>NW_025421547.1:0-403196 GCF_011764305.1 Mustela putorius furo | reverse complement strand
GAGGGCGTTTCTCTGTAATGGGATGCCTGGATACGTGGGTTCCAATTCCGTTGGGCCCTTAGTCAAGGAAGTGAGGTCACCACTGCCTGGGGGTTCCTTACCAAACTTCCTGCTCCACCAGAGCTCCCTGAGCCGCTGGTCCCCACGCTGCTCAAGGCTCACACTCCACTCAATGCAGTGCCCATCCTGTGACCCCCATACAGCCTCCCCCCAGCCCTTGGGAGGCCTGCGTGCAGCTGTTTTCCCCGCTGGAGGGAACAGAGCTGTGTTTAGACCAGGTTAGTGTTATGGTTAGGGTTAGGAAAGAATTAGGGTCAGGTTTAGGGTTAGACGTCTTTGGGGTCAGGGTTAGCATAAGGCTTAGGGTAGGGGTCAGGGTTAGTGGTTCTGTTAGGGTTAGCCCTGATCCTGGGTCATGGACCCAGGTTTATGGTTTATGGTTCGAGTTAAGGTCAGGCTCACAGTCAGGGTCAGGTTTAGTTTTCAGGTCAGGGTCGGGGTCACTGTTAGGGTCAAGGTTTAGGTTCATGGTTAGGTTTAGGGTCAGGATCACAGTAGGTTCAGGGTTAGCGTTACGGTCAGAGTCAGGGTCAGGGTCAGTGTTAGGGTGACGGTTAGGTTTAGGGTCAGGTTCAGGGTCATGGTCAGTTTTAGGGACAAGTTCAAGTTTTGGTTTGGGGGCAAGGTCATGTCAGGTCAGGGTTAGGTTTGGGACAGGTTTAGTGTCAGGGTTAGGGTCAGGGTCAGGGTTAGGTTCATGGTTATGGTAAGGTCAGCTTTATTTTTAGGGTCTGTTTTATGAGTAGGTTCAGGATCAGGGTTAGCTTTAGGGTTACTAATCTGTTCAGGCTCACGGATTGGGTCAGAGTTAGGTTTACAGTCAGGGTTAGGGTCAGTGTTAAGGTCAAGGTCAGGGTCAGTTTTAAGGTTAAGTTCTGACATAGGCAATGTTCAGAGTTAGGGTTATGATCAGGTTCAGAGAGAGGGTCAGGATAATTGTTAAAGTGAGGTTAGAGTTAGGCTTAGAGATAGGTTGAGGGTTAGGGTTAGACTGGGTTAAGGTCAGTGTCAGGGATAATGTTAGGGGTTTTTTAGGGTTAGGTTAAGCCTTAGGTTTCGGGTCAGGGCCCATGTTAGTGTCAGGGTCAGGGTTACGTTTAGGGTTAGAGTTAGGGTCAGGCTCTCATTCAGTGTCAGGTTTAGTGTTAGTTTCAGGGTCAGGGTCATTGTTTGGGTTAGAGTTAAGTTTATGGTCTTTGCCTGGGTCGGGGTCAGGGTGAAGTCTAGGGCCAGTGTCAGGTTTATGGTAGGATCAGGTATTGGTTTAAAGTCCACATTCGGGTCAGGGACAGGGTTATGTTGTGGTCATTGTGAGGGTCATGGTTAGGTTTAGGGTCAGGGTGAGGGTGATTTAGGGTCAGGGTCTGGTATAGGCAACGTTCCGGGTTAGGGTTATGATCATTATCAGGTATAGGATCATGGTTATTGTTTCAGTTTAGGGTTAGTGTTAGGGTTAGCGTTAGGTTGTCTGTAAGGGTAAGAATTGTTAGGGTCAGTGTCCGTGGTAGGTTTAGGGGTTAGTGTTAGGGTTAGGATAAGCAATAGGATTCGAGGAGGGCCAGTGTCAGCGTCAGGGTCAGAGTTACATTTATGGTTCGAGTTAAGGTCAGGCTCACAGTCAGGGTCAGGTTTAGTTTTCAGGTCAGGGTCGGGGTCACTGTTAGGGTCAAGGTTAGGTTTATGGTCATGGTCTGGGTCACGCTCAGGGTGAAGTTTAGCACCAGTGTCAGGTTGAGGGTCAGGTTTAGGTTGGTTTAAAATCCACATTCGGGTAAGGGACAGGTTTATGTAGTTGTTAGTGTATTGTCATGGTTTGGATTAGGGTCAGGGTCACGGTCAGATGAAGGTCAGGGCCACGGTCAGGTTGAGGGTCAGGCTTTGGTATAGGGTCAATATTCGGTTCAGTGTCACAATTAGGTTTTGGCGGTAGGGTTTGGGATGGGGTTTGGATTAGATTTAGAAGTAGGGTTATGGTTAGGGTGGGTTAGACAGCATAAGGTCAGGGTTAGTGTTTGGTTTAGGGTAGGGGTTAGTGTTAGGGTCAGGTTCAGCGTTAGGTTTAGGTTCAGGGTCCGTAGAGGTTCATGGTTAGAGTTACCTTTAGTTTTAGGGCTAGCGTCAGGCTCACAGTCACGTTCAGGCTTAGGGTTAGCGTCCGGATTAGGTCAGCGTCAGGATTAGGATTAGGGTCAGGGTCAGGGTCCTAGTTAGGTTTCAGTCATGGTTACGGTAATGTCAGAGTTAGGTTTGGGTTCAGGGTCCACATCAGGGTCAGTGTCAGGCTTAGGTTTAGGTTTAGGGTTCAGGTCAGGATCACATTCAGGGTCAGGGTCAGGGTCAGGGTCAGGGCTTGGGTTAGGTATAGGGCAGGCTCACAGTCAGTTTCAGGGTCAGGGTTAGTGGTTCTGTTAGGGTTAGCCCTGATCCTGGGTCATGGACCCATCCGTTCAGGGTCTCAGGATAAACCCTGGGCAGAAGGGTGTATACCCTACACCCGATCCAACTTAACCAGCCTTAAACTGGGGTGTGAACATGACTTGCCCACCAGATATCTAAACCCTCATCAGCCTGATCCTGCTTGGGTCATCTCCACCCACGATGGCATAGCCAGGTCCTCTTTACACACAGACACAGAAACCCAGTGGCACACACACACAAGCACACACACACACACACACACACACACAGAGCAGAGACAGGCAGGAGACCTAGGGCTACACTGGTCGATAAGAAGGTGTGGGCCTCTCTGACTCTGAGCCCCCTGGTGTCCCCTTTTGAGTTTATTAGCCAAAGGGCATGAAGCATTGGGGAAACCTGATATGACCTGCCAGGTAGGGGACTTGTCTGGCGGGCGAGCTGTCTTCTCCCTGCATCCTCTCAGCTTCAGTACAGCAGAAGAACATGTCGCTTCCTTTAGGATGTGCCTAGATATGAGCTGGGCATTGGGGGTTTCTCTGTAATGGGGTGCCTGGATACGTGGGTTTCAATTCCCTTGGGCTCTGTCGTCAGGGAAGTGAGGTCACCACTGCCTGGGGGCTCCTTACCGAAATTCCTGCTCCACCAGATCTCCCTGAGCCGCTGGTCCCCAAGCTGCTCAAGGCTCACACTCCACTCAATGCAGTGCCCATGCAGTACCCCCATACAGCCTCCTCCCACCCCCTGGGAGGACTAGGTGCAGCTGTTGTCCCCACTGGAAGGAACAGAGCTGGGTTTAGACTAGGTTAGTGTTAGGGTTAGGGTTAAGAAAGACTTAGGGTCAGGGTTAGGGTTAGACGTCGTTGAGTTCAGGCTTACCGTAAAGCTTAGGGTAGGGGTCAGGGTTAGGGTTAGGTTCATGGTTAGGTTTAGGGTCAGTAGGGTCACGGTTAGCGTTATGGTCACAGTCAGGGACAGGGTCAGTGTTAGGATGACGGTTAGTTTTAGGGTCAGGTTCAGTGTCATGGTCAGATTTAGAGTCAGGTTCAAGTTTTGGTGTGGGGGCAAGGTTCATGTCAGGGTCAGGTTTAGATTTGGGACAGGTTTATTGTCAGGGTTAGGGTCAGGTTCAGGGTTAGGTTCATGGTTATGGTAAGGCCAGCTTTATGTTTAGGTTCTGTTTTATGAGTAGGTTCAGGATCAGGGTGAGATTTAGGGTGACGAATCTGTTCAGGATCACGGATTGGGTCAGAGTTAGGTTTACAGTCAGGGTTAGGGTCAGAGTTAAGGTCAAGGCCAGGGTCAGTTTTAAGGTTAAGTTCTGACATAGGCAATGTTTAGACTTAGGGTTATGATCAGGTTCAGGGAGAGGGTTAGGATAATTGTTAAAGTCGGTTTATGGTTAGGGTTAGAGCTAGGTTGAGGGTTAGGGTTAGACCGGGTTTGGGTCAGTGTCAGGGATAATGTTAGGGGTTAGTTTTAGGGTT
The DNA here is from genome assembly GCF_011764305.1 of Mustela putorius furo. Taxonomy (NCBI): domain Eukaryota; kingdom Metazoa; phylum Chordata; class Mammalia; order Carnivora; family Mustelidae; genus Mustela; species Mustela putorius. The sequence continues at coordinate 399,234 of NW_025421547.1, read as the reverse complement.
AGGTTCAGCATTAGGTTTCGGGTCAGGGCGTGTTAGTGTCAGTGTGCGGGTTACGTTTAGGGTTAGAGTTAGGGTCAGGCTCCCATTCAATGTCAGGGTTAGTGTTAGGGTCAGTGTCAGCATCACTGTTAGAGTCAGGGTTAGGTTTATAGTCTTTGCCTGGGTCAGGGTCATGGTGAAGTCTAGGGCCAGTGTCAGGTTACGGTCAGGTTCAGGTATTGGTTTAAAGTCCACATTCGGGTCAGGGACATGATTATTTAGTGGTCATTTTAGGGTCATGGTTCTGTTGAGAGTCTGGGCCAGGGTCAGATTTAGGGTCCGGGTCTGCTATATGCAAAGTTCCGGGTAAGGGTAATGATCATAATCAGGCATAGGGTCCGGGTTATTGTTTATGTTTAGGGTTAGGTTTAGGGTTAGAGTTAGGTTGAGAGTTAGGATTAGCCCTCGTTAGGGTCAGGGTCCGTGGTAGGGTTAGGGTTTAGTGTTAGGGTTAGTTTCAGTGATAAGATTCGCGGAGGGCATGTGTTAGTGTCAGGGTCAGGGTTACGTTTAGGGGTAGAGTTAGGGTCAGGCTCACATTCAGTGTCAGGGTTAGTGTTAGGGTCAGGGTTAGGGTCAGTGTTAGGGTCAGGGTTAGGTTTATGGTCATGGCCTGCGTCAGGGTCAGGGTATAGTTTAGGGCAGTGTCAGGTTTAGGGTCAGGATCAGGTATTGGTTCTAAGTCCACATTTGGGTTGGGACAAGGTTATGCAGTAGTCAGTGTTACTGTCATGGTTAGGTTTAGGGTCAGGGCCATGGTCAGGTTTAGGATCAGGGTCCCTAATAGCAATTTTCAGGGTTAGATTTAGGGTCAGTGTCTGGTATAGGCAAAGTTCAGGGTTAGGGTTATGATCATAGTCAGCTATAGGGTCAGGGTTATTGTTAAAGTTCAGCGTTAGTGTTAGGGTTAGCGTTAGGTTGATGGTTAGGGTTAGAACTTGTTAGGGTCAGGGTCCGTGGTAGGTTAGGGGTTAGTGTTAGAGTTAGTTTCAGCAATAGGATTCGGGGTAGGGCCCCCGTTAGTGTCAGGGTCAGGGTTACATTTAGGGTTAGAGTAGGGTAGGCTAACAGCCAGGCTCAGGTTTAGTGTTCAGGTCAGGGTCGGGATCACTATTAGGCTCAGGGTTAGGTTTATGATCATGGCCTGGGTCAGGGTCAGGGTGAAGTTTAGAGCCAGTGTCAGGTTTAGGGTCAGGATCAGGTATTGGTTCAAAGTCCACATTTGGGTTAGGGACAAGGTTATGTAGTGGTCAGTGTTAGTGTCATGGTTAGGTTTAGGGTCAGGGCCAGGGCCAGGTTTAGGGTCAGGGTCTGGTAGAGGCAAAGTTCAGGGTTAGGGTTATGATCATAGGCAGGTATAGGGTAAGGGTTATTGTTAAAGTTTAGGGTTAGTGTTAGGGTTAGAGTTAGGTTGAGGGTTAGGGTTAGACATGTTTAGGGTCAGGGTTCGAGGAAGGGTTAGAGTATAGTGTTAGGGTTAGGTTCAGCGATAGGATCAGCGGAGGACCCGTGGTAGTGTCAGGGTTAAGGTTACGTTTAGGGGTAGAGTTAGGGTCAGGCTTATATTCCGTCTCAGGGTTAGTGTTAGGTTTGGATCAGGGTCACTGTTAGGGTCAGGGTTAGGTTGATGGTCATGGCCTGCGTCAGGGTCATGGTGAAGTTTAGGGCCAGTGTCAGGTTTAGCGTCAGGATCAGGTATTGGTTAAAGTCCACATTCGGGTCAGGGACAGGGTTATGTAGTGGTCAGTGTTAAGGTCATGGTTAGGATTAGGGTCAGGGTCAGATTCAGGTTAAGGTCAGGGCCAGGGTCAGGTTTAGGTTCAGTCTTTGCTTTATGTTCGGTTCAGGTTCACAGTTAGGTTTAGGGGAAAAGTTTGGGATGGGGTTAGGGTTAGAGTTAGAAGTAGTGTTATCGTGAGGGTTAGGGTTAGACAGGGTAAGGTCAGGGTGAGGGTTTGGTTTAGGGTAGGGGTTAGTGTTAGGTTCAGGGTCAGTGTTCGGTTTGGGTACAAGGTCCATATTAGGGTCAGTGTTAGGGTTACCTTTAGGTTTAGGTTTAGGGTCAGGCACACAGTCAGGGTCAGGGTTAGGGTTAGGGTCAGGGTTAGGTCAGTGTCAGGATTACGATTAGGGTCAGGTCAGGGTCCTGTTTAGAGATGAGTCATAGTTAGGTTATCTCAGACTTAGGTTTAGTTTCAGGGTCCGGATCAGGGTCAGCATCAGGCTTAGGTTTAGGTTTAGGGTTCAGGTCAGGATCACGGTCAGGGTTAGGGTCAGTGTCAGGGTCAGGGCTCGGATTAGGGTTTGGGGCAGGCTCACAGTTCAGGGTCAGGGTCAGTGGTTACTGTTAGGGTTCTCCCCGCTCCTGGTTCATTGTCCCCTCCCTTTAGGTTCTCAGGAAAAACCCTGGGCAGAAGGCTGTAGACCCCACACCTGATCCCACTTAGCCAGCATTACACTGGGATGTAAACATGACCTGCCCACCAGGCATCTAACCCCTCATCAGCCTGCTCCTGCTTGGGACATCTTCACCCACGATGGCATGGCCAGGTCCTCTTTACACACAGAACCACAGACACCCAGAGGCACACACACACACACACACACACAACACACACACACACACACACACACATGGGGAGGAGACTTAGAGCTATACCGCTCAATTAAAAGGTGTGGGACTCTCTGACTCTGAGCCCCCTGGTGTCACCTTTTGATTTTATTTGCCAAAGGGCCTGAGGCGTTGGGGAAGCCTGATATGACCTGCCAGTGAGGGGACGTGTATGGTGGGTGAGCTCTCTTCTCCCTGCATCCTCAGGGCTTCAGTACAGCAGAAGAACATGTCAATTCCTTTAGGATGTGCCTAGAAATGAGCTGGGCAGGGGGGTTTTCTCTGTAATGGGGTGCCTGGATACGTGGATTCTAATTCCGTTGGGCTCTGTCGTCAGGGAAGTGAGGTCACCATTGAATGGGGGCTCCTTACCAAACTTTCTGCTCCCACCAGAGCACCGTGAGCGTGCCCATCCCCTAGCTGCTCAAGGCTCACCCACCACTCCATGCCCTGTTCATCCAGTGACCCCCACACAGCCAATCCCAGCCCCTGGGTGTCCTGGATGCAACTATTGTCCCCGCTTCAGGGAACAGAGATGGGTTCAGACCGAGTTAAGGTTAGGGTTAGGGTTAGGGTTAGTGTTAGCGAGAGACTTAGGGTTAGGGTTAGGGTTAGGGTGAGACATCGTTGGGGTCAGGGTTAGTGTTAGGGTTAGGGTAGGGGTCAGGTTTAGGGTTAGGTTCATGGTTAGGTTTAGGGTCAGGCTCACAATAGGGTCAGGGTTACCATTACTGTCAGAGTCAGGTTCAGGGTCAGTGTTAGGGTGACGGTTAGGTTAAGGGTCAGGTTCAGGGTTATGGTCAGATTTAGGGTCAGGTTCAAGTTTTGTTGGGGGCAAGGTTCATGTCAGGGTCAGGGTTAGGTTTGGGACTAGTTTAGTGTCAGGGTTAGGGTCAGGGTCAGGATTAGGTTTATGGTTATGGTAAGGTCAGCTTTATGTTTAGGTTCTGTTTTATGAGTAGGTTCAGGATCAGTGTTAGCTTTAGGGTTACTAATCTGTTCAGGCTCACGGATTGGGTCAGAGTTAGGTTTACAGTCAGTGTTAGGGTCAGTATTAAGGTCAAGGCCAGGGTCAGGTTTAAGGTTAAGGTCTGACATAGGCAAAGTTCAGAGTTAGGGTTATGATCAGGGTCAGGGAGAGGGTCAGGATTATTGTTAAAGTGGGGTTAGAGTAAGGCATAGAGGTAGTTTGAGGGTTAGGGTTAGACCGGGTTAGGGTCAGAGTCAGGGATAATGTTAGGGGTTAGTATTAGGGTTAGGTTCAGCATTAGGTTTCGGGTCAGGGCCCGTGTTAGTGTCAGATTCAGGGTTATGTTTAAGGGTAAGAGTTAGGTTCAGGCTCACATTCAGGGTCATGATTGTTAGGGTCAGGGTCAGGGTCACTGTTATGGTCAGGGTTAGGTTTATGGTTTGCCTTTCTCAGGGTCAGGGTGAAGTCTAGGGCCAGTGTCAGGTTTACGGTCAGGATCAGGTATTGGTTTAAAGTCCACATTCGGGTCAGGGACAGGGTTATGTAGTGGTCATTGTTAGGGTCATGGCTAGGTTTAGGGTCACGGCCAGGGTCAGGATTAGGATCAGGGTCTCTAATAGCAAAGTTCAGGGTTAGGTTTAGGGTCAGTGTCTGGTATAGGCAAAGTTCAGGTTCCGGGTTATGATCATAGTCAGCTAGGGTCAGGGTTATTGTTAAAGTTCAGCGTTAGTGTTAGGGTTAGCGTTAGGTTGATGGTTAGGGTTTGATCTTGTTAGGGTCAGGGTCCGTGGTAGGTTAGGGGCTCACACTCCACTCAATGCAGTGCCCATCCAGTGACCCCCAAATAGCCTCCTTCCAACACGTGGGAGGCCTGGGTGCAGGGGATGTCCGTGCTGGAGGGAACAGAGCTGGGTTTAGACAAGGTTAGTGTTAGGGTTAGGGTTAAGAAAGACTTATGGTCAGGCTTAGGGTTAGACATCGTTGAGGTCAGGGTTAGCATAAGGCTTAGCGTAGGGGTCAGGGTTAGGGTTAGGTTCATGGTTTTGAAGCCTGAAAACGTAGGGTAAGGTCTAGGTTCTGAAGCCTAAAAACTGAGGTAGGGAAGAGATGATGACCTAAGGCCATGGCGGGTCTGATGTGCTCAGTGTGCGGTCAGCTGTCTGGGTGTTGGTCACGAGGACCGGGCTCAGGTTGTCAGACAGTGAATCAGTGCCCAGGTTAGACTATATATTTTGGGTGGCTGCTAGTGCCCTGTAGGTTCTTATCTGAAGAACTCTTCAGGATATGAAGAATGAGCGAGTCTGAGGCGCGTGCTCAGGCTTTTGTCTCTGGATTTTGTATCAGCGATGGCCGTGGAATGTTGGGGAGGCCTCATGGGCCATGGACGAATCTTGCTCTCTGTGGAATTGGCCCGATCCCAATTGTTTTTCGTCAATCTGTGGGATGGGAGGACTCCTTTCAGGTTTGTTACCTCAGGTGTCCCATCAAAAGAGGAATTCCAAAGCAGAGCCCTGGGGAAGAGTGAAGGGACAACCCGAACTATGGTTAAAAATTGGGGCCTAGGGGCATGGCAAGCCCAATATGCTGTCTCTCCATCCAGCCACTGAGAGGCCTTAACTGAGGACTGGGCTCAGGCTGAGGGTCACAATGTGTGTTTGTGACCAATGTGGCCCGCAAGGATGAGCGGGGCATCATGGGCCACACTGGTTTCAACTACACTGAATCTTGGACAACATGCCAACCACAAGGTGTCTTGCCATGGGGAAAGAGTTCTGATTTCTGCATCGTTTTCAAACCCGGGCCGTGATTGGAGATAAGTTCTATGATCTGAAGCCTGGAAACCGAGGTTGAGAAGAGATGACGACCTAAGGCCATGTCGGGTCCGATGTGCTCAGTGTGCGTCCAGCTATCTGGGTGTGGCCAGGAGGTCCAGGATCAGGCTGTGTCAGAAAGGGCATTAGTGCCCAGGTCAGCCTATATATTTGGGGTACAGCCGAAAGGTGTGCCCCGTTTATCCTCATTTGTGATTTCTGGGTAACGCCAGAGGGCAATGTTTTTCTTCTGGAGGGCAGGCAGAGTCCTGCATTGTACTTCTGGATTGCCAAACTGGAGGGCTTGTGGGCCAGTAGTCTGAGGAAGGAAGTCTGAGACCCAAGCTAGGCCTAGGTTTCTGGGTGAGGATATGGCAGGCACAATCTACAGACCTGAATCGAGATCTCGTGCATCTGAAGTCAGGGCGAGGATCAGACGATCGCTCAGGTTTGCCAGTCTGTTCCTGATGGCGCCTTCTTGAAGCGGGGGTGGATCACGAAGCCATAGGTTTTTCCCGCGATGGGAGTTGTGGGAAGCTCCCAACTGCAAAGATTCTTCTGCAGGACAATTGAGACCTGTTGGTTGGTACCAGGACAACGATTCCGAGCAGGGTTCTAAGGATGGATGGCTCGGTAGCCCACTCGCATTCCAATTGTCTCCAAGCAACAAGACAGGTTAGATCTGCTGGATCTGGGGGAGCAACCGAGGAGGCTGAGTTGAAATGGACTCTCCCGTGGATGTGTCCTAATATGATTTTGTGTCTATGGAGACCTTAGAATGAAGCCGTGGCACTGGGGCCCTGAAGGGTTCTCCTAAAGAGAGGATTTCACATAGCCCCATCATGCAAGATTCCCATGTGTAGATGAGATTTGTTCTGATGGGTGAGTCAAGAAACAGCCATATGCTGTTATTGAAATCCAGGCTTCTGAGGAGAGATGCCTGGAAACCAAAGCAATGGATCCGATAGGTGCCTAGGGGCCTGTTCGTTCCTTTTTACGTCTGGGGACATCAGTCTACGGGTCTGAGTGCCGGTAGGTGCTCAGATGGGCCCAGATTGCCCCATTTGCCCTGGGAAGCCACAAATATTGGGATGGCCTCAGGGACTTTGGAGGTTTATACTCTTAGGAGGGTTGTGGCCATTGGAATGGGCAGATACAATTCCCGTGGAGAGGGCAAACACAGTCGTCAGTTTTGGCACCAGGGGCCTGAGCCTGTAGGGTGTGTAGGCCAGGGCTGTTTGGACAGTTGTCTGAAAACACAAACTCGGCTTATGTTTCGGGTCATAGGTATGGCAGGACTGATCTACAGACCATAAGGAAAACTCTTCGGGATATGAAAAAAGGGCGAGTGTGAGGCTCTGCTCAAGTTTTTGTCTGTGGATATCTTGTCACTCATGGTCGTGAAATTTCCGGGTGACTTCATGGGAAATGGACGAGTCTTACTCTCTGGGGTTTGGCCCCGTCCAAAGAGTTTGGGGTCATTCTGTGGAATGGAAGAAGTCCGTTGCTCTATTGTTGTTGATTTGTTTTGTTTTGTTTTTCAACCTCAGGTGTCCCACCAAATGAGAGATTCCAGAGTAGAGTCCTGGGGAGGGGCGAATGGACAACCAGAAATCTGGTTAAAAATTGGGGCCTAGGGACATGTCAAGCCCAATAAGACATCTAATGGTCCAGCCACTGAGAGGACGTACTAGAGGACAGTACTCAAGCTGAGGGTAACAATGCGTGTTTATGCCCTCGTCGCACTCAAGAATGGGCGGGGCCTCAGGCTGAATGCTGGTTTCTCCTACACTGAACGTTGGACAACATGCCAACCACAAGGTTTCTTGCTATGGGTAAGGAAGAGTTCTGATTTCTGCATCACAGTCACCCCTGGGCAGTGATTGGAGATAAGGTCTAGGTTCTGAAGCCTGAAAACTGAGGTAGGGAAGAGATGATCACCTAAGGACATGCTGGGTCTGATGTGCCCAGTGTGCGGTCAGCTGTCTGGGTGTTGGTCAATAGGTCCGGGCTCAGGTTGTCAGACAGTGCATTAGTGCCCAGGTTAGACAATATATTTTGGGTGCATTCGAGTGCCGTGTAGGTTCCTATCTGAAGAACTCTTCAGGATATGAAGAATGAGCGAGTCTGAGGCCCGTGCTCAGGCTTTTGTCTCTGGATTTTTTGTCAGCGATGTCCGTGGAAGGTTGGGGAGGCCTCATGGTCCATGGACGAATCTTGTTCTCTGTGGATTTGGCCTCATCCCAATTGTTTTCCGTCAATCTGTGGGATGGGAGGACTCCTTTCAGGTTTGTTACCTCAGGTTCCACAAAAAGAGGAATTCCAAAGCAAAGCCCTGGGGAAGAGTGAAGGGACAACCTGAACTATGGTTAAAAATTGGGGCCTAGGGGCATGGCAAGCCCAATATGCTGTCTCTCCATCCAGCCACTGAGAGGCCTTACCTGAGGACTGGGCTCAGGCTGAGGGTCACAATGTGTGTTTGTGACCAATGTGACCCGCAAGCATGGGCGGGGCCTCATGGGCCACACTGGTTTCAACTACACTGAACCTTGGACAACATGCCAACCACAAGGTTTCTTGCCATGGGGAAAGAGTACTGATTTCTGCATCATTTTCAAACCAGGCCGTGATTAGAGATAAGGTCTAGGTTCTGAAGCCTGAAAACCGAGGTTGAGAAGAGATGGCGACCTAAGGCCATGAGGGGTCCGATGTGCTCAGTGTGCGGCCAGTTGTCTGGGTGGGGCCAGGATTTCCAGGATCAGGCTGTGTCAGAAAGGGCATTAGTGCCCAAGTCAGCCTATATATTTGGGGTACAGCCGAATGGCGTGCCCCGTTGATCCTCATTTGGGGTTTCTGGGTAGCCCCATGTGGCAATGTTTTTCTTCTGGAGGGCAGGCAGAGTGCTGCATTGTAGTTCTGGATTGCCAAACTGGAGGGCTTGTGGGCCAGTAGTGTGAGGACGGAAGTCTGAGAACCCAAGCTAGGCCTAGGTTTCTGGGTGAGGATATGGCAGGCACAATCTACAGACGTGAATCAAGATCTCGTGCATCTGAAGTCAGGGCGAGGATCAGACGATCGCTCAGGTTTGTCATTCTGTCCCTGATGGCCCCTTCTTGAAGGAGGGTGGATCACGAGGCCATGGGGGATTTCCCACAATGGGAGTTCTGAGAAGCTCCCAACTGCAAAGATTCTTCTGCAGTACAATTGAGACCTGTTCCTTGGCACCAGGACAACGATTCGAGCAGGGTTCTAAGGATGGGTGGCTGGGTAGACCACCTCGCATTCCATTTATCTCCAAGCAACGAGACAGTTTAGATCTGCTGGATCTGGGCGAGCAACCAAGGAGGCTGAGTTGAAATGGAGTCTCCCGTGGATGTGTCCTAATATGATTATGTGTCTATGGAGACCTTGGAATGAAGCGGTGGCACTGGGGCCCTGAAGGTTTCTCCTAAAGAGAGGCTTTCACACAGCTCCATCGTGCAAGTTTCCCATGTGTAGATGAGATTTGTTCTGATGGGTGAGTCAAGAAACAGCCATATGCTGTTATTGAAATCCAGGCCTCTGAGGAGAGATGCCTGGAAACAAAAGCAATGGATCCGAGAGGTGCCTAGGTGCCTGTTCGTTCGTTTTTACCTCTGGGGACGACAGTCTACCGGTCTGAGTGCCATTAGGTGCTCAGATGTGCCCATATTGCCCCTGTTTGTCTTGGGAAGCCACAAATATTGGGATGGCCTCAGGGACATTGGAGGTTGATCCTATTAGTAGGGTTGTCGCCATTGGAGTGGGCACATACAATTCCCTTGAAGAGGGCAAGCACCGTCGTCAGGTTTGGCTCCAGGGGCCTGAGCCTGTAGGGTGTGTAGGCCAGGGCTGTTTGGACAGTTGTCTGAAAACACAAACTCGGCTTATGTTTCGGGTTATAGGTATGGTAGGACTGATCTACAGACCATGAGGAGAACTCTTCGTGATTTGAAAAAAGGGCGAGTGTGAGGCTCTTCCTCAAGTTTTTGTCTCTGGATATCGTGTCACCAATGGTCGTGAAAGTTCCGGGTGACTTCATGGGAAATGGACGAGTCTTACTCCCTGGGGGTTTGGCCCCGTCCAAAGAGTTTGGGGTCATTCTGTGGGATGGAAGAAGTCCGTTGTTCTGTTGCTGTTGATTTGTTTTGTTTTGTTTTTCAACATCAGGTGTCCCACCAAATGAGGGATTCCAGAGTAGAGGCCTGGGGAGGGGCGACTGGACAACCAGAAATCTGGTTACAAATTGGGGCCTAGGGACATGTCAAGCCCATTATGACATCTAATGATCCAGCCACTAAGAGGACGTACTAGAGGACAGGACTCACGCTGAGGGTCACAATGCGTGTTTATGCTCTCGTCGCACTCAAGAATGGGCGGGGCCTCAGGCTGAATGCTGGTTTCTCCTACACTGAACGTTGGACAACATGCCAACCACAAGGTTTCTTGCCATGGGTAAGGAAGAGTTCTGATTTCTGCATCACAGTCACCCCTGGGCAGTGATTGGAGATAAGGTCTAGGTTTTCTGAAGCCTGAAAACTGAGGTAGGGAAGAGATGATGACCTAAGGCCAATGGCGGGTCTGATGATGTGCTCAGTGTGCATTCAGCTGTCTGGGTGTTGGTCAGGAGGTCCGGGCTCAGGTTTGTGTCAGACAGTGCATTAGTGCCCAGGTTAGACTATATTATTTGGGTACATTCGAGTGCCGTGTAGGTTTTTCCTCCTTTAAGCTGCCTGGGCAGCTCATTAGGCAATATATTTTTTTCTAGAGTGCAGGCAGAGTGCTTCATTTTCAGTCCGGATTTGACAAACTTGAGGGCCTCGGGGCCAGAAGTGTGAGGACGGAAGTCTGAGAACACAATCTAGACTTCGGTTTCAGGATGAGGTCACGGCAGGTACCCCCTGCAAATCTGAAACAATATCTCATGCATCTGATGTCAGGGCGAGTATCAGACGTTGGCTCAGGTTGGAGTTTCTGTGCCTGACGGCCCCTTCATGGAGGGAGCGGAATCTCGAGGCCCTGGAGGTTTTCCCACGTTGGGAGTTGTGGGAAGCCCCCTTCAAGGATTCCTTCTGTGGGACAATTGAGACCTTTGGACAGCTCCAGGACATCCCATATGGAATGACTCCAGAGCACCGTTCAAGGATGGATGACTGGGAAGCCGCTTCGCATTCCAATTGTCTCCTAGCAACAAGACAGTTTAGATCTGATGGATCTGCGGGAACAACCGGGGTGGCTGAGTTGAAATGTACTTTCCTGAGGATGGGTCCTAAAGTGTATTTGTGTCCCTGAGGGCCTTGGAATGGGGCGGTGGCACCTGGACCCTGAAGTATTCTCCTAAGCATCTGGCATAGCTCCCATGCACACGTTTCCTTGTGGAGACGAGATTTGTTTTATGGTGCCTCAAGAAAACCCCTATGCTGGTATTGGAATACAGGCTTTTGAGGAGACATGCCTGTAAAACAAAACAAAGGATCCGATAATGGCCTAGGGTCCTGTCGTGTTCAATCTTCTTCTCTGGGGACATCCATCCATGGTATGAGTGGAGGTAGATGCTCAGCTGGTGTCAGACAGCCCTTTTATTCCCGGGTGACCTACACCATTGGGATGGCCTCCTGGGCTTTGGAGGGTTCTCCTAATTTGTACGATTTTGGACAATGGAATGGGCAGAATTCCCATGAATTGGGTAGGCACTGTCCTAATGTGTGGCTCCAGGTGCCCAGCCTGGAGGGTGTATGGCCCAGGAGTTTGAGGACAGAAGTCTGAAAACACAAAGTCAGCTTAGGTTTGGGGACGTAGTTATGGCACGCCCGATCTACAAACCATGGGAAGAACTCTTCAGGATATGAAGAATGAGCGAGGCTGAGGCGCTTGCTCAGTCTTTTGTCTCAGGATTTTGTATCAGCGATGGCCCTGGAATGTTGGGTAGGCCTCATGGGCCATGGACGAATCATCCTCTCGGTGGACCAATGTGGCCCGCAAGCATGGCCTGGCCTCATGGGCCACACTGGTTTCAACTACACTGAATGTTGGACAACATGACAACCACAAGGTTTCTTGCCATGGGGAAAGAGTTCTGATTTCTGCATCATTTTCAAACCCGGGCCATGATTGGAGATAAGGTCTAGGTTCTGAAGCCTGAAAACCGAGGTTGAGAAGAGTTGACGACCTAAGGCCATGGCGGGTCCGATGTGCTCAGTGTGCGGCCAGCTGTCTGGGTGTGGCCAGGCGGTCCAGGCTCAGGCTGTGTCAGAAAGGGCATTAGTGCCCAGGTCAGCCTATATATTTGGGGTACAGCCGAATGGCGTGCAGGTTGATCCTCATTTGGGGTTTCTGGGTAGCCCCAGAGGGCAATGTTTTTCTTCTGGAGGGCAGGCAGAGTGCTGCATTGTAGTTCTAGTTTGCCAAACTGGAGGGCTTGTGGGCCAGTAGTCTGAGGACGGAAGTCTGAGAACCCAAGCTAGGCCTAGGTTTCTGGGTGACGATATGGCAGGCACAATCTACAGACCTGAATCGAGATCTCGTGCATCTGAAGTCAGGGCGAGGATCAGACGATTGCTCAGGTTGGACTTTCTGTCCCTGATGGCCCCTTCTTGAAGGGGGGGTGGATCACGAGGCCATGGGGGTTTTCCCACGATGGGAGTTGTGAGAAGCTCCCAACTGCAAAGATTCTTCTGCAGGACAATTGTGACCTGTTGGTTGGCTCCAGGACAACGATTCCGAGCAGGGTTCTAAGGATGGATGGCTGGGTAGCCCACCTCGCATTCCAATTGTCTCCAAGCAACAAGACAGGTTAGATCTGCTGGATCTGGGGGAAGCAACCGAGGAGGCTGAGCTGAAATGGACTCTCCCGTGGATGTGTCCTAATATGTCTTTGTGTCTATGGAGACCTTGGAAAGAAGCGGTGGCACTGGGGCCCTGAAGGGTTCTCCTAAACAGAGGCTTTCATACAGCTCCATCGTCCAAGTTTCCCATGTGTAGATGAGATTTGTTCTAGGGTGAGTCAAGAAACAGCCATATACTGTTATTGAAATCCAGGCCTCTGACGAGAGATGCCTGGAATCCAAAGCAATGGATCCGATAGGTTCCTAGGGTGCTGTTCATTCCTTTTTACCTCTGGGGACATCAGTCTACGGGTCTGAGTGCAGGTAGGTGCTCAGATGGGCTCAGATTGCCCCTGTTTGTCTAGGGAAGCCACAACTATTGGGATGGCCTCAGGGACTTTGGAGGTTTATCCTATTAGTTGAGTTTTGGCCATTTGAATGGGCACATACAATTCCCTTGGAGAGGGCAAGCACAGTCCTCAGGTTTGGCTCCAGGGGCCTGAGCCTGTATGGTGTGTAGGCCAGAGCTGTTTGGACAGGTTTCTCTCGCTCCGAGTCTTGTCTGAAGCACCCAAAGGCACCGTTGGCGCTTTGGTGGGAGGGGGAGGCGTGGCTGCGGGACCCAGGGTTCCCCAGATGGAGGCACCGAGGGACAGGACCCAGGAAGCAGAAGGCTGGGAAGCAGGTGAAATTTGGAGCCTGGTCTTCCTGGTGGGCCCGGCCTTTTGGGACAGCACCAGGGTGGGACCCCCCGCAGGCCGAGGATTAGCAGGAGGCGTCGGCCTCACTGTAGCCTGCCTCAAGTAGGGCTTCCTGATGAGGTGCATGCTCGTGCGCTCGCGATGCCGGCCATGCGCGGTGGGGCTGCCCTTCAGACGTGTGGCGCCCGAAGAGAGTTTGCTGGGCGTTTTCTGGGCTCAGGGACAGGTCGTATCATAAGATGGTATTCCAGAACAGAACCCTGAGGACAGATGCCTGAAAACCTAATCAGGTGTTCCAATGAGGTCCAATGGCTTGTGAGGTTCAATCTTCTGACTCAGGGCCATTGACGTGGCTGTCCATCTGAATGTAGCTAATCAGGGTGTTTCATACTGTGCATTTGCATCCAGACAGCCACCAAAATTGGAGTGGGCTCAGGGGCCTTGCAGGTTTCTCTTAATCTGGAACGTTTGGGCAACTGTGATAGGCACAGGCACAGTTCCTTGGGGAATTCAGCCACAGTCCTTTGGTGCACCTCGAGTGACCCCATCCAGGAGGGCATGTGAGCCATGGTTTTGGGAAAGAAGTCTGCAAACACAAATTCAGGTTCAGATTAGTCGCGAGGTGATCACAGGCCAAATGCATAGACTTGGGGGTCAGCTCATCAGCAACTGTAATTAGGATGACTAGAAGACAGTAGCACAGACTTTTCCATCTGGATTGTGTGTCCAGAATGACCTCAGAATGTAGGTGATGTCTCATGCATCCATGGGAGACTTTTTGTCTCTAAGGATCCTGGCGGCTCCCCTTAGTTTGGTGGCTTTTTCGGGGAAGATAAGAGTGCTGTTTTCCATCTTAGAGGTGCCCCAAAACAGGCATTTTAGATATGGGTTCTAAGTCTGGGCGCCTGGAAAATCCCACCAAGGGTTAGAATTTGGGGTTAGGGGAGTAACAGGCCTGCAATGCAGGAACCTTGTGGTGGAACTGAGAGAGTTTGTTTGAAAGCATACTTGGGTGAGGGTCACAATGCCTGTTTGTGCCCTGGGGAGCCATCAGGAGTTGGCCTGGTCACATTGGCCATGTACCTTGCTCCCACTTTGAGAGCTGGATACCCATTTCAACACCCAGGTGTCCTTCCATGGAAAAGGAGTAGAACTCTATAGTGTTTCAGGTTCCCCCATTGGAAGGATTTCAGCAAAATCTGGGGAAAGGTGCGAGAATACCAAGTATGGGTAGAGATGACAGACTTGGGCCATGGCCAGTCCCACATGCTAGATATAGGACCTGCACTCCCTGTGACTTACTCTAGGTCCGGACAAAGGCTCTGTAAGACACAACACTAGTGGCCAGGGAAGTCTATAAATCGGGGTTCCCTCCAGGGCCAAGTGGACTGATCCTAATGTGGCGATTCTGGGCAGACTAACCAGGCACTTCTTCCTATGAGGGAGGCAGAATGCTGCATTGCGGCTCCAGAATTCAATATCAAGAGGCCTTGGGGAGCCAGTAGGGTGAGGATGGAATTGTAGACACAAGCTACTGTACAATTCAGTGCCAAGCGGAACGCAGTTCCAGTGTGAAGCGTCTTTTTTGATATATCCAGCACCTGTGTAAGGACGGATGTCAGATGTTTGCTCTCACTACTGTTTTTGTCTACAATGACCAAGAAATGGAAGGGTTGCATCAAGAGCCCATCGAGGATTTCCCACTCTGAGACTTGTGAGATGCTCCAAACAGCAAGGTTTCCTTCTACTGGACGGGTGGAGTCTGGTTTGTTTGCTCCACAGTACCCCATGTAGCAGAGCTCTTCGGCATGGATGCCTGGAAAGCACACACACCTCCATTGACCATTGGAGCTGAGGAATATGGCAGTTTCGTTCTGATGACACTGGGGCGAAGTACCAAGGCCTTGAGTTGACATGGAATATCTTGCACATGGGTCACAATGCTGGTTTGTTACCAGGGAGATCTTAAAATGCACTGTTGGCAAAGGGTACTTGCAGGATTCTTCTACCCTGAGAGTTTGACACATGTCCAGAGCACGGTTTCCTTCTGGGGACAAGTGTTGTTCTGTTGTGTGGCTCAGGGACTACATGTTGGAATATAAGTCAGTATTGGAGAACAGGCCTCTGGAAACAGTGCCTAAAAATCTAAACTTGGGTATCAATGAAGTCCTATAGTCATGGCAGGTTCAAACTTCTGACTCAGGCCCTTGGATTTGGATGTCTGCCTGGAGGCAGTGGCATATTGTGTGTCAGAATGTGCATTTGGGTCCAGAACCTTCTTAGAAATTGAGGTGGGCTCAGGGGGTTTTACTTTGCTCCTAATCTTCAGTGTTTGGGCAACCGTGAAGGTCAGAGTTTCCTTTGGGAGTGTAAGGACAGTCATCTGGTGTGGCACCATAGGCCCAATCCTGGGGGGGGCATGTGGGCCAGCGCTTTGGGGAGAGATATCTGCAAAAGCAAACTAGGGTTAGAGTGAGGGCCGAGGTGATCACAGGTCCGATGTTCAGGCCCAGAGGGCAGCTCATAGTGTACTGAAATTAAGGTGTCATAGCGCAGGTTCTTCTGTCGGGTGTGTGCCCGGGATGGTCGCGAAAGGTAGGGATGGCTTCATGAGTCCATGAGAAATTCTTCATCTCTGGGGATTCTGCTCAGCTCCCAAGTGTTTGGTGTCTCTGAGAAAAAGGGAAGACTGTTGTTTTCCATCTCAGAGGACACCCAAATAGGGATTCCAGAGACAGGTTCTGGGTATGGGTGACTTGAAAACATTAACAAGGGTGAGGATTTGCCCTTAGGGTCCTGGAAGTCCCACTCTGTGGGCTCCTGATCCAGCTACTGCGGGGTTTTGTTTGAAAGCAAGCTCACGCTGCCTGTTTGTATCCAGGGAGTCTTCCATGTGTAACCGTGGTCTCATGGGCCATGCAGCTGGTTGCCAAACAGAGAGTTGGGAAGGAGGAGTACTCTTGTGTGTGAGGTTCCCCCATAGGCATGGGATTTGAGCTACGGTCTGGGACAGAGGACTGAATATACAGGTTGAGTAGAGACGTTGGTTTCAGGACACAGGAAGTCACACCTTCAGGAAATGGGGCCCATCTCTGGGTGGTTGACTGGAGGTCGTGGCTCAGTCTGTGTCAGTCAGACCCTTGTGCCCATTGAACCTAAGAACGGAAGTCTGAGAACACAAGCTAGGCTTAGGATTCTGGGTGAGGACATGGCAGGCACAATGGACAGAACTGAATCGAGATCTCGTGCATCTGAAGTCAGGGCAATGATCAGACGAACGCTCAGGTTGGACTTTCTGTCCCTGATGCCCTCTTCATAAAGGGGGGGGGGGTCACGAGGCCATTGGGGGATTTCCCAAGATGGGAATTGTGAGAAGCTCCAAACTGCAAAGATTCTTCTGCAGGACAATTGAGACCTGTTGGTTGGAGCCAGGCCAACGATTCCGAGCAGAGTTCTAAGGATGGATGGCTGGGTAGCCCACTTCACATTCCATGTCTCCTAGCAGCAAGACAGGTTAGATCTGTTGCATCTGGGGGATCAACCGAGGAGGCTGAATTGAAATGGACTCTCCTGTGGATGGGTCCTAATGTGTTTTTGTGTCTAAGGAGACCTTGGAATGAAGCGGTGGCACTGGGGGCCTGAATGGATCTCCTAAAGAGGCTTTGACACAGCTCCAACGTGCAAGTTTCCCATGTGTCAATGAGATTTGTTTTGATGGGTGAATGAAGAAACAGCCATATGCTGGTATTGAAATCCAGGACGCTGAGGAGAGATGCCTGGAAAGCAAAGCAATGGATCCGATAGGAGCCTAGGGGTCTGTTCGTTCCTTTTTACCTCTGAGGACATCAGTCTACGGGTCTGAGTGCAGGTAGGTGCTCAGATGAGCTCAGATTGCCCCTGTTTGTCATGGGAAGCCACAAATATTGGCGTGGCCTCAGGGACTTTGGAGGTTTATCCTCTTAGTAGGGTTGTGGCCATTGGAATGGGCACATACAATTCCCTTGGAGAGGGCAAGCACAGTCGTCAGGTTTGGCTCCAGAGGCCTGAGCCTGTAGGGTGTGTAGGCCAGGGCTCTTTGGACAGATGTCTGAAAACACAAACTCGGCTTATGTTTCGGGTCATAGGTATGGCAGGACTGATCTACAAACCATGATGAGAACACTTCTGGATATGAAAAAAGGGCGAGTGTGAGGCTCTTGCTCAAGTTTATGTTTCTGTATATCGTGTCACTCATGGTCGTGAAATTTCCGGGTGACTTCATGGGAAATGGACGAGTCTTATTCTTTGGGGGTTTGGCCCCGTCCAAAGAGTTTGGGGTCATTCTGTGGGATGGAGGAAGTCCGTTGTTCTGTTGTTTTTGATTTTTTTTTTGTTTGTTTTTCAACCTCGGGTGTCCCACCAAATGAGGGATTCCAGAGTAGAGCCCTGGGGAGGGGCGACTGGACAACCAGAAATATGGTTATAAATTGGGGCCTAGGGACATGTCAAGCCCATTATGACATCTAATGGTCCAGCCACTGAGAGGACAAACTAGAGGACAGGACTCACGCTGAGGGTCACAATGCGTGTTTATGCCCTCGTCGCACTCAAGAATGGGCGGGGCCTCAGGGTGAATGCTGGTTTGTCCTACACTGAACGTTGGACAACATGCCAACCACAAGGTTTCTTGCCATGGGTAAGGAAGAGTTCTGATTTCTGCATCTCAGTCACCCCTGGGCAATTATTGGAGGTAAGGTCTAGGTTCTGAAGCCTGAAAACTGAGGTAGGGAAGAGATGATGACCTAAGGCCATGGCGGGTCTGATGTGCTCAGTGTGCGGTCAGCTGTCTAGGTGTTGGTCACGAGGTCCGGGCTCAGGTTGTCAGACAGTGCAAGAGTACCAGATTAGACTATATATTCTGGGTGCATTCCAGTGCCGTGTAGGTTCTTATCTGAAGAACTCTTCAGGATATGAGGAATGAGCGAGTCTGAGGCGTGTGCTCAGGCTTTGTCTCTGGATTTTGTATCAGCGATGGCCGTGGAATTTTGGGGAGGCCTCATGGGCCATGGACGAATCTTGCTAACTGTGCACGTGGCCCGATCCCAATTGTTTTTCGTCAATCTGTTGGACGGGAGGACTCCTTTCAGTTTTGTTACCTCAGATGTCCCACCCAAAGAGGAATTCCAAAGCAGAGCCCTGGGGAAGAGTGAAGGGACAACCCGAACAATGGTTAAAAATTGAGGCCTAAGGGCATGGCAAGCCCAATATGCTGTCTCTCCATCCAGCCACTTAGAGGCCTTACCTGAGGACTGGTCTCAGGCTGAGGGTCACAATGTTTGTTTCTGTCCAATGTGGCCCGCAAGCATGGGCGGGGCCTCATGGGACACACTGTTTTCAACTACAGTGAACCTTGGACAACATGCCAACCACAAGGTTTCTTGCCATGGGGAAAGAGTTCTGATTTCTGCATCATTTTCAATCCCGGGCCTTGATTGGAGATGAGGTCTAGGTTCTGAAGCCTGAAAACCGAGGTTGAGAAGAGATGACGACCTAAGGCCATGGCGGGTCCGATGTGGTCAGTGTGCGGCCAGCTGTCTGGGTTGGGCCAGGAGGTCCAGGGTCAGGCTGTGACAAAAATGGCATTAGTGCCCAGGTCAGCCTATATATTTGGTGTACAGCCGAATGGTGTGCCCCGTTGATCCTCCTTTTGGGTTTCTGTGTAGCCCAGAGGGCAATGTTTTTCCTCTGGAGGGCAGGCAGAGTGCTGCATTGTAGTTCTGGATTGCCAAACTGGAGGGCTTGTGGGCCAGTAGTCTGAGGACGGAAGTCTGAGAACCCCAGCTAGGCCTAGGTTTCTGCGTGAGGATATGGTAGGCACAATCTACAGACCTGAATTGAGATCTCATGCATCTGAAGTCAGGGCGAGGATCAGACGATCGCTCAGGTTGGACAGTCTGTCCCTGATGGCCCCTTCTTGAAGGGGGGGTGGATCACGAGGCCATGGGGTTTTCCCCCGATGTGAGTTGTGAGAAGCTCCCAACTGTAAAGATTCTTCTGCAGGACAATTGAGACCTGTTGTTTGGCTCCAGGACAACGATTCCGAGCAGGGTTCTAAGGATGGATGGCTGGGTAGCCCAGCTCGCATTCCAATTGTCCCCAAGGAACAAGACAGGTTAGATCTGCTGGATCTGGATGAGCAACCGAGGAGGCTGAGTTGAAATGGACTCTCCTGTGGATGTGTCCTAATATGATTTTGTGTCTATGGAGACCTTGGAATGAAGCGGTGGCACTGGGGCCCTGAAGGGTTCTCCTAAAGAGAGGCTTTCACATAGCTCCATCGTGTAAGTTTCCCATGTGTAGATGAGATTTGTTCTGATGGGTGAGTCAAGAAACAGCCATATGCTGTTATTGAAATCAGGTATCTGAGGAGAGATGCCTGGAAACCAAAGAAATTGATCCGATAGGTTCCTAGGGGCCAGTTCGTTCCTTTTTACCTCTGGGGACATCAGTCTACGGGTCTGAGTGCCGGTAGGTGCTCAGCTGGGCCCAGATTGCCCCATTTGTCCTGGGAAGCCACAAATATTGGGATTGCCTCCGGGACTTTGGAGGTTTATCCTTTTAGTAGAGTTGTGGCCATTGTGGGCACATACAATTCCCTTGGAGAGGGCAAGCACAGTCGTCAGGTTTGGCCTCAGGGGCCGGAGCCTGTAGGGTGTGTAGGCCAGGGCTCTTTGGACAGTTGTCTGAAAACACAAACTCGGCTTATGTTTCGGGTCATATGTATGGCAGGACTGATCTACAGACCATGAGGAGAACTCTTAGGGATACGAAAAAAGGGCGAGTGTGAGGCTCTTCCTCAAGTTTTTGTCTCTGGATATCGTGTCACTCATGGTCGTGAAATTTCTTGGTGAATTCATGGGAAATGGACGAGTCTTACTCTCTGGGGGTTGGCCACGTCCAAAGAGCTTGGGGTCATTCTGTGGGATGGAAGAAGTCCATTGTTCTGTTGCTGTTGATTTTTTTTGTTTTGTTTTTCAACCTCAGGTGTCCCACCAAATGAGGGATTCCAGAGTAGAGCCCTGGGGAGGGGCGACTGGACAACCAGAAATCTGGTTAAAAATTGGGGCCTAGGGACATGTCAAGTCCATTATGACATCTAATGGTCCAGCCACTGAGAGGACGTACTAGAGGACAGCACTCACGCTGAGGGTCACAATGCGTGTTTATGCCCTCGTCGCACTCTAGATTGGGCGGGGCATCAGGGTGAATGCTGGTTTCTCCTACACTGAACGTTGGACAACATGCCAACCATAAGGTTTCTTGCCATGGGTAAGGAAGAGTTCTGATTTCTGCATCACAGTCACCCCTGGGCAGTGATTGGAGATAACGTCTAGGTTCTGAAGCCTGAAAACTGAGGTAGGGAAGAGATGATGACCTAAGGCCATGGCGGGTCTGTTGTGCTCAGGGTGCGGTCAGCTCTCTGGGTGATGGTCACGTGGTCTGGGCTAGGATTGTCAGACAGTGCATTAGTGCCCCGGTTAGACTATACATTTTGGGTGCATTCGAGTGCTGTGTATCTTCTTATCTGAAGAACTCTTCAGGATATGAAGAATGAGCGAGTCTGAGGCGCGTGCTCAGGCTTTTGTCTCTGGATTTTGTATCAGCGATGGCCGTGGAATGTTGGGGAAGCCTCATGGTCCATGGACGAATCTTGCTCTCTGTGGTCTTGGCCCAATCCCAATTTTTTTTCGTCAATCTGTGAGATGGGAGGACTCCTTTCAGGTTTGTTACCTCAGGTGTCCCACCAAAAGAGGAATTCCAAAGCAGAGCCCTGGGGAAGAGTGAAGGGACAACCCGAAATATGGTTAAAAATTGGGGCCTAGGGGCATGGCAAGCCCAATATGCTGTCTCTACATCCAACCACTGAGAGGCCTTACCTGACGACTGGGCTCAGGCTGACGGTCACAATGTGTGTTTGTGACCACTGTGGCCCGAAAGCATGGGCGGGTCCTCATGGGCCACACTGGTTTCAAGTACACTGAACCCTGGACAACATGCCAACCACAAGGTTTCTTGCTATGGAGAAAGAGTTCTGATTTCTGCATCATTTTCAATCCCGGGCCGTGATTGGAGTTAAGGTCTAGGTTCTGAAGCCTGAAAACCGAGATTGAGAAGAGATTTCGACCTAAGGCCATGGCGGGTCCGATGTGCTCAGTGTGCGGCCAGCTGTCTTGGTGGGGCCAGGAGGTCCAGGATCAGGCTGTGTCAGAAAGGGCATTAGTGCCCAGGTCAGCCTATATATTTGGGGTACAGCCGAAAGGTGTGCCCCGTTGATCCTCATTTGGGGATTATGTGTAGCCCCAGAGGGCACTGTTTTTCTTCTGGAGGGCAGGCAGAATGCTACATTGTAGTTCTGGATTGCCAAACTGGAGCGCTTGTGGGCCAGTAATCTGACGACGGAAGTCTGAGAACCCAAGGTAGGCCTAGGTTTCTGGGTGAGGATATGGCAGGCACAATCTACGGACCTGAATCGAGATCTCGTGCATCTGAAGTCAGGGCGAGGATCAGACGATTGTTCAGGTTGGACAGTCTGTCCCTGATGGCCCCTTCTTGAACCGGGGGTGGATCACGAGGCCATGGGGGTTTTCCCGCGATGGGAGTTGTGAGAAGCTCCCAACTGCAAAGATTATTCTGCAGGACAATTGAGACCTGTTGGTTGGCTCCGGGACAAGAATTCCGAGCAGGGTTCTAAGAATGGATGGCTGGGTAGCCCACCTCGCATTCCAATTGTCTCCAAGCAACAAGACAGGTTAGATCTGCTGGATCTGTGGGAACAACCGAGGAGGCTGAGTTGAAATGGACTCTACCGTGGATATGTCCTAATATGATTTTGTGTCTAAGTAGACCTTGGAAGAAGCGGTGGCACTGTGGCCCTGAAGGGTTCTCCTAAAAGGGCTTTCACATAGCTCCATCGTGCAAGTTTCCCATGTGTAGATGAGATTTGTTCTGATAGGTGAGTCAAGAAACAGCCATATGCTGTTATTGAAATCCAGGCCTCTGGGGAGAGATGCCTGGAAACCAAAGAAATTGATCCGATAGGTTCCTAGGGGCCTGTTCGTTCCTTTTTACCTCTGGGGACATCAGTCTACGGGTCTGAGTGCCGGTAGGTGCTCAGCTGGGCCCAGATTGCCCCATTTGTCCTGGGAAGCCACAAATATTGGGATGGCCTCAGGGACTTTGGAGGTTTATCTTTTTAGTAGAGTTGGGGCCATTGGAGTGGGCAAACACAATTCCCTTGGAGAGGGCAAGCACAGTCGTCAGGTTTGGCTTCAGGGGCCGGAGCCTGTAGGGTGTGTAGGCCAGGGCTGTTTGGACAGTTGTCTCAAAACACAAACTCGGCTTATATTTCGGGTCACAGGTATGGCAGGACTGATCTACAGACCATGATGAGAACTCTTCGGGATATGAAAAAAAAGGGCGAGTGTGAGGCTCTTGCTCAAGTTTTTGTCTCTGGATATCGCGTCACTCATGTTCGTGAAATTTCCGGGTGACTTCATGGGAAATGGACGAGTCTTACTCTCTGGGGGTTGCCCCGTCCAAGAGTTTGTGGTCATTCTGTGGGATGGAAGAAGTCCATTGTTCTGTTGCTGTTGATTTGTTTTGTTTTGTTTTGTTTTTCAACCTCAGGTGTCCCACCAAATGAGGGATTCAAGAGTAGAGCCCTCGGTAGGGGCGACTGGACATCCAGAAATCTGGTTAAAAATTGGGGCCTAGGGACATGTCAAGTCCATTATGACATCTAATGGTCCAGCCACTGAGAGGACGTACTAGAGGACAGGACTCACGCTGAGGGTCACAATGCGTGTTTATGCCCTCGTCGCACTCAAGAATGGGCGGGGCCTCAGGCTGAATGCTGGTTTCTCCTACACTGAACGTTGGACAACATGCCAACCACAAGGTTTCTTGCCATGGGTAAGGAAGAGTTCTGATTTCAGCATCACAGTCACCCCTGGACAGTGATTGGAGATAAGGTCTAGGTTCTGAAGCCTGAAAACTGAGGTAGGGAAGAGATGATGACCTAAGGCCATGGTGCGTCTGATGTGCTCAGTGTGCGGTCAGCTGTCTGGGTGTTGGTCGTGAGGTCCGGGTCAGGTTGTTTGACAGTGCATTAGTGCCCAGGTTAGACTATATATTTTGGGTGCATTCAAATGCCGTGTAGGTTCATATCTGAAGAACTCTTCAGGATATGAAGAATGAGTGAGTCTGAGGCGGGTGCTCAGGCTTTTGTCTCTGATTTTGGTATCAGCGATGGCCGTGGAATGTTGGGGAGGCCTCATGGGCCATGGCCGAATCTTACTCTCTGTGGATTTGGCCTGATCCAAATTGTTTTTTCGTCAATCTGTGGGATGGGAGGACTCCTTTCAGGTTTGTTACCTCAGGTGTCCCACCAAAAGAGGAATTCCAAAGCAGAGCCCAGGGGAAGAGTGAAGGGACAACCCGAACTATGGTTAAAAAATGGGGCCTAGGGGCATGGCATGCCCAATATGCTGTCTCTCCATCCAGCCACTGAGAGGCCTTACCTGAGGACTGGGCTCAGTCTGAGGGTCACAATGTGTATTTCTGACCAATGTGGCCCGCAAGCATGGGCGGGGCCTCATGGGCCACACTGGTTTCAACTACACTGATCCTTGGACAACATGCCAACCACAAGGTTTCTTGCCATGGCGAAAGAGTTCTGATTTCTGCGTCATTTTAAAAACCGGGCAGTGATTGGAGATAAGGTCTAGGTTCTGAAGCCTGAAAACCGAGGTTGAGAAGAGATGACGACCTAAGGCCAAAGCAGGTGCGATGTGCTCAGTGAGTGGCCAGCTGTCTGGGTGGGGCCAGGAGGTCCAGGCTCAGGCTGTGTCAGAAAGGGCATTAGTGCCCAGGTCAGCCTATATATTTGGGGTACAGCCGAATGGTGTGCCGGTTGATCCTCATTTGGGGTTTCTGGGTAGCCCCAGAGGGCAATGTTTTTCTTCTGGAGGGCAGGCAGAGTGCTGCATTGTAGTTCTGGATTGCCAAACTGGAGGGCTTGTGGGCCAGTAGTCTGAGGACGGAAGTCAGAGAACCCAAGCTAGGCCTAGGTTTCTGGGTGAGGATATGGCAGGCACAATCTACAGACCTGAATCGAGATCTTGTGCATCTGAAGTCTGGGCGAGGATCAGACAATCGCTCAGTTAGGACATTCTGTCCCAGATGGCCCCTTCTTGAAGGGGGTGTGGATCACGAGGCCATGGGGGTTTTCCCAAGATGGGAGGTGTGAGACGCTCCCAACTGCAAAGATTCTTCTGTAGGACATTTGGGACCTGATGGTTGGCTCCAGGACAATAATTCCGAGCAGGGTTCTAAGGATGGATGGCTGGGTAGCCCACCTCGCATTCCAATTGTCTCCAAGCAACAAGACAGGTTAGTTCTGCTGGAACTGGGGGAGCAACCGAGGAGGCTGAGTTGAAATGGACTCTCCCGTGGATGTGTCCTAATATGATTTTGTGTCTATGGAGACCTTGGAATGAAGCGGTGGCACTGGGGCCCTGAAGGGTTCTCCTAAAGAGAGGCTTTCACACACCTCCATCGTGCAAGTTTCGCATGTGTAGATGAGATTTGTTCTGATGGGTGAGTCAAGAAACAGCCATATGCTGTTATTGAAATCCAGGCCTCTGAGGAGAGATGCCTGGAAAACAAAGCAATGGATCTGATAGGTGCCTTGGGGCCTGTTCGTTCCTTTTTACCTCTGGGGACATCATTCTACGGCTCTGAGTGCAGGTAGGCGCTCAGATGGCCCCAGATTACCATGTTGGTCCTGGGAAGCCACAAATATTGAGATGGCCTCAGGGACTTTGGAGGTTTTTCCTATTATTAGGTATGTGGCCATTGGAATGGGCACATACAATTCCCTTGGAGAGGGCAAGCACAGTCGTCAGGTTTGGCTCCAGGGGCCTGAGCCTGTAGGATGTGTAGGCCACGGCTGTTTGGACAGTTGTCTGAAAACACAAACTCGGCTTATGTTTCGGGTCATAGGTATGGCAGGACTGATCTACAGACCATGAGGAGAACTCTTCGGGATATGAAAAAAGGGCGAGTGTGAGGCTATTACTCAAGTTTTTGTCTCTGGATATCGTGTCACTCATGGCCGTGAAATTTCCGGGTGACTTCATGGGAAATGGACGAGTCTTAATCTTGGGGGTTTGGCCCCGTCCAAAGAGTTTGGGGTCATTCTGTGGGATGGAAGAAGTCCGTTGTTCTGTTGTTGTTGATTTGTTTTGTTTTTGTTTTTCAACCTCAGGTGTCCCACCAAATGAGGGATTCCAGAGTAGAGCCCTGGGGAGGGGCAACTGGACAACCAGAAATCTGGTTAAAATTGGGGCCTACGGACATGTCAAGCTTATTATGACATCTAATGGTCCAGCCACTGAAAGGACGTACTAGAGGACAGGACTCACGCTGAGGGGTCACAATGCGTGTTTATGCCCTCGTCCCACTCAGGAATGGGCGGGGCCTCAGGATGAATGCTGGTTTCTCCTACACTGAACGTTGGACAACATGCCAACCACAAGGTTTCTTGCCATGGGTAAGGAAGAGATCTGATTTCGGCATCACAGTCACCCCTGGACAGTGATTGGAGATAAGGTCTAGGTTCTGAAGCCTGAAAAAACTGAGGTAGGGAAGAGATGATGACCTAAGGCCATGGCGGGTCTGATGTGCTCAGTGTGCGGTCAGCTGTCTGGGTGTTGGTCACGAGGTCCGGGCTCAAGTTGTCAGACAGTGCATTAGTGCCCAGGTTAGACTATATATTTTGGGTGCATTCGTGTGCCGTGTAGGTTCTTATCTGAAGAACTCTTCAGGATATGAAGAATGAGCTAGTCTGAGGCGCGTGCTCAGGCTTTTGTCTCTGGACTTTGTATCAGCGATGGCCGTGGAATCTTTGGGAGGCCTCATGGGCCATGGACGAATCTTGCTCTCTGTGGATTTGGCCTGATCCCAATTGTTTTTCGTCAATCTTGGGATGGGAGGACTCCTTTCAGGTTTGTTACCTCAGGTGTCCCACCAAAAGAGGAATTCCAAAGCAGAGCCCTGGGGAAGAGTGAAGGGACAACCCAAACTGTGGTTAAAAATTGGGGCCTAGTGGCATGGCAAGCCCAATATGCTGTCTCTCCATCCAGCCACTGAGAGGCCTTACCTGAGGACTGAGCTAAGGCTGAGGGTCACAATGTGTGTTTGTGACCAATGTGGCCCGCAAGCATGGGCGGGGCCTCATGGGCAACAGTGGTTTCAACTACACTGAACCTTGGACAACATGCCAACCACAATGTTTCTTTCCATGGGGAAAGAGTTCTGATTTCTGCATCATTTTCAAACCCGGGCCGTGATTGGAGATAAGGTCTAGGTTCTGAAGCCTGAACACCGATGCTCCCATGAATGGGGATGACCTCATTTTGGGCACGGCGGTTTCTCTCATTTCGAGGGTTGTCCAAAGCGCCGGGAGTCGAAATTGGCGCCTGCGTGGTTGGGAGATGCGTGGGTGCAGGACTCAGGGTTCCCGATATGGAGGCCATGAGGAACAGGACCCCGGAATCAGAAGGCTGGGGCAGCGAGCGAGGGTCGAGCCCGAGCTTCTTGATGGGCCCTGACACATGGTATAGCACCAGGGACGGGATCCCCGCAGGCCAAGGATCCGTGGGCATTGTCCTCACCGCAGTCCGTCCACGGAGTGCCTCTTGGCAGGGTGCGGGAGCGGGCACTCACAATGCCCAGCCCGCCCCGGGGGGCGGCCCAGCAGATGTGCGGCGACCGAGGTTAATTCGCCAGGCGTTTTCCGGCCAATTCTCACGAGCGTCTGCCCAAACCAGGATCGGTTTGAGCAGAACGCTCGTGAGAATTGGCCGGCCTTGGGCAGCCCTGCGGACCGCTGTACTCTCCATGGCCCACAGCCCTTTCTCGCCCAGGTCATGTTGTGGAAATCGCACGGGAAGAGGTGGCCCACCAGGGGGCGCCGGCGCAGTGAGCGTACCTGGAGCAGAGTTGAAGGACGGATGGCGATGGTGCCTGTGCCTCCATCTTTCGGGAATGGAGCGCCCAAGGATGGGGATGACCTCATTTTGGGCACGCAGATTTCTCTCACTCCGAGGGTTGTCAGAAGAGCCGGGAGGCGCCGTTGGCGCCTGCGTGGTTGGGAGATGCGTGGCTGTGGGACTCAGGGTTCCCGATATGGAGGCCACGAGGAACAGGACCCCAGAAGCAGAAGGCTGGGGAAGCAACGAACGTTCGAGCCCGGGCTTCGTGATGGGCCCGGGTTCATTGTATAGCGCCAGGAACGGGACCCCCGCAGCCCAAGGATCCGCAGGCGTTGTCCTCGCCGCAGTCCGTCTCACGGAGTGCCTCTTGGTGGGTTGCGGGAGCAGGCACTCACAATGCCAGCCAGGCCTCGGGCGGAGGGGGGCGGTGGCCCCTTCAGATGTGCCGCACCGGAGGTGAATTTGCTGGGCGTTTTCCGGCCAATTCTCACGAGCTTTCAGCCCAAACCGGGATCCGTTTGGGTAGAACGCTCGTGAGAATTGGCCTGTGTTGGGCATTCCTGCGGACCGCCATTCTCTCCATGGCCCAGGGCCCTTTCTCGCTCAGGGCATGTTGTCTCCGCCCGGAAATCGCACGGGGTAGACGCTGCCTAACCGGGGGTGCCGGCGCAGAGGAGCGTTCCGGGAGCAGAGTTGAAGGACGGATGTCGGCCGGGCGTGCGCCCTCCCTCTTTCAGGAAATGGTGCGCCCAAGGATGGGTATGACCTCATTTTGGGCACGCAGCTTTCTCTCATTCTGAGGTTCGTCAAAAGCGCCGGGAGGCGCAGTTGGCGCCTGCGTGGTTGGGAGATGCGTGGCTTCGGGACTCAGGGTTTCCGATATGGAGGCCATGAGGAACAGGACCCCGGAATCAGAAGGCTGGGGCAGCGAGCGAGGGTTCGAGCCCGAGCTTCGTGATGGGCCCTGACACATGGAATAGCACCAGGGATGGGTCCCCCGCAGGCCAAGTATCTGCAGGCGTTGTCCTCGCCGCAGTCCGTCTCACGGAGTGCCTCCTGGCAGGGTGCGGGAGCGGGTACTCACAATGCCCGGCCAGGCCCCGGGGGGGTGGTCCTGCAGACGTGCGGCGCCCGAGGAGATTCACCCGGCGTTTTCCGTCCAATTCTCACGAGCGTTCTGCCCAAAACAGGATCGGATTGGGCAGAACGCTCGTGAGATTTGGCCGGCGTTGGGCAGCCCTTCGAACCGCCCTGCTCTCCATGGCCCAGGACCCTTTCTCGCCCCCAGGGCATGTTGTGGCCGCCCGGAAATCGCACGCAAAAGACGTGGACCACCCGGGGGCGCCGGCGCACAGGAGCGTCCCGGGAGCAGAGTTGAAGGACGGGTGGCGGCCGGGCGTGCGCGCCTCCAGCTTTAGGGATCATGAGGCGCCCAAGAGTGGGGATGATCTCATTTTGGGCACGCAGGTTTATCTCACTCCGAGGGTTGTCCGAAGCGCCGGTAGGCCCCGTTGGCACCTGCGTGGTTGGGAGACGCGTGGCTGCAGGACCCAGGGTTCCCGATATGGAGGCCAGGAGGGACATGACCCCGGAAGCAGAAGGCTGTTGAAGCGTGCGAGCATTCGAGCCCTGGTTTCGTGATGGGCCCGGCCCCATGGTATAGCGCCAGGGATGGGACCCCTGCAGGCCGAGCATCCGCAGGCGTTGGCTTCGCCATGTTCCATCTCGCGGAGTGCCTCTTGGCAGGGTTCGGGTGCGGGCACGCACAATGCCCGGCGAAGTCCCGGGTGGGCGGCCCTGCCGACATGCGGCGCCCGAAGAGACATCGCTGGGCGTTTTCCGGCCAATTCTCACGAGCGTTCTGCCCAAATGTGGGAAATTCTCCATAGCCTCTTGACACCACCCCTCCATTTGTCGGACATAATAGACACAAACTCCAGTGTGATCAAATATCTGAAATCCCCCCTTACTCAGGAGCTGGCTATCTTTTTATTTATTTTTTTAAAGATTTTATTTATTTATTTATTTGACAGAGCGAGATCACAAGTAGGCAGAGAGGCAGGCTCGTGAGAATTGGCCGGAAAACGCCCAGCGAAGGCTCTTCGTGTGCCGCATATCTGCAGGGCCGCCCGCCCGGGGACTGGCCGGGCTTTGTGAGTGCCCGCACCCAACCCCTCCAAGAGGCACTCCGCGAGCCGGGCTGAGGTGAGGGCAACGCCTGCATTCCTCAGCCTGCGGGGGTCCCTTCCCTGGCGATATACCATGGGGGCGTGCCTGTCACGAAGCCTAGGCTCGAATGCTCGCTTGCTTCCCCAGCCTTCTGCTTCTGGAGTCCTGTCCCTCGTGGCCTCCATAGCGGGAGCCCTGTTCCCGCAGCCACTCATCTCCCAACCAAGCAGGCGCCAACGGCACCCCCCGGTGCTTCAGACAACCCTCAGAGTGAGATAAACCTGCCTGCCCAAAATAAGATCATCCCCATCCTTGGGCACCCCATCTTCCTGAAAGACAGAGGCACACGCCCGGCCGCCACCTGTCCTTCAAATCTGCTCCCGGAACGCTCCACTGCGCTGGCGGCCCCGGTTGGGCCGCATATTTTCCGTGCAATTTCCTGGCGGCCGCAACATGCCCTGGGCGAGAAAGGGCCCTGGGCCATGGAGAGCAGGGCGGTCCGCAGGGCTGCCCAATGCCGGCCAATTCTCACGAGCGTTCTGCCCAAACCGATCCCGGTTTGGGCAGAATGCTCGTGAGAATTGGCAGGAAACCATCCAGTGAAATCGCTTTGAGCGTCCCAGGTCTGCAGGGTCGCCCCCTGTGCCTGGCACAGCAACAGGAGCAGTTGCCTCCGAACCTCGCCAGAAAGCCATCCATGGGCACGCTCCAGCAAGGCCTAAGCCTCCTGCTCCTCAGCCTCTGAAGGTCCCTGCCCTTGCGCTGTCAAGGCTGCCCCGAGGCCCGGGCACAAACCCTCGCCTGCTTCCTTAGCCTTTCGTTTCCACGGTCCTTTCCCATGGGGCCACCAACTGGGGAATATTGAGTGTACGAGACGCCTCCCCCTCCGCCATGCCCGCTTCATCACAATCGGTGCCTTTTGGCGCTTGTGCCAATTTCAGAGGGAGAGAAACCTCCTGCCCACACTGAGATCAGCCCCATCCTTGGGCATCCCTTTCCTGGATGAAAAGTCATAGGCAGACGCCCGGCCACAACCCATCCCTCAACACGTCTCCTGGAACCCTCCCCTGCGCAAGGGTCCCCCGGGTGGGGGCTGCATCGTATTGGCACATTTTTTGGGCGGTTGTGTCATGCCCTGAGCGAGAAAGGGCCCTCAGCCACTGGGAGTAGGGTGGTCCGCAGAGCAGCCCCATGCTGGCCAATTCTCAGGAGCATTCTGCCCAAGCTGGGATCAGTTTAGGCAGAGTGCTCCTGAGAATGGGCTGGAACATGCCGGCGAACTGGCTTCAGGTGCAGCACGTCTGCAGGGCCGCCCCCCCCTGGTCCTGGCCTGGCATGGCAAGCTGTCCTGTCTGAAACATGCCAGAAAGCGATCCAGTAGTCAGTCTGTGGTGAAGCTATCGCCTCCTGCTCCTCATCCTCCGAGCATCCC
Organism: Mustela putorius furo; assembly: GCF_011764305.1. Lineage (NCBI taxonomy): Eukaryota > Metazoa > Chordata > Mammalia > Carnivora > Mustelidae > Mustela > Mustela putorius. The sequence goes on along the minus strand of NW_025421547.1, from coordinate 368,623 downwards.
ATCCCTGATACTGTCCATTGGGGCTCGGCCTGAGCAGATGCCTGGACAAGAACCCTGGCCTGCTTCCTCAGTCTTCCATTTCCAGGGACCTGTCCTTTGGTGCCTCCAACTGGGGAACCCTGAGTCTCCTGCCACGCCTCCCTATCCCACCCCGGTGCACACGGTGCCTTTCTGCTCTTCGGACAAGACTCAGAGCAAGAGAACACTTGTGAGAACTGGCTGGAAAACACCTGGCAAAATCACTTTGGGCGCCACAAGTCGGCAGGGCAGCCCCCGGGTCTTGCCGGGCACCACGAGCAGTCATGTCAGAACCCCGCCAGAAAACCCTCCAGATGGCAGGCTCTAGTGACGCTAATGCCTCCTGCTCCTCAGCTTCTGGGGGTACCCTCCCTGGAGCTGTCGATGGGGCTAGTCCCGCCACTAGGCCCAGGCATGAAACCTCACCTGCTTTCCCTGCATTTGGTTTCCAGGGGCCTGTCCCTCCGGGCCTCCACCTGGGGAACAAGGAGTCCTGTGCCACGCCTCCGCAACCCTCAACTCTACTCCAGGAACGCTCCCATGGGCCAGTGCCCCTGGATGGGACACATCGTCTCGGCAAGTTTTCTGGGTCACTGTGACATGCCCTGAGCAAGAAAGGGCCCTCGGCCATGTGGAGTAGAGTGGTCCGCAGGGCTGCCCAATGCCAGCCAATTCTCACAATCATTCTGTCCAAACCCATCCAGGTTTGGGCAGAACGCTCGTGAGAATTGGCCCGAAAACGCCAGGCCAACTCACTTTGGGCACCGCGCATCTGCACGGCAGCTCCCTGGGCATGGCCCGGCATCATGAGCCCAGCCACCACCCGTCCCTCAACTCTGCTTCAGGAACGCTCCCCTACACCAAGGCCCCCAGGTGGGCCTTGTCTCAGCGCATTTTCCTGGTGGCCGTGACATGCCCCCAGCGAGAAAGGGCCCTCAGCCATGGGGAGAAGGGTGGTCCAGAGGGCAATCCAACACCAGCCAATCCTCATGAGCGTTCTGCCCAACCGGGGTTGGTTTAGGCAGAACGCTCGTGAGTATTGGCTGGAAAAGGCCCGCCTAAATCGCTTTGGGCGCCGAAAGTCTGCCGGGCAGCCCTGTAGGTATCGGCCGTCATCCCCAGTCGTCACGTCAAACTCTGCTTGAACGTCTTCTGAGTCTGGCACAGGCCAAGCAGATGCCTCCTGCTGCTCAGCCTCCAGGGGTCCCCTCCCTGGACCTGGCCCATGGGTCTGGGACAGCCCTGATGCCCAAGCACAAGCCCTCGCCTGCTTGCTCAACCTTCAGTTTCCTGGGTCCTGTTCCTCGGTGCCCCAACTGGGAAAGCCTGAGTCCTGTGCCACGAGCATCCTAAGATCCTATGTCAAGGTGCCTCTTGGAGCTGCAGACAAGCCTCTGAGTGAGAGATACATTCCTGCCTCCACTGAGGCCAGACCCATCCTTGGGCTCCCAAGTCACCCAAAGAGTCGGGTGCAGACGCCCCGCCACAAACCCCCTCCCTCAACTTTACTCCTGGAACACTCCCCTCCGCCAGGGCCCCCGGGTGGGTCGCTGTGTCTCGGCGTGTTTTCTGGGGGGCCGCGACATGCCCTGAGCGAGAAAGGGCCCCTCAGCCATGGGGAATGGGGCAATGTGCAGGGTTGCCTATCGCCGGCCAATTCTCACGAATGTTCTGCCCAAATCGATCCCAATTAGAGCAGAATGCTCGAGAGAACTGGCCGGAAAATGCCCGGCAAACAAGCTTTGGGCACCACACGTCTGCAGGGCTGCCCCCTGGGCCTGGCCTGGGATCCCGAATGTTACGTCTGAACCCGGCCAGAAAGCCCTCCGTGAGTCCGGTTCAGTTGAGTCTGACACCTCCTGCTCCTTAACCTCTGGGGGTTCCCTCCATTGCACTGTCCAATTCGACTGGTACAGCCCCGTGGCCCAGGAATTAACCCTTGCCTTCTTTCTTGGCCTTCTGTTTCCAGGATCCTCTCCCTCGGGCCCTCCAATTGGAAAACCCTGAGTCCCATGCCACATATCCACGTGCCACCCAGGTGGAAATAGTGCCTTTTAGAACTTTGTAAATGCCTTGGGGGCAGAGAAATCTTCATGCCCCCACTGAGGCCACTCCCAAGCATCGGTGCCCCAGTGGCTGGAAAAGTCAGAGGTGGATGCCACACCCTCTTCCTCATTCTGCTCCGGGAAATTTCCCCTGCACTAGGGCCCCTGGGTGGCCCTCATCGTCTCAGTGCCTTTACTGGATGACTGCGACATGGCCCGCCTGAGGAAGGGCCCACGGTCATGGGGACAGGGAGGTCCTCAGGGCTGCCCAACCCCGGCCAATTCTGATGAGTGTTCTGCCCCAATTGATCCAGATTTGAGCAAAACGTTCTTGAGATTTGGCCGGAAAACACCCTGCGTTCTCGATTCGGGTGACACATGTCTGCAGGGCCGCCTGTTGGGCCTGGCCCAGGATCCCATGTTGTCATGACTCGGACCCTGCCAAAAAGCCCTCCATGAATCAGTTGGAGATGAGGCCAGTGCCTCCTGCTCCTTGGCAACCATGGGTTCCCTCCCTGGAGCTGGGAGATGGGGTCTGCCATGCCCCTACTCCTTGGTCCTAACCCTCACCTAGTTTTCAGTCTTACCTTCGCAGGGTCCTGTCTCTCGAACCCTCAACTGCAGGAAATCTGAAACCCACCCCATTAGTCCTCTTGCCACCAATTTGCAAACCGTGGTTTTGGAGCCTGAGTCAACCATTGTATGTGGAGACCCATGCCTGCCCTGCCCCCAACAAGGCCTTTCCACACCATCAGCAGCATAATCTCTGCATGTTTTCCTGATGGCTATGCAAGCACTGTGCAAGAAAAACAACTATAGTCCACCAGAGACGGGTGGTCCAAATAACCCATTAATGCCAGCCTATTCTTACCATATGGGTTTAGGTAGAATGCTCATGAGAATTGGCAGGAAATTCCCTGGAGACCTCACTTTGTGCAGCTCATGTCTGCCTGAACACGGCCTTTTCTAGAGTCCTGTCCTCAGTGAGCTTGGCAAGAACTCAGGGAAAGCCCTCCACAAGCCAGCGGATGCAAGGCCAATGACTCTCCCTACTGAGCCCTGGGTGACTGCCTCGGTCCCAGAAGATCTGACATACCATGCCCCTAGGCTCTAAATAAACTGTAGTTTCATTATTCATGCTTCCATTCTAAGGCTCCTGGCCCCAAATCCCCTCGGATAAAGGAGGTCTGAGTGACACCCCACCACTCCACCTGCCACGTGGTAGGGATTCCTGCTGATTGGAGTTGTGTCAAGCCCTCCAAGGGGGTGAAACCTGCTTGCACCCATAAAGCTTCCCTGACCATCACGCCCCCCCTCGGCCATAAAGCCATATACTTGTGATGGAAGAGGTGTGTCCCCAATTCATCATCCCTGTGGGCAGGCCCCCTCAGATTCAGTATATATGGCCTGCAATGTTCCAAGGCCCTAACTCTAACCTTTCTTTGGGTTTTCGGGCTTCCATTCCAAGGGGCCTAACCCCCAGGCCCCCTGAATTAAGGACCCCTGAGCAACACCTCAGGAATCCGCTCTCCACATGGATGGAACCCATGCCACTTGGAGCTGCGCTAAACCTTCAGAGGGGCAGAAACCTGCATGTCCCCCTAAAGCCACTCCTACCATCAGTGGCCCCCCAGAGACAAATCCTGATTCTTCAGGTGGCCAGATGAATGTCCTAAACTCTGCCTCGATGGGAGCCAATTTCAGCATTGCCAATTTGGGCCTGCCATGTCCCTAGGTTCTAACCCGAACACTAGGTGGGGTATACAAGCTTCCATACCCTGAGGCCTGGCACCCACACCCCCCAGATTGGGGATGCCTGAGACTCACTCTGGCACTCCCCTGGTTCCTAGGGTGCAGTAGTGACATTGGGAGGTGCACACATTCCTCAGAGCTATGAAACCTGCAAGACCCCGCAAGGCCACACACAGCATTGTTCAACCCCTGGACTCAAACCCGGAATCCAACCCCCTGCCTGGTGCCTGTTCTCAACTCAGCACACCAGGGACCCTACCTCAGCAAGAAAAGTTCAGACCTGCCATGACCCTATGCCCTTACCATAAACCTAATTTGGGTTTTTAGGTTTCTATCCAAAGATACCTGGCTCCCACATCCCCATGATTAAGGACAGCAGAGTAACACCATGTGACTCCACTGACCACGTGGGCAGACTTCTTGTGGTTTGGGGCTGCACCAAACCCTCAGACAGGGAGAAACCTGCAAGCCCCCCTAAAGCCTCCCTCAACATGAGAGGCCTTATGGCCATAAATCCAGATTTCTGCTGTGCCTCCAGATGTATGGCCTGGACTCAGCCCTGTGGAGAGCCCGCATCAGCACCAGTACATTGGGCCCTGCCATGCCCAAAGGCCCTAACACTAACCCTATGTGGGTGTACAGGCTTCCATGTCCAGAGGCCTTTTCCCTAAGCCTGATGATGGGCACCTGTGGGACTCACAGTGGCATAAAGCATGCCTCAGTGACACCCCAGGGCTGCGCCCCACACACATGAGGAAACTGTGCCCTTTGGAGCTCAGCAGAACCCTCAGACTGGGAGAAACTTGCATGCCACTCTGAGGATGCTCCCAGTTTCTATAGCCTCCCTAGACACAAACTTGGAATCTGATATGCCTGATGCCCAGCCTGACGTCAGCCCACTGGAAAGCCTGCCTCAGCACCAGCAGATCAAGCCTGCCTTGCCCTGAGGCCCTGCCATAACTTTAGTTTCTGTTTTCAGGCTTTCAATTCAAGAGGCCTGGCCCCCAAAACTCCCCAGAATTAAGGACCCCTCTGTGAAAACCCAAGAATCCGACTGCCATGCGGGGGGAGACTGTGCCATTTAGAGCTCTGCAGTGCCCTCAGAGAGGAAGAAACATGCACACCCTTCTAAAACACTCTCAACATCAGTAGCCCCCCTGGCCAGAAACCCCGATTCTGCCACACTGCACGATGAGCTCCCTCAACTCAACCCTGAGGGGAATCTGAATCACCGCTGGTGGATCAGAGCTGCAATTCCCCAAGGCCATTACCCCAACCCTAAGTTGTGTTTTTCATGCTTCCTTCTACAGGGGTCTGTCCAGCAAGCCCTCTGGGTTGGGAACCCTAGAGTCAAACCATAGGAGTCCACCTGCCACCTAGAAGGAAACCAGTCTGTTTGGACTGGCAAGGAACTGTCAGAAAGAGAGAAACCTGTGTGTCCACATGAGTACTCCCCTATGTTCTTCAGCCCCCCCTAGCCTCGTATGCCACCTGAACCCCATTTTCAACGCAGCTCCTCAGAGATCCCGCCTCTAGACCAGCAGTTTGGATCTGTCACACCCACAGCTCAGCTCTCCTCAGTGAACCCTGTTAGCTCTAGGAAGACCTGGAACTACCCTGCCTGCTGCAAAGCTGGGATCTCCTCTCCATCTTCTCAACTTAAACAGGCCCAGGGCTTTCTTGAGAAAGTGGGAAGGATGGGGAGCCTGGGTGACTCAGTGGGTTAAAGCCTCTGACTTAAGCTCAGGTCATGATCCCAACGTCCTGGGATCGAGTCCTGCATCGGGTTCTCTGATCAGTCTAGAGTCTCTTTCCCTCCCCCCCCCCCCCCCTATTTGTGATCTCTGCCAAATATATAAAAATAAAATCTTTTAAAAAAGAAAGAAAAAGGGGAAGGCTACCTCCCGAATGTTCAGCCCCTCCTTTCCTCTTTTTGCCCTATTTCTCTCCACTTACCATTGTACATGCAAACTGGAAGGAACATATCAATGGAACATGGACATGTTCTGAGGTCTAAACTTTCCCTGGCAGCTTTCTGAGGGCTCCTTATGCAATCAGAAACTAGTGTATCCCACCACAGTGTTATTGAAATTGATCATTGACAGAAAAGGAGAAGGAAAATCACTCCATTTTTACCTCGCTCTTCATGAAGTAGAACGTGGCCTTCTTCTTTCCTTCCTTTATTTCAGTTCCAATATGTTTCCATGCAGTGTTCATTCCTTTGCTTCAGTGGTAGGATTTTGTGATTCCTCACCTGCACAGAACACCCAGAGCTCATCACAGTGTGTACCCTCCCTTATAGGGAGATACCTAGGAGGGCAACTGCTGGATTCTAGGGATGTTCAGTTCTTAGCTTTCAAAGGAACCACGATGCTCTTTTCTAGAGTGGCTGCAACAACCCACATGCCCACTGACAGTGCAGGAGGGTTTTGCTGGAAGCAGATCATTCCCTGCCAGCAATTTCCTAAGGAGGAAACAAAAAACTTGGGGGATAACATGACTCACCCAGCGTCCATCAAGCAACCCCAGAAATTCAACCCAGGGTTCCTGATGCCATGCCCTGTGAGGCCATCAGAATGCCTCTATCCAGGGGAATTACCAAAGACTCTCCTGACTTCACCACCCATGAAACTGCAGAGAAAGGATGCCATGTCCAACTCTCTAAATGGTCGACCGAGTGAAAAACTACAGCCAAGCTTCTGTTTTCAATCATCCAAGGCTCCTTGGAATCCTTTTGAATTTTCCCTCTGCCCTCCTTGGAACTCTTTGGATAAAAAACATGAATCCCTTAGGATACATCATGATGGACAAAGGAGAAGCCATCATCCAAGCTTCTCTCTGACCACACACATCCACCTAACTCTAGATGCTGGCCATTCCACCACAGCCTAGGACCCATGGAATCAACACTGTTAGATGAAGGAATGAGGTCTATGTTTCAAACACACACCAAGTTCATCTCATCTTCCCCCTTTGAATCCAGGGGATTTGATTAGAAAGAGATGTTCCAAATACCGTGTGAGCCAGAAGCCAACAGAGAAAATGAGATCCCCTGCCAGGTGCTCCCTGCAAGGAAACTCAGGAACCCTAGCACCCACTCTCCATTTCTGACAGCTGCGCTCATGTGACTTTTTGGCTCCATTGGAGAGGAGAGAAAACCCAGGATGTTTGGGGTGAAAGAGAAATTTTACCTCCCATGCTGGCATGGATGTGCCACTGTGCCCCACCGGCCTGCCCTTTTCTCTGAATGCTGATGTCCTGGGACAAGCTGCATGACGGATTCAGACGCTGATTTCCAAACTTCACGTCTCATGGAACAAGAGAGAAGAAGGGTCGTCAGGTGCGGATAAGTAGGCACCTCCCACCTAAAGCCTACACACCTGCTCCGATTCCTGGGAGAAGGAAGGAGAGACACATGCTTGATTCTTAAGTGTTCTTTCACTTCCTTCTCAAGCCGGCCAATGCCCTTGTCCTTTTTAGAGAAGCAAATAGACTCTTCTAAGTAGACACTCAAGTCTTCGGTTCCAAAGGCACCATGAAACGGGTTTTGGCTCTCCCTGGCTCTCCTGGATAGTTCCAGGAGGACCCTCGGGAACTATCCTGACAGCACATTACCAGCAAACCTGGGGCAATGTTTCACAATGCTGAGTGGGGGCCCAGCTCCAGCAGTTGTTACCACCACTCTTGAGACTGGGGAAACAGAGAGTCTTCAGCTCAGCACTACGTCCTGTAAAAATAAGCTGCAGTGCCTCACGTTTCAGGGTTTCTCACCCAGCACCTCACCACTGCCCTCAGAGCCAGCAAGCTGCACAGACTCCTCTTCTGGTGTGTTTCCCACAGCAGCTCGGCACTGCCTCCAGTGCCTCCAGGGGTGGCAAGCTGCATTGCCACCTTTACTACGCTCTCTCGCACCACAGCTCACCTCTCCCTCCAGTGGCGTTAATCGGCACTGCTGAGCCTTCCACGAACTCCTAATGCAGCTCCCAAACCCTCCACAGGTCTAAAGCCACATTGGCACTGCCCCCTCCAGTTTAGGACCTCTAGATCACACCCCACGAGTCTGTCTGCAATCCAGAAGAAAAGCGTGCCATTCTAAGCTATGCAGAACCCTAGGAACAACCCACATGGAGCAACCTGCATGCCTCCCTGAGGACATCCCCAACCTCAGCACCAACCCCCAATCACAAACTCACAGCCTGACGTGTTTCCTGATTCCTGGGCTTGACTCAAACCCCAGGGTTCTCACCTCAGGGCTGGAAGATGGGGCTTGGATACTCCTAAGTCCTAACCCAACCCCCAGTTTGTGTTTTCAGGCTTCCGTGCCCAGAGACCTTGCCAACAAGCACTCCAGATTAGGAACCATGGCCACACCTAAGGACTCTGTCTGGCATCGAAGGGAAACCCTTTCATTTGGAGCCTTCCTGAACCCTCAGACTGTGAGAGACCCACATGGATTCCTGAGGCCACCCTCACCGCAGATGGCCCACACAACAAAAAAAAATCCAGAGTCTGACATGCCGCTTGACCCCCATCCTCAACTCAGCCTGTCAGGGAACCTGCCTCAGCACCAGCAGATTGGATCAGCCATGCCCCATTCCCTAACCCTATGTTGACTTTTCAGAATTCTGTCCCCACGGAACTGGCCCCCAAGCCCTTCAGATTGGGGACACCCGAGCCACACCCCAGGACTCTGGCTGCTACCCAGGAGGAAACAGTTCCCATAGGAGATGTGCATAACTCTCAGAGCAGGAGAAATCTGCATGTCCCACAACCATCAGCAGTCCCCAGCCATAAAGCCGGATTCCGCCACAGGGCTGGAGAAATGGCCTCAACTCAGCCCTGAGAGGAGCCAGACTCAGTGCTGGCAGATTGGGCCTGTAATGCCGCAGGCCCTAATCCTTACCCTAGGCGTGTTGTACAGAGGGTAAGCACCAAAGTCCTGCATATTGCAGATGCCTGAGACTCATGCAGGCACTCCGCTGGCCACCTAGGGAGAAATGGTGCCATTTAGAGCTGTACAGAAAACCTCAGAGCGGGAGAAACATGCATACCCCCAGAGGGCAAAACCAGCATCTAAGGCCCATGGACCCAAAACCTCAAGACTCTGATCTACCGCCTGATGCCCGCCCTCAACTCAGCCCTTCAGGGAGCCCTCCTCAGTTCTGAGAGATCAGTCATGCCATGTCTCTAGGCCCCAACCCTAACCTAGGTTGGGTTTTCAGGCTTCCATCCCAAGATGCCCGGCCTCCAAGCCCTCCAGACTGGGGACTCTGGAGCCACATCACAGCACTCAGCAATGCCTTTCATAAGTTAACCATGCCCTATGGATCTGCACAAAACTCCCAGTTTTGGAGAAACCTCCATGGTCCCCAAGGCCAACCCCACTTATGGAGGTCATCCCTGGATAGTGATTCACATTCGGACACAGAGTTTGAGCCTCGTCCTCCAGTCAGCCACCCAAGTAGCTGGTCCCAGAGCCAGAAGATTAGACCTTTCATGCCACTAGTCCTATCCTTACCCTAGCTTCTGTTTTCAGGCCTAATCCTGGTTGTCAACTCATCCCTCTGAGGAGCTCGCCTGAAAGCCAACATATCTGGCCTGCCAATGCCCTAGGCCCTAAGCCAGCAATAGGCTGGGTTTTCCGGCATCCATACCTGGAATCCTGCACTCGAATCCCTCAACATGGTGTACCCCTGATCCTGAAAACACGGCTCCTCCTGTCCCCCAGAAGGAAATCTTGCTATTTGGAGCTGTGCAAACTCCCTGGAGCAGGAGAAACATCCATGGCCACATGAGGCCAGCCCCAGTATTTGGTGTCCCTCATGGACATCAACTCCCGCCTGAGTGACCACCTGACATTCTCCTTAAGTTGAAATCCGGGGAGCTCTTCTCAGCTTCTGCATTTCAGGCCTGCCATGCCCTAGTCCCTAACCCTAAACCTAGGTTGGGTATTCAGACTTTTATCCCAAGAGTTTTGCCCAAAAGCTCTCCAGATTGGGGACCCTGGAGAAACACCACAGGACTCTGCCTGCCCTGCAGAAGGATACCATGTCCTATGGAGCTGCACAGAAACTCCTGTTTAGGAGAAAGCTGCAAGGCTCTCAATTCCAACCTCGAATTTAAGCCAACCTGGGCACTAACGTGCAGTCTGGCACAGCCTGTGCTCCTCAAATTATCCTCTTGGGTATCTCACCTCAGAGCCAGCAGATCAGGTCTGCCATTCCTCTAGGCTGCAATTCTAACTCCAGGGTTTTCAGCCGTCCATAGGGTTTTTAGGCATCCATACCCAGTGCTCATCTCTCTAATACTTCCATACAGGGGACCGCTGAGACATAAACACTACTCCTTCTTTCTTCCTCCAGAATGAAACCGTGCTATTTGGAACTACACAAAACCCACAGAACGGGAGAAATTTCCATGGCCCCATTTGGCCAGTTCCATATGGACATAAACTCAAGCCTGAGTGACCACCTGACATGTGACCTAATTTCAGATCCCAGGGAGCTAAACTCAGCATCTACATATCAGGCCTGCCATCCCTAAGCCTTAACCCTATCCCTCGCTTGGATTTTCAGACTTCTTCCCCAGAGTCCTGATCCATAAGCCCTCCAGACTGAGGACTCTGAGCCACACCACAAGACTTTGACTCCCCTCCAGATGGAAACCCTGCCATATGAAGATGCACTGCCCCCAGTTTAGGAGAAACATGCACTACCTCCTCCAATTCCACCCCACATTTGTAGGCCACCATTGTCACTAATACAGTCTGGCACAGCCTGGGATGCGCCCATCAAATCAACCCTTTCTGTAGCTCACCCTAGAACCAGTAGATCAAGGCTGCCATGACCATAGGCCTTACTTAACCCTAAGTTAGGAATTCAGTTATCCATACCCTGAGCCCTGTTCTCAGCATATCCACATGGGGGATAATTGAGCCAGAATTCAGGACATATCCTGTCTCCCAGAATGAAACTTTGCTATTTGGAGCTACAAAACAAAAAAAAAAAAAGCAAAACAAAACAAAAAAAAACCCAGAGTGGAAGAAATCTCCAAGACCCCATTAACACAACCCCACATTTAGTGCCTTTCATGAACACAAACTATAGCCTGAGCAAACACCTGACATTCTCCCTAACTTCACATCCCAGGGGGCTCACCTCAGCATCTGAAGATCACGCCTGCCATGCCCAATGCCCAAACCCTAACCCTAGCAAGTGTTTTCGGGGCATCTGTCCCTAGAGGCCTAGTCTCAAATCCCTCCATATGGGAATGCCTGAGCCACAAAACAGAGCTCGCCCTGCCCCCCCCCCCCCCCCCCAGGAAACCTTACCATTTAGAGCTGTGTAAAAACCCTCAGCGTAGGAGAAACCAACATGTCCCCTGAGGGCACCCCCACATTCAGAGGCTGCCCTGGGCACAAATCCACATTGTGACTCTCAACCTAAGCCCAGTATTCAACTCATTCCCATGGGTAGCTCACCCCAGAGCAAGCAGATCAGGCCTGCCATGCCTCTAGGCCCTAAATCTAAACCTCGGTTGGGTTTTCAGGCATCCATACCTAGCGCCATGCTCTCAAATCCCTGAATTGTGGGACCCCTGAGCTATAAAAAAACAGGACTCCTCTGTCCCCCAGGAGGAAACCTTGCTATTTGGAGCTGCACAGAACCCCCAGAGTGGGAGAAACATCCATGGCTTCATGAGGCCACCCTCACTTTCGGCGTCCCTCATGGACCAAAACAGCAGCCTAAGTGACTGCCGTCCATGCATCCTAACTGCACATCCTGTGCAGTTTGCCTCAGCTTCTGCAGACCGAGCCTTCCATGCCCTAGTACCTGACCTTCACCCTGGCTTTGGTTTTCAGACTTCTGTCCCCAGAGTCCTGGCCCACATGGCCTCCAGACCGGGGAGTCTGGATCCACAAAACAGGACTCTGCCTGCCATCCAGAAGGAAACCATGCCCTATGGAGCTGCACAAACCCCCCATATTAAAAGAAAACCGCACGGCTCCCGAGGCCGCCCCCCATTTACAGAGACCATCTCTGGACAGTGATACGCATTCTGACACTCAGCTTGAGCACTGACCTCCACTCAGTGTCCCTGGTAGCTGGCCCCATAACCAGCCAATCAGATCTGCCATGCTCCTAAGCCCTAAAGCTATTGGGTTTTCAAGCATTCATATTCAGAGGGCTGGTCTTGAATCCATCAATATGGAGGACCACTGAGTCACAAAACAAAACTCCTCCTGCCATCCAGAAAGAAACCTTGCTATTTGGAGCTGTGTAAAACCCTCAGAGGAAAAGAAACCTGCATGGCTCCTGAGGGCACCCCCACTTTTGGAGACCATCCTGGACACAAAACCACACTGTGACCCTCATCTGAGCTGCTTTCCTTGGTAGCTCTCACCAGAGCCAGCAGATTGGGCCTTACATGTCCCTAGACCCTAAAGCTAACCCTCAGTTGGATTTTCAGGCTGTTCTCGAATCCCTCCAAATGGTATATCCCTTGAGCCATAAAACAGGACTGCTCCTGTCCCCCAGAAGGAAACCTCGGTATTTGGAGCTGCACAAAATGCCCAGAGGGGGAGAAACCTTCATGGGTCCATGAGGCCAGCCCCACATTCGGTGGCCCTCATGTTCACAAACGCTACCCTGAGCAACCACCTGACACTTGCCCCAACTCCAGGTCCTGGGGAGCTCATGTCAGCATGTACAGATCAGGCCTGCCATGCCCTAGGCCGTAACTCTCACCCTACCTTGGGTTTTCAGTCTTCCATCACCAGAGTACTGGCTGACAAACCCTCGACATTGGGGATTGTGTAGCAACACCACAGAACTTCTGCCTTCCCTCTTGAGGGAAACAAAGCCCTAAGGAGCTGCAAAAGCCCACAGATTAGGAAAAAAAACTGCACAAACTCTGAGAACACCCTCATCTATGGAGGCCATCCCTGGATAGTAATGCACATTCCTACACTCAGCTTGAGACCTGACCTCTAGTCAGCCACCCAGGTAGCTGGCCCCAGAGCCAGCAGATCCTACCTGCCATGCCCCTTCGGCCTAATCCTAACCCTACCTTTGGTTATCAGGCATCTATCCATAGAGGCCTGGTCTCAATTCCCTCCATACAGGCGGCCCATGGGCCACAAAACAGAACTCCTCCTGCCCCCACAGAAGGAAACCTTGCTATTAAAGCCATGTAAATCCCTCAGAATAGAGGAATCCTGCATGACCCTGAGGCGACCTTCACATTCAGAGGCCGTACTGGACACATACCCGCATTGTGACCCTCAGCCTGAGCCCCATTCTCAACTCAGGGCCCCAAACCCTGGTTAGCTTGCTACAGAACCAACAGATCAGGCCTGCCATGTCCCTATGCCTTAATCCTAACCCTAGGTTGGATTTTCCAGCATCTATATCCAGAGCCCTGCTCTCAAATCCCTCCATAGGGGGAACCCCTGAGCCATAAAAGAGGACTTTGCCTGTACCCCAGAAGGAGTGCTTCCTCTTTGCAGCTGCACAAAACCCTCTAGAGTAGGAGAAACCTCAATGGCCCTATGAGACCACCCTCACATTTTTCAGCTCTCATAGAAATAAATTTCAGCCTGAGCAACTGCTTGACACTTGCCCTATTTGAAATTCTGGGACCTCGCCTCAGCTTTTGCAGATTCGGCCTGCAATGTCCTAGGCCCTAATTATAAACTTAGCTTGGGTTTCAAACTTCCGTCCCCAGAGTCCTGAACCACAATCACTCTAGTTTGGGATCTCTGGAGCCACACCACAGGACTCTGCCTGCCCTCCAGAAGGAAACCATGCCATATGGAACTGCACAGAATCCCAGTTTAGGAGAAAAACCTGAATGCTCCTGATTCTAACCCCATTTAAGGAGGCCATCCCTCGACAGTAAAACACATTCTGACATTTACCTTGAGCCCTGACCTCCAGTCAGTCACCCAGGTAGCTGGTCCCAGAGCCAGCAGATAGGACCTGCAATGCCCCTAGACCTTAATCCTAAACCTAGATTGGGGATTCAGGCATCCATACCCAGAGCCCTCCTCATATCCCTCCATATGGCACACACCTGAACCATAAAACAGGACTCCTGTACACCAGAAGGAACCTTGCTTTTTGCAAGTGAACATAAAAACCCAGAGCAGGAGAAAACTCTATGGCCCCATGAGGCCACCCCAACATTCAGCAGACCTCATAGACACAAACGCCAACCTCACACTTGCCCCTACATCAGATCCCCGGGAGTTTGCCTCAGAATCTGCAGATCAGAGAGTCATGCCCTAGGCTGTAACTCAAACCCTAGTTTGGGTTTTCAGACTTCTGTCTCAAAACTCTTGGCCCACAAGGCCTTAAGAATGGGGACTCTGGAGCCGCACCACAAGATTCTGTCTGCCATCCAAAAGGAAACTATGTCCTATGGAGCTGCAAAAAAAGCCCAGATTAGGAGAAACATGCATGGCCCCTGAGGTTGTCCCCTAGTTCAGAGGCCACATTGGACACAAATCCATATTGTGACCCTGAGCCTGGGCACCATTTTCAATTCAGCCCCCTGGGTAGCTTGCAACAGAGCCAGCAGATTGGACCTGGCATGCCGCTAGGCCCTAATCGTAGGTCTAAATTGGCTTTCAGGCATCCATACTCATAGGCCTAGTCTCCAATCCTTCCATACGGAGAACCCCTGAGCCATAAAATGGGACTCCTACTGTTCTCTAGAAGGATACCTTGCTCTTTGTCCCAGCTTAAAACCGCCAGAGCGGGAGAAACATCTATGGCTCCATGAGGCAAGCCCCACATTTTGAAACCCTCATGGATACAAATTCCAGCCTGATCGACCGCCTGACTAGTCCTCTATATTCAGATCCCAAGGAGCTCGCCTCAGAGTTTGAAGATCAGGTCTGCCATGCCTTAGGCCCCAACCCAAACCCTAGCTTGCATTTTCCAACTTCCATCCCCAGAGTCATGCCCCACAAGCCCTCCAGAATTGGGGACTCCAGAGCCAAACCAAGGGACTCTGCCTGCCCTCCAGAGAAAACTGTGTTCTATAGAGCTGCACAAGTGCACAGATTAGGAGAAACCTGCATGGCTGCCGAGGCCACCCCCATTTGTGGAAGCCAGCATTGGACCTAATACATTCTGGTACAGCCCCAACCAATAGTCATCCACACAGGTAGCTGGCCCCAGAGCCAGCAGTTTGGATTTGGCATGTGCCTCGGCCCTAATCCTAATCCTAGCTTGGGTTTTCAGACATCTGTCCCCGGAGACCTGGTCTAGAATCCCTCCATGTGGAGGACCTCTGAGCCACAAAACACAACTCGTCCTGACCCATGCCCCCCAGGAGGAAATCTTGTAATTTGGAGCTGTGTAAAACCCTCAGAGTAGGAGAAACCTTTATGGTCCCTGAGGCCACACACACTTCGGAGTCTGACCTGGACATAAACCCATATTGTGACCCTCAGCCTGAGCCCCCTTTTCAATTCAGTCCCCTGGGGAGCTCACTGCAGAGCTTGCAGATCAGGTTGCATGTACCTAGGCCCTAATCTTAACCCAAGATTTGGTTTTCAGGCATCCATACCCAGACCCCTGCTCTTGAATGCCTCCATATGGAGGGCCCATGAGCCATAAACTAGGAGTCCTCCTGACTCCCAGAATGAAACCTTGGTATTTTGACATGTGCAAAAACCCTACAGTGGGAAAAAAAAACCATGGACCCATGAGGCTACCCCCACATTCAGCGGCCCCCGTGGATATAAACTACAGCTTGAGTGACCACATGAAACTCCCCCCTAACTTCAGGTACTTCAAGCTCTATAGGTTGGTCATGCCATGCCCTAGCCCTAACCCTAACCCTAACCCTAGCTTGGGTTTTTTTCAGACTTTCATCCCCAGTATCCTTTCCCACAAGTATCCTCTCTGGTAGCTACAGCGTACAAAGAGAATACAATACAGAAGCATACTTTTTGTCTCCCAGAATGGCCATGCCATGTGGTTCCATAATGATCCTGGAAGGAAGCCACCTTCTCACAGAACAAACTTCATCTGGGAGGACTCCCAAATCCCTTGTCCTGGACACTAGATCCCTCTGAGGCTAGGGTCACACAGAGGGACAGAGTTTCCCCCTGCCCGTCCGGATTTAAGGGACACCTGCTGTTCCAGGACAAAAGATTCTGAAATAATTAATGGGCCTGCCATCCAGCCAGGCACCTGGGAGAGAAATCTACTCCAAGCATGAAGGACAGACCGAGAGACAAAAAAACCGAAAGCCTTGTGTGACATGTACCATGACATGGGACACTCAGGAGGACTGTGGGTGTGCTGGGTTGGCCACAATGGAGGTCAGGAGGACCGGGAGTTCTCCGGGAGGGTGTGGCAGCTGTGCCCTTGGGCTGCTACATGTGGCAGTGTGACTGGGCATTTGCCATACCAGAAAAAAAAAAACAGTGCAGGCGAGGGGCAGTGTCCCTAATCTCTCCCTAAACTGCAAGGCAAAAGTTCGGGAATCATCTTTCAGTACGATTTCATGTCACATGTGTTTGGGAGACCCTAAAGCTGATTGTGTAGAACATGAAGTATGTAGTTGACTGTGGCTTTCAAGCCTGAGGGGTGGGGGTCAGAGCACACTGGATATTTCATTCTCTACTTTCAGAGTATGATGACTTTTTCCCGCCTTCATCTCCAACACAAGCACAGGAAACAAAGGAAACTCAGATCTACACTTCTACATGTCAACAGAAATCTGAAAACCCAAGTTCTCCCAGGAGCTAAATCTTCATGACCAACATGATGGACAGGGGAGGCAGACACCAAGGAAACAAAAGAATACACATCTTGAGCATGTGAACTGGCCCACTTCTCTACCTGTCGGAAGCAAGCCATGCCTGCCTGGAGGGAATCCCACCTGCATCTGGTCCATCTGTCTGCTGCCCTTGAGCAGAGCAGAGGATGGGCTGAGCTTTTGTGGGTGTCATGGGGTGATGGCCAGTGGGCAACAGATGCC
Source organism: Mustela putorius furo (assembly GCF_011764305.1). Lineage (NCBI taxonomy): Eukaryota > Metazoa > Chordata > Mammalia > Carnivora > Mustelidae > Mustela > Mustela putorius. The sequence goes on along the minus strand of NW_025421547.1, from coordinate 351,809 downwards.
ACCTCCTGAGGACCTATATAGCACCAGCTCCTGGTCCTCAGCTAAGATGAAACAATATTTATGTTTAGTGAACTATTTCTGGGGACAGGGAATGTGCTCAGTGCTTTGGTGACTATATTTTATTAAAAGCCCCTTAGTCATCTAAGGACAATCAACAGCCTCCAGAAGCAGAGAAAGAGCCACACCCAGGAACCAAGAAGACAGACCAGAAAGGCTCTGCACAGGCCAGTTTGCATTTCTGTAGTTCTTCTGGAGCTAGACTGCCCCCAGTGCCCCTGGGGATCGTGGGTCAGGCCCGGCGCACACCCTGAGGCTGCACTGTTGGAACCCATGACAAGCCTCCTGGTCCCTTCCTCTGCGAGACACCCCCCCTATCCCTGGACGACCCCAGCCTGCTTCTTGGAACTCCCATGCCCCTTTTTGACTCCATCGTTCACTTTTCCCATCACGGCCATAATACAGAGTACAGTTGAACTACTTTCTGTTCTGTCATTTAAATCTAATTTTATCATAGTTGCTCTAAAAACTAAACCTTGCATCATTTATCCTGATGTAGAATCACTTGTTGCTTTGCATGACTGAACTGTGGATTCTGAGTGCCCTCACAGTGTCATGGGGCTAGTGTCCAGGGCTAGGTCCTCACTAAGCCAACCCAGATGGCACAGTGAAGGCCTGACGCAGGCACTGCTGTTTTTGTGCAAGTAAGGCAGCACAGCCAAAACCTGGGTTTTGGATCACAATGGCTCATGGCCTCTCAACCACTTCGGATGGTATGGGGACACACCCTGAAGACACTTGCTAGTCCAGTGTCACCCTGGGAAATTTACAAGGAGTAGCCATTGTGTCAAAAGGGGGAAATTAATAGGAGTGGGGACGATGGGAGTCAGAACTCCTGAGAGAGAATCCACCTTGAGGACTGCCCAGAACTTCCTAGGAGTTCATCCAATTGTCTTGCATGAATCAATTCATCTAAATTCATTTCCTCATTTTAGAAATGATGAGTCTAGGGATGCCTAGGTGGTTCAGTTGTTTAAGTCGCTGCCTTCCCAGCATCAGGGATCGAGTCCCACATTGGGCTACTTGTTCGACAAGGAGCCTGATTCTCCCTCTGCCTCTGCCTGCCATTCTATCTGCCTGTGATCACTCTGTTTCAATCTCTAACTAATTAGTAAAAAAAATCTTAAAAAAAAAAAAAAAAAATGATGATCCTCAAACTCCGATAAAATGACTCTCCTAGGTCATAAGGGAAATCAGTGAAAGAGCCAGACTGAGCCTGGAGATGGCCTCCAGCAGGTTCCCCCAGAGCGGTTTCAGCTAGAGATGCAATCACCTATATATCTTTGCTGGACTCATCACCCCATGACACCCACACCATGATTCTCTTGGGACTCTTCATGGGACCTATTCTGGGAAAAAGGGTCATGTCAGTGCCACAGAAACCTCTGACACAGGTTCTAATGAGACTCTGTGATGTCATTGGAGTCCCAAGCCATAGACCATCTCAGAGTTTGTCTGCAAAGATACAGTTGGTGGGAAAGCAACATGCTGACAGAAGGTGGAGGAAAATGTAAAAGCTGGGGAAAGAAAGTTTGCTCATGTCCCATCTGGCCCTTCATGATATGTGGTGTTCAGCAGTGTAAGCCCTCCAAACACCTCCCAGTGGTTTCACTGAAATCACCCCTAAGGTTTGAAGTTGAGCTTCATACATGCGTCATGAGCATTCTGGTCAGCTCATGGAAGCATGACACAGAACATAATGAAGCCACAGCCTTGACCGATGTATAGTCATGGAGCAATAGCTTTCTCCAAATATATTCTGAAATGGTTAAAAAAATCATTGATAAAACATGGATATTTTTGATTAAAAAGAAAAAACATACTTGTTGAATTAGTAAGTATGTATGCAGTATCTACTTAGTGCAAATGTATAGCTCTAGTCCCACCTGGGAGCTTCCAATGAGTGTAGGATATAATCAATAAACCAACAATAGGAAGGAATGCAGGCTAAGAGCTAAGAGAACCATTCCATTCAGAGACGCCCATTAAGGAAGCCCAATGAGAAGATGCTTTTGGCCAAGACCGGAAAGACAGCGCCAGCAAATTCATCTGTGAGAAGAGTCACAGAGCAATTCAATTTTAATTATTTTGATGATAAAACATAAATGTCAGGAAATATTGTCTTAAGTGTTGCTTTGGAACATTCCGTTCTTCTCCATAACTATTTGGGTTACATGCTAAATTTACTCAATGTAAAATACTCTCAGAAATGTCTTATTTAAGCATGGGCATCTTGTGTTAAAGTCAAACATATTAACCCTAGAAAACCCCTGAACCCTAACCCTAACCCATGACCCTAAATCCTGAACCCAACCCTGACCCTCGGGTGGTCTACCAGGGGTATTTCCTCAGAGACCTGGCTGGCGCCACAGTCCCAGGGACTGGGGAAAACTGAAAAAATTTTCAGAGGAATCCGCCTGCCTCCCAGAAGGAAACCATGGCAATTGGAACCCCGAAAATGATTCAGAGCAGCAGGAGAAATCTTCATGGCCACCTGAGGCCACCCCCACATTCCATGGCCTGTTGGACACAAACCACACCCTCAACTCAGCCCTCTGGGAGTCTTGTCACACAGCTGGAAGGTTAAACCTGCCATGATCCTAGGCCCCAATCCTAACCCTAGGTTTGGTTCCTAAAGGACCATACCCAGAGGCCTGACTCCAAATCCCCAGGGAATGGGGACACCTGAGCGAAGCACAGTCTCATCCTACAACAAAGTCAGAAATCATGCCCTTTGGAACTGCAGAAAGGACTTAGAGCAGGAGAAATCTGAATGACATATTGAACCACTCCCTGCTTATTTATATTTTCATACCAGACTGAACACAGAGCCTGGGCCTGATACTCTCCTTAACTCTGGCCTTCAATTCAGATGTCTCTGAAGGTCTCCATACCTAAGCAGATCAAACCTTCCATGATCCTGGGACTACCCCTAATCTAGCTGAAGACATAGGAAAAAACACAAACATACCTTTTTACTAAGAGGCCATACAAGTGACCAAGAGACACACAAAAAAAAAGTGTTCTACAGCAATAGCCATCAGGAAAATACAAATCAAAACCACAGTGAGATACCACCTCACATCAGCTGGCATGTCTAAAATGATCAAGGCATGGAAAACAAATGCTAGCGAGGACATGGTTAGAGGGGAACACTCTTACACTGCTGGTGGCAATGCACCCTCGTACAACCACTCTGCCACATGTTATCGAGTTTCTTCCCAAACTTAAAAATAGACAACACAGCAATTGCACTGCTTGGTATTTAACCCAAAGATACAGATTTTGGGGCATCTGGGTGGCTCAGTGGGTCAAGCCTCCAGGATCTCAGGGTCCTGGGATCAAGATCCACATCAGGCTGTCTGCTCAGAAGGGAGCCTGCTTCCCCCCTCCCTCTGCCTGCCTCTCTGCCTGCTTGTGATCTCTCTCTATCTCCGTCAAGTCAATAAATAAAATCGAAAGAAAATACAGATTGAGTGAAAAATAGTGGCATCCCCCCCCCCCAGTGTTCATTATAGCATTATCCACTCTAGCCAAACTATGGACAGAGCGCTGATGTCCATGGACAGATGAATGGATAAAGAAGATGTGGTTCATATCTACAACAGAATACTATTCATCCATCATAGAGGATGAAGACTAACCATCGCATCCACCTGGAAGGAACTGGTGGGTATTACGCTGAGTGAAATAAGGCTATCAGAGAAAAGCAAGCGTCACATGGGTTCACCTATGTAAAATAGAAGAAACAAACACACAGAGCATCAGAGGGGAAGGGGGGAACTGAATGTGAAGTCGTCAGAGAGGGAGAAAAAAAACATGAGAGACACTTCATTACAGAAACGAACTCAGGATTCCTGGAGGGCAGTGGCGTGGGGGATGGGGCAACTGGGTGGTAGGCCTTAAAGAGGACCCATGATGCAATGATCACTGGGAAGTATACACATTTGATCTATTATTGAACACTACAGGTGTCCTATAAGTTGGTGTCCTATAAGTTGTCCTATAAGTGTTATAGTGTCCTATAACACTAATGGTGTCCTATAAGTTGGCTCATTGAATTAAGTTAAACAAAAAGAAGTCAAGCAAACACTCCTAAAAATTTGTATGGAACCACCAAAGATACTGAACAGACAATGCAATGTTGAGAAGAAAAACAATGCTGGAGGAATCACAATTCCAGATTTCAAGTCATACTACATAGCTGTGGTCATCCAAACTATGGCACTGGCACAAAAATACACACAGTGACCTAGGGAACAGGATAGAAGCTCAGATATAAACCCGCAAACTCTGTGGCCTATTAGTCTTCCACAGAGCAGGCAAGAATATAGAAAGGAAAAGAACAGTCTCTATAGTGTTGGGAAAACTGGACAGCTATGCACAGAAGAATGCAATTACTCTGCTTCCTTATGCCAAACAGACATAGAAGTTCAAAACAGTTTCAAGGCCTCAGTGGGAGACTGGAAACCATAAAAATCAAAGAGGGCACAGACCGTAACTTCCTGACATGGACCAAAGCAAACATTTTCTAGACTGTCTCCTGAGGCAAGGAAATAAAGGCAAAAATAAAAAAACTGGGACTGTAACACAATAAAGTTTCCACACAGCAGAAGAGCAAGGAAGAAGTAATAAGGGTGTGGGAGGTTGGGGTACCAGGTGGTAGGTACTGTAGAGGGCACGGACTGCATGGAGCACTGGTGTGGTAAAAAAAATAATGAATACTGTTATGCTGAAAATAAATATATTTAATTAAAAAAAAAAAAGACAACATACTGAAAGGGAGAAAATATTTATTAAAAAAAAAAAAAAAACCCTACGCAGTATGGGGATAGTGTCCAAAATATGTGGAATGGCTACAATTTAACACCCCGAAATACAAATAATCCAGTTAAAAAATGGTTTGAAATTATCTTCTCCCATTCCATCGTTTACCATTGTTTTCATGAATGTTTCCTTTGCTGTGCTGCAGAAGCTTTTGATTTTGATGAATTTCCAAAGTTCATTTTCGCTTTGTTTCCTTTGCCTTTGGAGACATATCTTTTTTTTTTAAATTAAATTAATTTATTTTCTCAGAAAAAAAGTATTCCATTATTTTTTCACCACGCCCAGTGCTTCATGCAATCCATGCCCTCTATAATACTATGATACTATCAGACTATGGACTCTGAAAAAGAATATGAGAGCTTTGAAAGAGCGGGGAGTGAGAGGTTGGCAGAAGCTATTGGTATGTATAAGAGAGAGGGGGCAGGGATTACATAGATCACTAACCGTGGTGGAAAAACAAAGAATAATTTTTACACTTAAAAGAAATTAAAAAGAAAAAAAAAAAAACAGTTGTATGCTAATATGCTAAGCAACCTAGGTGAAATGGCTGCATTCCTAGGAAAGTATAAAATTCCAAAATTGAACCAGTAAGCAATGTAGAACCTGAATAGACCATTATCCAGTAACGAGATTGAAGTAGTGATCAAAACCTCCCAAAAAAAACAAGAGCTCAGGAACAGACAGCTTCCCTGGGCATCTCTACCAAACTTTCAGAGTAGAAATAACACCTATTCACCTGAAGATCTTTCCAAAAATGGAAGCAGAAGAAAAAACTTCCAGACTCTTCTTATGTAGCCAGCATTACCCTGATCCCCAAACCAGGAAAAGACCTCACCAAAAAGGAGAATTTCAGACAAATATCACTGATGAATATGGATACTAAGATTCTCAACAATATGCAAGCTCATAGGATCCAACAGTATATTCAAAAGATGATCCACCATGACCAGGTGGGATCTATCCCTGGGTTGCAAGGATGGTTCAACATTCCCAAATCAATCAATGTCATAAACAAATTAATAAGCGAAGACAGAAAAACCACATGGTCATCTCAATTGGTGAAAAGAACACATTTGAGAAAATCCGGCTTTTGTTCCTGAATAAAACACTTCAAAGTAGGGATAGAGGGAACCTTCATCAGCTTCCTTAAGGGTATCTATGAAAACACCACAGTGAATACCATCCTCAATGGGTAAAAGCTGACAGCCTTCCCTTAGAGATCAGAATCATGACAGGGATGCCCACTCTCTCCACTCTTATTCAACATAGTATTTGAAGTCCTAGCAACAGCAATCAGACAACAAGGAGAAATAAAATGTATCCAAATTGGCAATGAAGAAGTCAAACTCTCTCTTCATAGATGACATACTTTATATGGAAAACCCAAAAGACTCCACCCCAAAACTACTAGAACTCATACAGCACTTCAATAATGCGGGAGGATACAAAATCTTTGTACAAAAATCAGTGGTTTTCTTATCCTTTAACAATAAAAATACAGAAAGGGAGAATCAATTCCATTTACTACAGCTCCAAAACCATAAGATACCTGGGAATAAACCAAACCAAAGGGATAAGCAATCTATATTCAGGGAACTACAGAACACTCATGAAATAAATGGAAGAAAACCATAAAGATGGAAGACCATTCCATGCTCATGGATCAGAAGAATAAACAGTCTTAAAAAGTCTATACAGCCTAGAGAAATCTATCCTTTTAATGCCATTCTGATCAAAATTCCTCCGGTATTTTTCAAAGAGCTGGAGCAAACACAAGCCTAAAATTGGTGTGGAATCAGAGGAGATCCCGTATTGCTAAGAAAATGCCAAAAAGAAAAAGAACAAAAACTGGGTGCACCCTGTTGCCTGGTTTCAAGGGTTACTACAAAGCTGTGATCACCAAGACAGCAGGGGACTGGCATAAAAACAGGCCATTAGACCAGTGTAACAGAGTAGAGAGCTCAGATATGGACCATCAATCTATAGTCAAATAATTTTCAAGAAAGCAGGAAAAAATATACAAAGGAAAAAAAAAAAAAGTCTTTTCAATAAATGCCGCTGAGAAAAATTGTGAGAGCTTTGTGTAGATGAATGAAACTCGACCATTCTCTGACACCATACACAAAGAGAAACTCGGAATGGATAAAAGACCTCAACCTGAGGCAGGAATCCATCAGAATCTTGGAGGAGAACATAGGCAGAAACCTCTTCAACATTGGCCATAGCAACTTCTTTCAAAATATGTCTCCAAAGGCAAAGGAAAAAAAAAAAAAAAGTGAAGATGAACGTTTGGGACTTCATAAAGATCAAAAGCTTCTACACAGCAAAGGAAACAGTCAACAAAACAATGAGGTATGGAGTGCATGGAACACTGGGTGTTGTGCTAAAAACATAGAATACGGTTACACTGAAAATAATTAAAAAAATTAAACAGTTGTATGCCAATATGCTAAGCAACCTTTGTGAAATGGATGCATTTTTAGAAAAGTATAATCCCAAAATTGAACCGGGAAGGAATTCACAACATGAATAGACTTTTACCCAGTAACCAGATTGAAGCAGTGATCAAAAACCTCCCAATAAACAAGAGCCCAGGACTTGATGGATTCACAGGAGAAATCTACCAGACTTTCATAGAAGAAATAACATGTCTTCTCCTGAAGCTCGTTCCAAAAATTAAGCAGAAAGAAAACTTCCAGACCCTTTTTATGAAGGAAGCATTACCCTGCTCCACAAACCAGGCAAAGACCTCACCAAAAGGGATAATTTCAGACCAATATCACTGATGAATATGGATACTAAGATTCTCAACAAGATCCTAGCTCACAGGATCCAACAGTACATTCAAAAGATGATCCACCATGACCAGGTGGGATCTATCCCTGGATTGCAAGGATGGTTCAGCATTCACAAATCAATCAATGTCATAGAACAAATTATGAAGTGTAGAGAGGAGAACCACATGGTCCTCTCCATTGATGAAGAAAAAGCATTAGACAAAATCCAGCATCCGGTCCTGAATAAAATGTTTCAAAGTATAGGGATAGAGGGGAACATTAGTCAACTTCATAAAATGTTTCTATGAAAAACCCACAGTGAATATCATCCTCGATGGGTAAAAGCTGACAGGCTTCCCTTTGAGATCAGGAGAACATGACAAGGATGCCCACTCTCACCACTCTTGTTCTACAAACTATTTGAAATCCTAGCAACAGCAATCAGACAACAAAGAGAAATAAAAGGTATCCAAATTGGTAATGAAGAAGTCAAACACTCTCTCCTCACAGATGACATACTTTATATGGAAAACCCAAAACACCCCACCTCCAAACTACCAGAACTCATACAGCAACTAAATAATGTGGCAGGATACAAAATCATTTTACAGGGGTGCCTGGGTGGCTCAGTGGGTTAAAGCCTCTTCCTTCGGCTCAGGTCATGATCCCAGGGTCCTGGGATCGAGTCCTGCATCGGGCTGTCCGCTCCGCGGAGAGCCTGCTTCCTCCTCTCTCTCTTTATACCTGCCTCTCTGCCTACTTGTGATCTCTGTCTGTCAAATAAATAAAGTTTAAAAAAAAAATCATTGTACAGAAATCAGTGGCTTTCTTCTACATTATCAATGAAAATACAGAAAGGGACATTAGAGAAAATTCCATTTACTACAGCACTGAAACCATAAGATACCTGGGAATAAACCATCCCAAAGAAGTAAAGGATTTTTCTCGAGGAACTACAGAACACTCATGAAAAAAATTGAAGAAAACTAAAAAGACAGAAGACCATTCCATGCTCATGGATCAGAAGAATAAACATTGTTAAAATGGATAAAAGACCTCAACGTAAGACAGTAATCCATCAGAACCCTAGAGGAGAACATAGGCAGTAATCTCTTCTATATCAGCCACAGCAACTTCTTTCAAGATATGTCTCCAAAGGCAAAGGAAACAAAAGCCAAAATAAACTTTTGGGACTTCATCAAAATCAAAAGCTTCTGCACAGCAAAGGAAAGAGTCAAAAAAACAAAGATGATGCAACCCACGGAATGTGATAAGATATTTGCAAATGACAGTACAGACAAAAGGTTGACATCCAGGATCTATAATGAACTCCTCAAACTCAACACATAGGAAATAGGCAAGCATATCAAAAAATGGGCAGAAGATATGAACAGACAATTCTCCAATGAAGACATACAAATGGCAATCAGACACATGAAAAAATGTACATCATCACTAGCCCTCAGGGTGATTCAAATTAAAACCACATTGAGATATCACCTTACACCAGTTAGAATGGCCAAAATTAACAAAACAAGAAACAACATGTCTTGGAGAGGATGTGGAGAAAGGGGAACCATTTTACACTGTTGGTGGGAATGCAAGTTGGTGCAGCCTCTTTGGAGAACAGTGTGGAGATTCCTCAAGAAATTAAAAATAGAACTTCCCTATGACCCTGCAATTGCACTCCTGGGTATTTACCCCAAAGATACAGATGTCGTGAAAAGAAGGGCCATCTGTACCCTAATGTTTATAGCAGCAAAGGCCACGGTCGCCAAACTATGAAAGAACGAATTTGTCCTTCAACGGACGAATGGATAAGGAAGATGTGGTCCATATACACTATGGAGTATTATGCCTCCATTAGAAAGGATGAATACCCAACTTTTGTAGCAGCATGGACGGGACTGGAAGAGATTATGCTGAATGAAGAAAGGCAGAGAGAGTCAATTATCATATGGTTTCACTTATTTGTGCAGCATAACAAATATCATGGAGGACAAGGGGTCTTAGAGAGGAGAAGGGAGTTGGGGGGAATTGGAAGGGGAGGTGAATCATGAGAGACTATGGACTCTGAAAAACAACTGAGCGGTTTGAAGTGGAGGGGGGGGGGGGGAGCTTGGGGTACCAGGTGGTGGGTATTATAGAGGGCACAGATTGCATGGAGCACTGGGTTGGTGAAAAAAATAATGAATACTGTTTTTCTGAAAATAAAGAAATTAATTTATTAAAAAAAAACATTGTTAAAATATTTATACTGGAGACAAGATGGCGGAGAAGTAGGAGGCGGCTCCCTTTCAACCTGGACCCTAAAGTGAGCTGATTACTTCTGTTGAACTCCACTCACCGACAAAATCAGCCTGAGACCCGAATTATACACGTCTGGATCTCTACCGGAGCAGAAGACGCCAGTGGGCAGGTAAAGCGGAGTGGGAAAGTCGGACTGATATTGGAAGATAAACAAAAGGGGGAGGGTGCTACCAGAGGTGACCCACTGGAAAGTAATATCCCAATAAGAGAGTGCCCTGCGTCTGGGGACCAGCATTATCTCAGAAGTATGGTAGAAAGCACTCAAGAAGAGCAAAGGATCACTGGGGAGAAATTGCAGGAATCAGGGTGTTAGGGTCAGGGCCTTAAGTCCCCAGACCCAGGACAGCCACCCCTGGTGCAGAGCCAGAAAGAGTGCGGCAGAGAAACCAGGTCTTGGTCCCTGAACCACCAGCAAGCTCGCCTGAGAGTGTGTGGTGCCCAGCTCCCATGAGGGGCTGGGAGCCTCGCCAGCCAACAGAAGCACAGCCTTTTTGCAGTCCCCATGCAAGTGCCCTGCCATGCCATCAGAGTCCGAGTCATGCCCTGTGCCCTCCCCAGACAGAGATGGCACAGGCACCAGCCTGGTGCTCTTGGACCTGGAAAGACCAGGCACTCCCAGCTTGTGCCAGTGGGAAAATCTCAGTGTGCGATTGCTGCTTGGAACTTCTCTGGCAGTCTGGAGCTGCCCAGACAGCCGCCACTGCTGTGGTTTTGGGTACAAGCAAAAAATCTTGAGTCCCCAGGGACCGCGACTGGGAACCTGCTCTGCCAGTGTTGAAGGGGGGATTTATTTGGGCTCTCCAGCCAGATTGAGGCTTCTCTCTGAGACGGAGGTCAGGGTACAGTTTGCTTTCCTCTAAACCTACAAAAACCATCAAAATCCCTCAAGAAAGAGAGAGAAAAAAAAAAAAGAACAAATATAAAAACCTCCAGAGAACAAAAGCCTGAAAAAAAACAGTTTCCTAAGAGCCCACCCCCTTGATGGGAGTGGGAGGACTTAACTCAGAACATCATTGACTGAAAAAACCCACGTGGCAGGCCCCTCCCCCAGGAAACCAACTGGGAAAGGAAAAAAAAAAAGACAACAAGAGAACAACCACCACTACTTCATAGGACAATTTTTATTATTAATTTGTTCCCACTATCCTGGCACATTTTTTTAAAGATAATTTTTTATTATTATATAGAAAATTTTTTAACCATCTCACAGTGAGATGTCCAGTACATCAAATTCCATAATAACCTTCTAACCTGAACTTTTTGATACATACACCTGTGTTTTCCTTTTGCATTTCTGTTTTTTAAATTTATTTTTTTTAATTTTAGTTTAGTTTAGTCTAGTTTATTCCTTTTTTTAATTTTAATTTTCTAATATTCATATAGAATTAAACTTCAAGGCAATCCCCTTTCCCCAATCAATGCCACCCCTATAGGTAAAACAATTCCTAATCCCCCTTTATCTTAGGAAAGTGGAGTCTTTAACAAATCTATCAAGATACATCCGGAAAAAAAAACAACAAAAAAAAAAAAATAATAAATAAAACCTTCCTCACCCACACTGAAAATTTACAGCACTCTACAATCTTTTTCTTCCACCAGTATTTCGTGTTTTTTTTTTTATTTACATATTTGACAGAGAGATATCACAAGTAGGCAGAGAGGCAGGCAGAGAGAGAGAGAGAGGAGGAAGCAGGCTCCCTGCTGAGCAGAGAGCCCTATGCGGGACTCGATCCCAGGACCCTGAGATCATGACCTGAGCCGAAGGCAGCGGCTTAACTCACTGAGCCACCCAGGCGCCCCTACTTCTGTGTTTTTGTGTTTCTCCTGATAGTATATAAATCTTACACTCGGGGTTCATTCTGATGAGGTTATTCCTTTATTTGCATATATATATGCAAATATATATATATATTTTTTTTTTCTCTTCTCATATACTTTTATCAGTCTTTTTGTTTGTCTGTTTTTGTTTGTAAAACTTCATAAATCTTACCTTGGAACCCATTTGGGCTGAACCTTCTCTTTTTATCTCACCTTTCATTCTTGTCTCTCTCCCTCTCTCTTTTTTTTTTTCCTTTTCTTTTTCCTCTCATTTGGGTGGGTAACTCTGATTGATCAGAAGCATTCCAGGGTGCACCTTGACTGCACCACTGTCGATACATCCAGCTACACCCATTCAGCCATCTCTCACCAAAATGACTAGGAGGAGGAATGCCCAACTGAAGAAAAATACAAAAAAAATGGACCTTCTGCAACAGAGCTAATGGCTATAAACATAGACAATGTGTCAGAAAGAGAATTCAGGCTAACAATTATCCAAGCAATAGCTAGGTTGGAGAAAGCCATGAGTGACCAAAAGGAATTGATTAGAGCCGAAGTTAAAACGACCAGGGATCACGTTTTCGATATTAGGGAAGAGCTGAAAACTACCAGGGATGAGCTTCACAATGCTCTCAATGAGTTCCACTCTAATCTAAATTCTCTCAAAGCTAGAGTAACTGAGACAGAGGATAGAATTAGTGATCTGGAGAATGAACAGATAGAGAAAAAGTATCTAGGAGGAAGCCTTAAACAAACAGCTTAGAGCCATGAAAACAGAATCACGGAAATAAATGATGCCATGAAATGTTCCAACGTCAGAATTATTAGAATCCCTGAAGGAGAGGAGAAATAAAGAACTTTAGAAGATATAGTGGACAAGTTTTCATGAAAATTTTCCAAATCTCGTGAATGGAACCAGCATTCCTGTACTAGAGGCCGAACGGTTTCCCCCCAAGATTACAGATTCTCAAAGGTCCTAGAGACACCTAGTAGTAAGAATGAAGAAATATAATTGTAGGCAGAACCTCTTGAAAGTAGCTAGGACAAAGAAGATCCTTACGTACAGAGGAAAGCCCATCAGAATAATGTCAGACCTCTAAACAGACACCTGGCAAGCCAGAGAGGGCTGGCAAGATATATTCAGGGCATTGAATGAGAAGAACATGCAGCCAAGAATACTTTACCCAGCAAGACTGACATTCAAAATGGATGGAGAGATAAAGAGTTTCCAAGATCCGCAAGACTTAAAAGACTATGCAACCACCAAGCCGACACTGCAGGAAATATTAAGGGGGTTCTATAAAAGAGGAAAAAAACCCCAGTAGTATGAACAGAAATATAGAGACCATCTACAGAAAGAAAGACTTCGAATGTAACACGATGTCAATAAAAACGTATCTATCAATAATCATCCTAAATGTGAATGGCCTAAATGTGCACATAAAATGGCACAGGGTTGCAGACTGGATTAAATGACAGGACCCATCCATATGTTGTCTACAAGAGACCCATTTTGAACCTAAAGATACACCCAGACTGAAAGTGAAGGGACGGAGAAGCATCTTTCATGCCAATGGGCCTCAAAAGAAGGCCGGGGTAGCGATTCTCATATCAGATAAGTTAGATTTTAAACTAAAGGCTGTAGTCAGAGATACAGAAGGACACTACATAATCCTTAAAGGGACTATCCATCAAGATGATCAAACAATTGTAAATATCCATGCTCCCAATATGGGAGCAGCCAATTACATAAGAAAACTGTTAATCAAGATAAAGAGTCATATTGATATGAATACACTAATCATAGGAGATCTTAACATGCCTCTCTCAGAAATAGACAGATCATTGAAGCAGAAAATCAATAAAGAAACAAGAGCATTGAATGACACATTGGACCAGATGGACCTTATAGATATATACAGAACATTCCACCCTAAAACAACAAAATACTCATTCTTCTCAAGTCCACATGGAGCTTTCTCACGAATAGACCACATACTGAGTCACAAAACGGGACTCAACCGATACCAAAAGACTTAGATTATTCCCTGCACATCCTCAGATCATAATGCTTTGAAACTGGAGCTCAATCACAAGGAAAAGTTCAGAAGGAACTCAAACACCTGGAAGCTAAAGACCACATTGCTTAAGAATGCTTGGATCAACCAGGAGATCAAAGAAGAACTAAAACAAATGGAAACCAATGAGAATGAAGACACTTCGATCCAAAAACCTGTGGAATACAGCAAAGGCGGTCCTAAGGGGGTAATACATAGCCATCCAAGCATCCCTCAAACAAACAAACAAACAAACAAACAAAAAAAAAAAAACTGAAAAAATCCAGAAACACAGCAGCTGTCTTTACACCTTAAAGAACTGGAGAATCAACAACAAAACAAACCAAACTCCACACACAAGAAGGGAAATAATCAAGATTAGAGCTGAGATCAATGAGGTAGAAACCAGAGATACAGTAGAACATATCAGTGAAACTAGAAGCTGGTTTTTTGAAAGAATCAATAAGATCGATAAACCACTGGCCACACTAATCCAAAACAAAAGAGAGAAAGCTCAAATTCATAAAATTATGAATGAAAAAAGGGAGAGATCACAATGAACACCAAGGAAATAGAAACAACTATCAGAAGTTATCAATAGTTATATGCCAATAAGCTAAGCAACCTAGATGAAATGGATGCATTCCTGGAAAACTATAAACTCCCAAAATTGAACCAGGAAGAAACTGACAATCTGAAGACCAATATCTACTAATGAGGTTGAAGCGGTGATCAAAAACCTCCCAAAAAACAAGAACCCAGGCCCTGATGGATTCATTTGGGAATTCTATGAAACATTCAAAGAAGAAATAACACCTATTCTCCTGAAACTGTTTCAAAAAATTGAAGCAGAGAGAGGGTCGACAAGATGGTGGGGAAGTAGGAGGAGATGGCTTTTCAACCTGTACCCCAAAGTGAGCTGATTACCTACCAAAGAACTCCAATCACCCATGAAATTTGCCTGAGATCAGTATTATACACGTCTGGATCTCTACAGGGGCAGAAGACACCAGTGGGCAGGTAACGCGGAGTGGGAATGGGGGACTGATATCAGAAGATAAACAAAAGGGGGAGGGAGCCACCAGAGGCGACCAGTTGGAAAGTAATACCCCAATAGGAGCGAGATTGCCCTGCATCTGGGGACCAGCATTAACTTGGAGACTGGTGGAAAGCACTCCAAAAGAGCTAAGAATCTCCGGGGAGGGGGGGGGAATTGTGGGAATCGGGATGGCTAGCAACAGGGGCTTAAGTCCCTGGTCCCAGGACAGCCTCCCCTGGTGCTGAGCCAGAGAGAGTGCAGCCAAGAAACCAGGTGTTGGTCCCTAAGCCACCAGCGCACCTGAGAATGCATGGGTTCTGGCTCCCTTGAGGGGATGGGAGCCACGCTGGATGGCAGAATGTGTGAGCCCTGCTATAGAGCCTGACATACTCCCCTGAGAGAGGTATAAAGGCCCAGCCAGTGCCCTTTCATATGCGCCATTGTTTCAGAGCCTGCACCAAACTCTCCCCTGAGAGAGGTGCTTGAAGGCCCAAACTGGTGCTCTTGGATCTGCACCTTGTTCTCAGAGCCTGAGACCTGCGCGTGAACCTCAGCCTCCCCTGAAATTGGTGCATGCAAGCCCGGTGCTCTTAGACCCAGAAAGACCAGGCACTCCCAGCCCGGGCCAGCAGGAATATCTCAGTGTGTGATTGCTGCTTGGAACCTCTCTGGCGGTCTGGAGCTGCCCAGACAGCCGCCACTTCCTTGGCTTTGGGTACCCTAGGGACAGCGACTTGAAAAACCTGCTCTGCCAGTGGCCCATGGGGGAACTTATTTAGACTCTGCAGCCAGACTGAGGCTTCTCTCTGAGAGGGAGATCAGGGTGTGGTTTATTTTCCTCTAAAACTACAAAAACCATCAAAAGCAGTTAAAGTGAGAAAAAAAGTGAATAAACATAAAAACCTCCAGAGAACAAAAGTCTGAAAAAAAAAAAAAAAAACTGTTTCCTCGGAGACCACCACCTTGAGGGGGGCGGGAGAACTTAACTCAGGGAACATCACTGACTGTCAACCCACGTGGCAGGCCCCTCCCCCAGAAAACAAACCAAGAAAGAAAAAAAAAAAAAGAGAGAAAAAAAATAAAAAAGGACTACAAGAGTACAACCACTACTTCATAGGAAAAGTTTTCTTTTTCATTCATTCCCACTATTCTGGTTCATTTATATATATATATATATATATATATATATATATATATATATATATTTTTATTAACCTATTTACCATCACAGCAAGCTGTTCAGTACATCAAATTACATAATAACTTTCTAACCTGAACTTTTTGATACATACACCTATGTTTTCATTTTGCATTTCTATTTTTTTTTTATTCCTACTTTTTTTATATTTTTTAGTTTAGTTTAGTTTTTTCCTTTATTTTTATCTTCTATTTTTCATATAGAGTTAAACTTCAAAGTAGTCCCCTTTCCCCAATCAATACTACCCCTATAGGTAATTAATTTTTAATACCCCTTTATCTTAGGAAAGTTGAGTCCTTTAACAAAGATATCAAGATACATCCAGGAAGAATTAAAACAACCTTCCTCGCACTCACTGAGAATTTATAACCACTCTCCAATCTTTATCTTCCACCAGTGTTTCTGTGTTTTTTTGTTTGTCCTGATAGTATATAAATCTTACACGTGGGGTTCTTTTTGACTAGGTTCTTCCTTTTTTTGTATATATATATATATATATATATATATATATATATATATATTCTTTTCTCTTGTCATATACTTTTATCAGACTTTTTGTTTGTCTACTTCATAAATCTTACCTTGGGGCCCATTTGGGCTGAACTTTCTCTTTCATCTTCCCTCTCTTTCCTGTCTCTCTATCTCTTTTTTTTTTTTTTTTCCTTTTTCTTTTTTTCTTTTGTCTCTCATTTGGGTGGGGAATCCTGATTGTTCAGACGTGTTCCAGGGTGCACCTTGACTGCACCATGGTTGATACATCCAGCTACATCTGTTCAGTCATCTCTCACCAAAATGACTAGGAGGAGGAATGCCCAACAGAAGAAAAATACAGGGGATGGACCTTCTGCACTAGAGCTACTGGCTATCAACATAGACAATATGTTGGAAAGAGAATTCAGGTTAACAATTATCCAGGCAATAGCTAGTTTGGAGAAAGGCATGGATGACCAAACATAATTGATTAGGGCCAAGCTGAAAGCGATGAGACATGATGTTCACAATGTTAGGGCGGAGCTTAAAGCTACCAGGGAGGAGGTCCACAATGCTCTCAATGAGTTCCAATCTAATCTAAACTCTCTCAAAGCCAGGGTAACTGCGACAGAAGATAGAATTAGTGATCTGGAGGACAAACAGATAGAGAGAAAGGATCAGGAGGAATCCTGGAACAAACAGCTTAGAAATCACGAAAACAGAATCAGGGAAATAAATGATGCCATGAAACGTTCCAACCTCAGAATTACTGGAATCCCTGAAGGGGAGAAGAAAGAAAGATCTAGAAGATATAGTGGAACAAGTCCTTCAAGAAAATTTCCCCAATCTCGCGAATGGAACCAGAATTCATGTACTAGAGGCTAAATGGTCTCCACCCAAGATTATACATTCCAAAAAAAAAAAAAAAAACACGACGACACCTGATAGTCAAATTGAGGAATTATAATTGTAGGTATAATCTCCTGAAAGCTGCTAGGGCAAAGAGGCTCCTTACTTACATAGGAAAGCCCATCAATATAACATCAGACCTGTCCACAGAAGCCTGGCAAGCCAGAGAGGGCTGGCAAGATATATTCAGGGCACTAAATGAGAAGAACATGCAGCCAAGAATACTTTATCCATCAAGACTGACATTCAGAATGGATGGAGATATAAAGAGTTTACAAGACCGGCAAGACTTAAAAGACTATGCTACCTCCAAGCCGACACTGCAGTAAATATTAAGGGGGGTTCTATAAAAGAGTAAAAATCCTAAGAATAGCATGGAAGAGAAATATAGAGACAATCTACAGAAAGAAAGACTTCAAAGGTAACTCGAAGTCAATAAAAAAACGTATCTATCAATAATCAATCTCAATGTGAATGGCCTAAATGCACCCATAAAACAGCACAGGGTTGCAGATTGGATAAAAAAACGACAGAACCCATCCATATGTTCTCTACAAGAGACCCATTTTGAACCTAAAGATACACCCAGACTGAAAGTGAAGGGACGGAGAAGCATCTTTCATGCCAATGGGCCTCAAAAGAAGGTCGGGGTAGCGATTGTCATATCAGATAAATTAGATTTTAAACTAAAGGCTCTAGTCAGAGATACAGAAGGACACTACAGAATTCTTAAAGGGACAATCCACCAAGATGATCTAACAATTGTAAATATCTATGCCTCCAATATGGGAGCATCCGATTACAGAAGAAAACTGTTAATCAAGATAAAGAGTCATATTGATATGAATACACTAATCATAGGAGATCTTAACATGCCTCTCTCAGAAATAGACAGATCATTGAAGCAGAAAATCAATAAAGAAACAAGAGCATTGAATGACACATTGGAACAGATGGATCTCATAGATATATTCAGAACATTCCACCCTAAAACAAAAAGAATACTCATTCTTCTCAAGAGCACAGGAAACCTTCTCAAGAATAGACCACATGCTGGGTCATAAATCAGGACTAAACTGATATCAAAAGACTGAGATTTTCCCCTGCATATTCTCAGATCATAATGCTTTGAAACTGGAGCTTAATCACAAGGAAAAGTACAGAAGAAACTCAAACACCTGGAAGCTAAAGACCATCTTGCTTAAGAATGCTTGGATCAACCAGGAGATCAAAGAAGAACTGAAACAAATGGAAACCAATGAGAATAAAGACACTTCGATCCAAACCCTATGGGATACAGCAAAGGCGGTTCTAAGAGGGAAATACATAGACATCCAAGCCTCCCTCAAAATTCTGAAAAATCCAGAATACACCAGATGTCTCTACACCTTAAAGAACTGGAGAATCAACAAAAAAATCAAACTAACTCCACACATAAGAAGAGAAATCATCAAGATTAGAGCTGAGATCAATGAGGTAGAAACCAAAGATACAGTAGAATGTATCAATGAAACTAGAAGTTGTTTTTTTTTGAAAGAATAAATAAGATTCAATAAGGTACTGGCCACACTAATCCAAAAAAAAAGAGAGAAAGCCCAAATTCACAAAATTATAAATGAAAACGGAGAGATCACAACTAACAACGAGGAAGTAGAAACAATCATCAGAAGTTATTATCAATAGTTATATGCCAATAAGCTTAGCAACCTTGATGAAATGGATGCATTCTTGGAAAACTATAAACTTCCAAAATTGAACCAGGAAGAGATCGACAACCTGAATCGACTGATATCTAGTAATGAGATATAAGCAGTGATCAAAAACCTCCCAAGAAACAAGAGCCCAAGACCTGATGGATTGCTTGGGGAATTCTACCAAACTTTCAAAGAAGAAATAACATCTATTCTCCTGAAGCTGTTTCAAAAAATTGAAGCAGAAGGAAAACTTCCACACTCTTTCTATGAAGCCAGAATTACCCTGTTCCCCAAACCAGGCAAAGACCCTACCAAAATGGATAATTTCAGACCAATATCACTGATGAATATGGATGCTAAGATTCTCAACAAGATCCTTGCAAACAGGGTCAAACAGCACATTAAAAAGATTATCTACCATGACCAGGTGGGATTCATCCCTGGGCTACAAGGATGGTTCAACATTCATAAATCAATCAATGTCATTGAAAAAATTAATATGAGAAGAGGGAAGAACCACATGGTCCTCTCAATTGATGCAGAAAAAATCATTTGAAAAAATCCAGCATCCATTCGTGATTAAAACGCTGCAAAGTATAGGGATAGAGGGAACATTCCTGAACTTCATCATATCTATCTATGAAATACCCCCACAGCAAATATCATCCTCGATGGGAAAAAGCTTGCAGCCTTCCCGTTGAGATCAGGATCACGACAAGGATGCCCACTCTCACCAGTCTTGTTCAACATAGTATTAGAAGTCCTAGCAACAGCAATCAGACAACAAAGAAAAATAAAAGGTATCCAAATTGGCACTGAAGAAGTCAAACTCTCTGTCTTTGCAGATGACGTGATTCTTTATATGGAAAACCCAAAAGACTCCACCCCCAAACTACTAGAACTCATACAGCAATTCAGCAACGTGGCAGGATACAAAGTCAATGTATCCTGTATCCACAGAAATCAGTGGCTTTTTTATGCACTAATAATGAAAATACAGAAAGGGAAATCAGAGAATCATTCCATTTACTATAGCACTAAGAACCATAAGATACCTGGGAATAATCCTAAACAAAGAGATAAATGTTCTGTACTCAAGGAACTACAGAATTCTCATGAAAGAAATTGAAGAAGACCCTAAAAGATGATAGACCATTCCATGCTCTTGGATCGGAAGAATAAACATTGCTACAATGTCGATAATGCCTGGAGCAATCTCTACTTTTAATGCTATTCCAATCAAAATTCTACCAGTATTTTTCAAAGAGCTGGAGCAAATAATCCAAAAATTTGTATGGAATCAGAAGAGATCCCGAATCACTAAGGAAATTTTGAAAAACAAAAATAAAATGGGGGTATGACAATACCTGATTTCAAGTTTACTACAAAGCTGTGATCACTAAGACAGCATGGAACTCGCATGAAAACAGACACAGACCAGTGGAACAGAGTAGAGAGCCCAGATATGGACCCTCAACTATATGGTCAAATAATCTTCGAAAAAACAGGAAAAAATAGACAGTGGGAAAAAGTCAGTCTCTTCAATAAATGGTGCTGGGAACAATAGGCAGCTATATGTTGAAAAATGAAACTCGACCATTCTCTTACACCGTACACAAAGATAAACTCAAAATGGATAAAAGACCTCAATTTGAGGCAGGAATCCATCAGAATCCTAGAGAAGAACATAGGCAGAAATCTCTTTGATATCAGCCACAGCAACTTCTTTCAAGATATGTCCCCAAAGGCAAGGGAAACAAAAGTGAAAATGAACTTTTGGGGCTCCATCAAAATCAAAAGCTTCTGCACAGCAAAGGAAACAGTCAAGAAAACAAAGAGGTAACCCACGGAATGGGAGAAGATATTTGCACATAACAGTACAGACAAAAGGTTGATATCCAGGATCTATAAAGAACTCCTCAAACTCAACACACACAAAACAGACAATCATATTAAAAAATGGGCAGAAGATATGACAAGACACTTCTCCATTGAAGACGTACAAATGGCTATCAGACACATGAAAAATGTTCATCATCACTAGCAAATTAATACCACATTGAGATATCATCTTACACCAGTTAGAATAGCCAAAATTAGCAAGACAGGAAACAATATGTGTTGGAGGGGATGTGGGGGAATGTGAACCCTCTTCCACTGTTGGTTGGAATGCAAGTTGGTGCAGCCTCTTTGGATAACAGTGTGGAGATTTCTCAAGAAATAAAAAAATAGAACTTCTCTATGACCCTGCAATTGCACTCCTGGGTATTTACCCCAAAGATACAGATGTCATGAAAAGAAGGGCCATCTGTACCCCAATGATTATAGCAGCAATGGCCACGGTCACCAAACTGTGGATAGAACCAAGATGCCCTTCAATGGACGAATGGATAAGGAAGATGTGGTCCATATACACTATGGAGTATTATGCTTCCATCAGAAAAGACGAATACCCAACTTTGGTAGCAACATGGATGGGACTGGAAGAGATAATGCTGAGTGAAATAAGTGAAGCAGAGAGAGTCATTTATCATATGGTTTCACTTAGTTGTGGAGCATTACAAATAGCATGGAGGACATGGGGAGATAGAAAAAGGGAGTTGAGGGAAATTGGAAGGGGAGGTGAACCATGAGAGACTATGGACTCTGAAAAAAAAAATCTGAGGGGTTTGAAGTGGCAGGGGGTGGGACGTTGGAGTACCAGGTGGTGGGTATTATAGAGGGCACGGATTGCATGGAGCACTGGGTGTGGTGCAAAAAGTAATAAATACTGTTATGCTGAAAATAAATAAATTAATTAAAAAACTGAGGGTTTTGAAGGGGCGGGGGTTGGGAGGTTGGGGGTACCAGGTGGAGGGTATAATAAAGGGCATGGATTGCATGGAGTGCTGGGTGTGGTACAAAAACAATGAATACTGTTATGCTGAAAATAAATTAATAAATTAAAAAAAAACCATCTTGTGGGAAAAAAATATCTATACTGCCTAGTGCAATTGATCCTTTTAATGCCATTTGGATGAAAATTCCACCGGTATCATTCAAAGACCTGGAGCAAACACATGCCTAAAATTTGTGTGGAATCAGAAAAGACCCCGTATTGCTAAGAAATGCCGAAAGAAAAATAAAACTGGGAGCATAATGTTGCCTGATTTCAAGGGTTACTATGATGATGTGATCACCAAGGCAGCATGGGACTGGCATAAAAACAATCACATAGACCACTAGAACGGTGTAGACAGTTCAGATAGGGATCATCAGCACTATGGTCAAATAGTCTTCAAATAATCAGGAAAAAAATATACAGTGGAAAAATGAGAGTCTCTTCAATAAATGGTGGTTGGAAAACTGGGCAGCTATAGGTAAAAGAATGAAAATCGACCATCCTTTTACACCATACACAAAGGTAAACTCATAATGGATAAAAGACTTCAATGTGAGACAGGAATCCATCAGAATCCTAGAGGAGAACATAGACATTAACCTCTTCAACACTGGCCATAACAACTTCTTTCAGGTATGTCTCACAGACAAAGAATGAAGCGGTGGCACTGGGGCCCTGAAGGGTTCTCCTAAAGAGAAGCTTTGACCAAGCTCCAATGTGCAAGTTTCCCATGTGTAGAGGAGATTTGTTCTGATGGGTGAGTCAAGAAACAGCCATATTCGGGAATTGAAATCCAGGCCTCTGAGGAGAGATGCCTGGAAACCAAAGCATTGGATCCGATTAGTGCCTAGGGGTCTGTCCGTTCCTTTTTTTCCCTCTGGGGACATCAGTCTACGGGTCTGAGTGCAGGTAGGTGCTCAGATGGGCTCAGATTGCCCCTGTTTGTCCTGGGAAGCCACCACTATTGAGATGGCCTCAGGGACTTTGGAGGTTGATCCTATTAGTAGGGTTGTGGCCATTGCAATGGGCACCCAGAAATCCATTGTAGAGGGCAAGTACAGTCCTCAGGTTTGGCTCCAGGGGCCTGAGCCTGTAGGGTGTGTAGGCCAGGGCTGTTTAGAACGTTGTCTGAAAACACAAACTCGGCTTCTGTTTCGGGTCATAGGTATGGCAGGACTGATCTACAGACCATGAGGAGAACTCTTTGGGATATAAAAAAAAAGGGCAAGTGTGAGGCTCTTGCTCAAGTTTTTGTCTCTGGATATCGTGTCACCCATGTTCATGAAATTTCCGGGTGACTTCATGGGAAATGGACGAGTCTTACTCTCTGGAGGTGTGGCCCCGTCCAAAGAGTTTGGGGTCATTCTGTGGGATGGAATAAGTCCGTTTTTTTGTTGTTTTTGTTATGGTTTGTTTTGTTTTGTTTTTTAACCTCAGGTGTCCCACCAAATTAGGGATTCCAGAGTAGAGCCCTGGGGAGGGGCGACTGGACAACCAGAAATCTGGTTAAATATTGGGGCCTAGGGACATGTCAAGACCATTATGACATCTAATGGTCCAGTGACTAAGAGGACATACTAGAGGGCAGGACTCACGCTGAGGGTCACAATGCATGTTTATGCCCTCATCACACTCAAGAATGGGCGGGACCTCAGGGTGAATGCTGGTTTCTCCTACACTGAACGTTGGACAACATGTCAACCAAAAGGTTTCTTGCCATGGGTAAGGAGGAGCTCTGATTTCTGGGCAGGGATTGGAGATAAGGTTTAGTTTCTGAAGCCTGAAAACTGAGGTACAGAAGAGATGATGACCTAAGGCCATGGCAGGTCTGATGTGCTCAGTGTGCGGTCAGCTGTCTGGGTGTTGGTCAGGAGGTCCGGGCTCAGGTTGTGTCAGAAAGTGCATTAGTGCCTAGGTTAGACTATATAATTTGGGTACATTCGAGTGCTGTGTAGGTTGCAGCTCATTAGGCAATATTTTTTTTTTTTCTAGAGGGCAGGCAGAGTGCTGCATTGTGGGTCCGGAATTGCCAAACTTGGGTGCTTCGAGGCCAGGAGGGTGAGGACGGAGGGCTGAGAACACAAGCTAGACTTGGGTTTCAGGGCGAGGGCACGGCAGGTACCCCCTACACATCGGAACCAAGATCTCATGCATCTGAAGTCAGAGCGAGGATCAGACGTTGGCTCAGGTTGGAGTTTCTGTGCATGACGGTCCCTTCATGAAGGGAGCGGAAACTCGAGGCCATGGAGGTTTTCCCACGTTGGGAGTTGTGGCATAACCCCTTTAAGGATTCCTTCTGCGGGACAATTGAGACCTGTTGGACAGGTCCAGGACCTCCCATATGGAATGACTCCAGGGCACCATTCGAGGATGGATGCCTGGGACGAGTGCCTCGCATTGCAATTGTCTCCTAGCAACAAGACAGTTTAGATCTGATGGCTCTGCGGGAGCCACCTGGGTGGCTGAGTTGAAATGGACTTTCCTGAGGATGGGTCCTAATGTGTGTTTGTGTCCATGAGAGCCTTGGAATGAGGCGGTGGCACCGGGACCCTGAAGTATTCTCCTAAGCTTTTGACATAGCTCCCATGCACAAGTTTCCTTGTGGAGACGAGATTTGTTCTGATGGGTGCCTCAGGAAAACCCCTATGCTAGTATTGGAATCCAGGCTTTTGAGGAGACATGCCTGTAAACCAAAGCAATGGATCCGATTATCGCCTGGGTCCTGTCTGGTTCCATCTTCTTCTCTGGGGACATCCATCTATGGAATGAGTGGAGATCGATGCCCAGCTGGTGTCAGACCGCCCTTGTTTGTGGCGGGCGACCTACACTATTGGGATGGCCTCAGGGACTTTGGAGGGTTCTCCTAATTTGTGTGGTTTGGGACAATGGAATGGGCAGAATTCCCATGGATTGGGTAGGTGCAGTCCTAATGTGTGTCTCCAGGGGTCCCAGCTTGGAGGGTGTGGGGCCCAGGAGTTTGAGGACAGAATTCTGAAAAGACAAACTCAGCTTAGGTTTGGGGACGTAGGTATGGCACTTCCGATCTACAAACCATGAGAAGAACTCTTCAGGATATGAAGAATGAGCGAGTCTGAGGGGCTTGCTCAGGTTTTGTCTCTTGATTTTGTATCAGCGTTGGCCGTGGAATGTCAGGGAGGCCTCATGGGCCATGGATGAATCTTCCTGATTGGAGATAAGGTCTAGGTTCTGAAGCCTGAAAACCGAGGTTGGGAAGAGATGACGAACTACAGCCAGGTTGTGTAGTTTGTGTCCAGGTTGGAGTCAGCTGTCTAGGTGTCGTTTGGGATGTCTTGTCTCAGGCTGTGCCAGACAGGGCATTAGTATTCAGGGTAGGATGTATAATTGCTTTACAGTCGAGTGGCATGCATTCGATAATCATTTGGGGTTTCTTATTAGCAGCATAGGGCAAAGCTTTTCTTCTGGAGGGCAGGCAGAGTGCTGCATTGTGGCTTTGGAATTCCCAAACTGGAGGGCTTGTGGGCCAGGAGAGTGAGGACGGAAGTCTGAAAACACAAGCTAGGCTTAGGTTTCGGGGAATGGACATGGCAGGCACACTCTGCAGTGCTGAATTGAGATCTCATGAGTCTGAAGTCAGGTCGAGGATCAGACTTTGGCTCAGGTTGGAGTTTCTGTCCATGTTGGCCCCTTCATGAAGGGGGGGGCATTATGAGGCCATGGGGTTTTTCCCACTATTAGAGTTGTGAGATGCTCCAAACCGCAAGGATTCCTTCTGTGGGACAATTAAGATTTGTTGGATGGCTCCAGGACGTCTCATAAGGTATTTTTCCAGAACAGGGTTCTAAGTATGGATGCCTGGGCAGACAGCCTCAATTCCAATTGTCTCCTAGCAACAAGAAACGTTTGATCTGCTGGCTTGGGGTAGCATCAGAGGGTGCTGAGTTGGAATGGACTTTCCTGAGGATGGTCTTAAATGAGTTGAAATGGACTTTCCTGAGGATGTTCTTAATGTTGGTTTGAGTCCATTGAGACCTTGGTATGGGGCAGTGGCACCAGGGCCCTGAAGGAGTCTCCTAACCAGAGGTTATAACAAAGCTCCAATGAGCAAGTTTTCCATGGGGAGACGAGATTTGTTCTTATTGGTGCCTCAGGAAACCACCGTTTGCTGGTATTGGAAATGAGGCCTCTGAGGAGAGATGCCTGGAAACCAAAGCAATGGATCTGATTAGGGCCTAGGGGTCTGTCCGGTTCAATATTCTTCTCTGGGGACATCTTTTGTCTGAGTGGAGGTAGTTGCTCAGCTGGTTTGAGATCATACCTGTTTGCCCTGGGCGGCCTACAGTATTGGGATGGCCTCGGTAAATTTGGAGGTTTTTCCTAATTTGCAAGGTTGTGGCCAATGGAATGGGAAGAATTCTCTTGAAAGGGAAGCACAGTCCTGAGGTGTGGCTCCAGGGACCCTAGTGTGGAGCGTGTGTGGTCCAGGGCTATTTGGACAAAAGTCTGAAAACACAAACTCCACTTAGGTTTAGGTCTGTAGGTATGGCCGGCCCAATATATAGACCGTGAGGAGAACTCTTCGGGATATGAACAAAGGGCGAAAGTGAGGTGCTTGCTCATGCTTATTTTTTTCTGCATATGTGTCACCAATTGCCATGGAATGTCCGTGTGTCCTCATGGGCCATCGATGAGGCTCCCTTTCTGGGGATTTGACCCAGTCCCAAGATTTTGGGGTCATTCTGTGGGAAGGGAGGAGGCCTTTCTGTTTTGTTTTTTGTTTTTTTTTTTAACTCAGGTGGACCACCAAAAGAGGGATTCCACAGCAGAGTCCTGGGGAGGGGCGACTGGACAACCAGAACTCTGGTTAACATTGGGACCTAAGAACATAGCAAGCCCCGTATGTGGGCTCTTGGTCCAGACACTGAGAGGCCTTCCTGAGCATAGGGCTCACATTGAGTTTCACAATGTGTTTTTGTGCCCAAGGAGCCCCTCAAGTCAGGGCGTGGCCTAATGTACCATGCTGGTTTCTCCTACACTGAACGTTGCACAATATGGCAACCACAAGTTTTCTGGCCATGGGGAAGAAGGAGTTCTAATTATTGCAACACTTTCACTCCTGGACTGTGATTGGATTTAAGGTCTAGGTTCTGAAGCCTGAAAACTGAGGTTGGGAAGAGATGAAGACCTAAGGCCATGGTGTGCCTGATGTGCTCAGTGTTTGGCCAGCTGTTGAGTGTGGGTTGGGAGGTGCAGGCTCAGGCTATGGCAGACAGGGAATTAGTGCCCAGGCTAGACTGTATCATTGGGGTGCAGTCGAGTTTCGTGCACGTTGGTACTCATTAGTGGCTACTGGGTAGCACCAGAGGGCAACGTTTTTCTTCTGGAAGGAAGACACAGTGCCACATAGTGGCTCCAGAATTCCCAAACTGGAAGGGTTGTGGGCCAGGAGTGTGAGGAAAAAATTCTGAGAACACAAGCCAGACTTAGATTTCGGGGTGAGCGGACGGCAGGAACCCTCTGCAGAGATGATTCGAGATCCCGTGTACCTGAAGAAAGAGCTAGGATCAGACATTGGCTCAGGTTGGAGTTTCTGTCCATGACGGCCCCTTCATGAAGGGGAGGGTGTCACGAGGCCATGGAAGTTTTCCCACGATGGGAATTGTGAGATGCTCCAAACCGCAATGATTCCTTCCGTAGGACAGTCGAGACCTGCTGGATGACTCCAGGACATCCCATAAGGAAGCTATCCAGAGCAGGGTTCTAAGGATGGATGCCTGGGCAGCCTGCCTCCCATTCCAGGTGTCTCATAGCGCCAAGGCAAGTTCGATCTGCTGGATCTAGGGGAGTAACCGAGGCGGGTGTGTTGAAATGGGTGAGTTGAGGATGGGTCATAATGTGCATTTGTGTCCATGGAGACCTTGGAATGGGGTGCTTGATCCGGGGCCTTGAGGGATGTTCATAACCGGAGGTTTTGATGGAGCTCTAAAGAGTACGTTTCCTATGTAGAGAAGAAAATTGTTTTGATGAGTGCCTAAGGAATCTCCCTTTTGCTGGAATTGGAAACCAGGCCTCTGAGGAGAGATGCCTGAAAAAAAAAGCAATGGATATGATTAGGGCCTAGGTGCCTGTCCGGTTCAATCTCCTTCCTGGGGATACGTGTCTATGGATCTGAGGGGAGGTAGTTGCTCGGCTTGTGTCAGATTGCCCCTGTTTGTCCTGGGCAGCCTATAATATTGGGAATGGCCTCGGGATTTTGGAGTTTCTCCTAATCTATAGGGTTGTGGCCAATGGAATGGGCAGAAATCCCCTGGAGAGGGCAGGCACAGTTCTGAGTTTGGCTCTATGGGCCCAGCCTTGAGGGTGTGTGGGCCAGGCCTGTGGGGACAGAAGTCTGAAAATACAAATTCCCCTTAGGATTGGGGACATAGGTATGGCACGCCCAATCTACAGACCGTGATAACACTTCGGGATATGAAAAAGGGTGAGTTTGAGGTGCTTGCTCAGGTTTTGTCTCTGGATTTGTGTCAACAATGTGCGTCGAATGCTGGCGTGGCCTCATGGGTTGTGGACGGCTTTCCTTCTCTGAGGATTTGACCCAATCCCAAGAGTTTGGGTACATTCTGTGGGATGGGAGGTGTCCTTTCTGTTTTTTTATTTTATTTTATGTACCTCATGTGTGCCAATAAAAGAGGGATTCCAGAGCAGAGTCCTTGGTAGGGACAACTCGATAACCCCACCTCTGTTTATGTTTAGGGGGCTAGGGGCATGGCAAGTCCAATATGTGGGCTCTTGATTCAGACACTGAGAGGTCTTCCTTGAGGACAGGGCTCATGCTGAGGGTCACAATGCCTATTTGTGCCCCACAAGGCCCTCCAGCATGGGAAGGGCCTCATGGGCCACGCTGGATTCTCCTACACTGAACGTTGGAGAATATGCCAACCACAAGGTTTCCGGCCATAGCTAAGGAAGAGTTGTGATTTCTGCATCACGTTCACCCCTGGACAGTGATTGGAGTTTAGGTCTAGGTTCTGAAACCCGAAAACCGAGGTTGGGGAGAGATGAAGACCTAAGGACATGATGGGTACAATGAGCTCAGTGTGTGGCTAGCTGTTGAGCGTAGGTCTGGAGGTGTGGGCCCATGCTGTGTCAGACAGGGCATTAGACAGGGTAGACTGTATATTTGGGGTGCAGTCGAGTGGCGTTCAGTTGATCCTCATTCGGGTTTCTAGGTAGCTCCATAAGGCAACGTTTTTCTTCTGGAGGGCAGGCAGAGTGCTGCGTTGTGGCCCCAGTTTTGCCAAATTGTAGGGCTTTTGGGCCAGGGGTGTGAGGACGGTAGTCTGAGAACACAAGCTAGCCTTAGTTTTTGGCGTGAGGGCACAGAAGGCACACTCTGCAGAGCTGAATCAAGATCTCATGCACCTGAAGCCAGGGCGAATATCAGACGTTTGCTCACGTTGGAGATTCTGTCCATGATGGCCCCTTTATAAAGTGGAGCGTCTCAAGAGGCCATGAAGATTTTCCCACAGTGGGAGTTGTGAGATGCACCAGACTGCAAAGATTCCTTTTGTGGGACACTTGAGACCTGTTGGATGGCTCTAGGATGTCCCATATGGAACGACTCCAGAATAGGGTTCTAAGGATGGATGCCTGGGCAGCCCGCCTCCCATTCTAGTTGTCTCCTAGCAACAAGGCAGGTTTGATCTGCAGGCCCTGGGGGAGAAACCAAGGGGGATGAGTTGACATGGACTCTACCGAGGATAGATCATAATGTGGGTTTAAGTCCATGGAGACCTTGGAATGGGGCGCTTGATCCAGGGCCCTGAAAGATTCTCCTAAACAGAGGTTTTTATAGAGCTCCAAAGAGTACATTTCCTATGTGGAGACGAGATTTTTCTATGAGTGCCTCAGTAATCCCCCATATGCTGGTATTGGTAACCAGGCCTCTGAGGAGAGATGCCTGGAAACAAAAGCAATGGATCTGATTAGGGCCTAAGTGCCTGTCCAGTTCAATCTTATTCTATGGGGATATCTGTCTCTGGGTCTGAGTGGAGGTAGTTTCCTAACTTGTGAAAGATCATCCCTGTTTGTCCTGGGCAGCCAACGCTATTGGGATGGCCTCGGGGAGATTGGAGGTTTCTCCTAAGCTATAGGGTTGTGGCCAATGGAAATGGCAGAATTCCCCTGGAGAAGGAGGCCACAGTCCTCAGGTGTGGCTGCAGGGACCCAGCTTGGATGGTGTGTGGGCCAGGACTGTGGGGACAGAAGTCCGAAAACACAAACTCAGCTTAGGTTTGGGGATGTATGTATGAAGGCTCGATCTACAGACCGTGAGAATTTTCCGGGCTATGTACAAAGGGCGAGTATGTGGCGTTTGCTCAGGCTTTTGTCTCTGGATTTTGTGCCTACGGTGGCCGTGGAATGTCGGGGTGTCCTCAAGGGCCATGGACAAGTCTTTCTCTGGTGATTTGGCCTGATCCCAAGTGGTTGGGATCATTCTGTGGATGGGAAGTGTCCTTTCTGTATTTTTTTTTTTACCTCTGATGTCCCACCAAAGAGGGATTCCAGAGCAGTGCCCTGAGTAGGGGTGACCAGACATCTCTTAATTTGGTTGATATTGGGGGACTAGGGGCTTGGCAAGCCCCATATGTGGGCTGTTGTTCCAGTCACTAAGAGGCTTTACATGAGGATAGGGCTCACGCCTCAGGTCACAATGTGTGTTTGTGCAAATTGTAGCCCTCAGGGATAGGTGGGGCCTCATAGTCCATGCTGCTTTCTCCTACAATGAACGTTGGACCACATGCCAACCACAAGGTTTCTTGCCATGGCGAAGGAGAAGTTCTGATTCTTGTATCACGTTCACTCCTGAGCAGTGAGTGCAGATAAGGTCTAGGTTCTGAAGGTGAAAACTGAGGTTGGGTAGAGATGATGGCCGAAAGCCATTGTGGGTTTGATATGCTCAGTGTACGGCCAGCTGTCTGGGTGTTGGACTGGATGTCTCCCTTCAGGCTGTGTCACACAGGTCTTTAGTGCACAGGCTAGAATGTATAATTGGGGTATGGTCGAGTGGCATGCAGGTTGTTACTCATTTGGCGTTTCTGGTTAGCCCTATAGGGCAACATTTTTCTTCTGGAGGGCAGGCAGAGTGCTGCATTGTGTCTCCAGAATTGCCAAACTGGAGGGGTGTGGCCAGGATTGTGAAGACGGAAGTCTGAGAACACAAGTTAGGCTTAGGTTTCGGGGCGAGGGCACAGCAGGCACACTCTCAAGTGCTGAATCGAGATCTCGTGCTTCTGAATTCAGGGCGCGGATCAGACTTTGGCTTAGGATGGAGTTTCTGTCCATGATGGCCCATTTATGAAGGTGTGGGGCATCATGAGGAAATGGAGGTTTTCTCACAGTGGGATTGTGTGATGCTTCAAACCACAAGGATTCATTCTGCGAGACAGTCAAGAGAGGTTGGTTGGATTCAAGACGTCCCATAAAGAAATTCTCCAGAGCAGGATTCTAAGGATGGATGCCTGGGCAGCCCACCTCCCATTCCAACTGTCTCCTAGTGACAAGGCAGGTTTGATCTGCTGACTCTGGGTGAGCAGCCGAGGGGGCTGATTTGAAATGGACTCTCCTGAGGATGGATCATAATGTAAGTTTGTGTCCTTGGAGACCTTGGAATTGGGCCATGGTGCCAGCGCCCTGAAGGATCCTCCTAACCTGAGGTATTGACACAGCTCCAAAGAGCAAGTTTCTCATGTGGAGATGAGATCTGTTCTGATTGTTTCCTTAGGAAACCCCCCATATTCTGATATTGGAAACCAGGCTTCTGAGGAGAGATACATAGAAACCAAAGCAATGGATCAGAAGTTGGCTCAGGTTGGAGTTTCTGTCCATGATGGCCCCTTTATAAAGGGGAGCATCTCATGAGGCCATGTAGGTTTTCCCACGATAGGAGTTGTGAGATGCTCCAATCTGCAAGGATTCCTTCTGAGGACAGTCAAGACCTGTTGGAAGGCTCCAAGGACATCCAATATGGAACGGCGCCAGAGCAGGATTCCAACGATGGATGCCTAGAGAGTCTGCTTTGCATTCAAGTTGTCTCCTAGCGACAAGGTAGGTTTGATATTCTGGCTCTGGGGGAGTAATCAACGGGGCTGAGTTGAAATGTACTCTCCTGCCGAATGGTCATAATGCGGGTTTGTGTCCATGGAGACCTTGGAATAGGGCGGTGGCTCCGGTTACCTGAAGGTTTCTCCTAACTGGAGGTTTTTACAGAGCTCCAAAGGATAAGTTTCCCATGTGGAGACAAGATTTGTTCTGATTGGTATCTCTGGAATCCCCCATATGCTGGTATTGGAAAACAGGCCTCTGAGGAGAGATGCTTAGAAACAAAAGCAATGGAACCAATTACGTTCTAGGGGCCTGTCCAGTTTAATACCTTTCTCTTGGGATATCTGTCTACGGGTGAGTTGAGGTCGTTGCTCAGCTTGTGAAAGATCACCATTCTTTGTACTGGGTGGCCTACACTATTGGAATGGCCTCTGGGACTTTGGAGGTTTCTCCTAATCTGTAGGGTTGTGGCCAATGGAATGGGAAGAATTTCCTTGGAGAGGGCAGGCACAGTCCTGAGGTGTGGATCCAGGGGCCTCAGCCTGGAGGGTGTGTGGGACAGGGATGTCAGGATAGAAGTCTGAAAAAAACGGTTTGGGGACGTAGGTATGGCAGGCCCGATCTACAGACAATGAGGAGAATTTTTTGGGCTATGACCTAAGGGTGAGGCTTATGTCTCTGGATTTTGTGTCAATAGTGGCCGTGGAATGTCGGGCTGGCCTCATGGGCCATGGAGGAGTCTCTCTCTGGGGATGGCCTGATCCCAAGTGATTGGGGTCATTCTGTGGGTAAGAGGAATCCTTTCTGTGTTTACTTACCTCAAATGTCCCACCAAAGAGGGATTCCAGAGCAGAGCCCTGAGTAGGGGTGACTAGATGTCTCTACCTCTGGTTAAGATTGGGTGACTTGGGGCATGGCAGGCCCCATAGGTGGGCTCATGGTCCAGCCACTGAGAGGCTTTACATGAGGACAGGGCTCAAACTGAGGGTCCCAATGTGTGTTTGTGCCCACCGCAGCTCTTAAGCATGGGCAGGGCCTCAGGGACCCTACACTACCCTCAGGGGCCCTACTACTACTACTGTAGGCCCTACAGGGGTCCTACACTGAACTTTGGATAAGATGCCAACCACAAGATTCTGGCGAGAGGGAAGGAGGAGTTATGATTTCTGCATCACGTTCACCCATGGGAAATGAGTGGAGATAAGGTCTAGGTTTCTGTCGCCTGAAAACCAGGTTGGAAAGAGATGGCAACCTAAGGCCATGGTGGTTCAGATGTTCTCAGTGTACGGCAGCTGTCTGGGTGTCGGTTGGGAATTCAGGCCTCAGGTTGTGTCAGACAGGGCATTAGTGCACAGGCTAGACTATATAATTGGTGTACAGTTGAGTGACATGCAGGTTTATCCTCATTTGAGGTTTCTGGGTAGACCCATAGGGCAACGTTTTTCTTCTAGAGGGCAGGCAGAGTGCAGCACTGTGTCATCGGAAATCCCAAAATGGAGGGCGTGTGGTCCAGGAGAGTGAGGACGGAAGTCTGAGAACCCTAGCTATGCTTAGGTTTTGGGGTGAGGGCACAGCAGGTACACTCTGAAAGGCTTAATCAAGATCTCGTGCATCTGAAGTCAAGGCGAGGATCAGCCGTTGGGTCAGGTTGGAGTTTCTTTCCATGATCCGCCTTCATGAAGATTGGGGGCATCATGTGACCTTGGAAGCTTACCATGATATGAGTTGTAAGGTGGTCCATGCACAAGGACTCCTGTGGAACAGTCGAGACTGTTGGATGGCTCAAGGATGTCCCATAAGGAACGATGCAAGAGCAGGATTCTAAGGGTTCTAAGGATCTATAAGGAGAGATGCCTGGAAACCAAAGCAATGGATCCGATAGGTGCCTTAGGGCCTGTTTGTTCCTTTTTACCTCTGGGGACATCAGTCTACGGGTCTGAGTGCCGGTAGGTGCTCAGATGGGCCCAGATTGCCCCTGTTTGTCCTGGGAACCCACAAATATTGGGATGGCCACAGGGACTTTGGAGGCTTATCCTATTAGGAGGGTTGTGGCCATTGGAATGGGCACATACAATTCCCTTAGGGAGGGCAAGCACAGTCGTCAGGTTTCGCTCCAGGGGCCTGAGCCTTTAGGGTGTGAAGGCCAGGGCTGTTTGGACAGTTGTCTGAAAACACAAATTCGGCTTATGTTTCGGGTCATAGGTATGGCAGGACTGATCTACAGACCATGAGGAGAACTCTTCGGGATATGAAAAAAGGGTGAGTGTGAGGCTCTTGATCAAGTTTTTGTCTCTGCAATCGTGTCACTCATGGTCGTGAAATTTCCGGGTGACTTCATGGGAAATGGACGAGTCTTACTCTCTGGGGGTTTGGCCCCGTCCAAAGAGTTTGGGGTCATTCTGTGGGATGGAATAAGTCCGTTGTTCTGTTGTTGATTTGTTTTGTTTTGTTTTTCAACCTCAGGTGTCCCACCAAATGAGGCATTCCAGACTAGAGCCCTGGGGAGGGGCGACTGGACAACCAGTAATCTGGTTAAAAATTGGGCTCTAGGGACATGTCAAGCCCATTATGACATCTAATGGTCCAGTCACTAAGAGGACATACTAGAGGACCGGACTCACGCTGAGGGCCGAAATGCGTGTTTATACCCTCGTCGCACTCAAGAATGGGCGGGGCCTCAGGGTGAATGCTGGTTTCTCCTACACTGAACGTTGGACAACATGCCAACCACAAGGTTTCTTGCCATGGGTAAGGAAGATTTCTGATTTCTGCATCACAGTGAACCGTGGGCAGTGATTGGAGATAAGGTCTAGGTTCTGAAGCCTGAAAACTGAGGTAGGGAAGAGATGATGACCTAAGGCCATGGCCGGTCTGATGTGCTCAGTGTGCGGTCAGCTGTCTGGGTGTTGGTCACGAGGTCCGGGCTCAGGTTGTCATACAGTGCATTAGTGCCCTGGTTAGACTATATATTTTGGGTGCATTCGAGTGCCGTGTAGGTTCTTATCTGAAGAACTCTTCAGGATATGAAGAATGAGCGAGTCTGAGGCGCATGCTCAGGCTTTTGTCTCTGGATTTTGTATCAGCGATGGCCGTGGAATGCTGGGGAGGCCTCATGGGCCATGGACGAATCTTGCTATCTGTGGACTTGGCCTGATCCCAATTGTTTTTCATCATTCTGTGGGATGGGAGGACTCCTTTCAGGTTTGTTACCTCAGGTGTCCCACCAAAAGAGGAAATCCAAAGCAGAGCCTTGGGGAAGAGTGAAGGGACAACGCGAACTATGGTGAAAAATAGGGGCCTAGGGGCATGGCAAGCCCAATATGCTGTGTCTTCATCCAGCCACTGAGAGGCCTTACCTGAGGACTGGGCTCAGGCTGAGGGTCACAATGTGTGTTTGTGACCAATATGGCCCGCAAGCATGGGCGGGGCCTTATGGGCCACACTGGTTTCAACTACACTGAACCTTGGACAACATGCCAACCACAAGGTTTCTTGCCATGGGGAAAGAGTTCTGATTTCTGCATCATTTTCAAACCCGGGCCGTGATTGGAGATAAGGTCTAAGTTCTGAAGCCTGAAAACCGAGGTTGAGAAGAGATGACGACCTAAGGCCATGGCGGGTCCGATGTGCTCAGAGTGCGGCCAGCTGTCAGGGTGGGGCCAGGAGGTCCAGGCTCAGGCTGTGTCAGAAAGGGCATTAGTGCCCAGGTCAGCCTATATATGTGGGGTACAGCCGATTTCCGTGCAGGTTGATCCTCTTTGGGGGTTTCTGGGTAGCCCCAGAAGGCAATATTTTTCTTCTGGAGGGCAGGCAGAGTGCTGCATTGTAGTTCAGGATTGCCAAACGGAGGGCTTGTGGGCCAGTAGTCTGAGGACGGAAGTCTGAAAACCCAAGCTAGGCCTCGGTTTCTGGGGGACGATATGGCAGGCACAATCTACAGACCTGAATCGAGATCTCGTGCATCTGAATTCAGGGCGAGGATCGGACGATCGCTCAGGTTGGACATCTGTCCCTGATGGCCCCTTCTTGAAGGGGGATGGATCACGAGGCCATGGGGTTTTCCCACGATGGGAGTTGTGAGAAGCTCCCAACTGCAAAGATTCTTCTGCAGGACAATTGAGACATGTTGGTTGGCTCCAGGACAAGTTTCCGTGCAGGGTTCTAAGGATGGATGGCAGTGTAGCCCACCTCGCATTCCAATTGTCTCCAAGCAAAAAGACAGGTTAGATCTGCTGGATCTGGGGGAGCATCCGAGGAGACTGAGTTGAAATGGACTCTCCCGTGGATGTGTCCTAATATGATTTTGTGTGTATGGAGACCTGGAATGTATCGTTGGCACTGGGGCCCTGAAGGGTTCTCCTAAAGAGAGGCTTGCACACAGCTCCATCGTGCAAGTTTCCCATGTGTAGATGAGATTTGTTCTGATGGTTGAGTCAAGAAACAGGCATATGCTGTTATTGAAATGCATGCCTCTGAGGAGAGATGCCTGGAAGCCAAACCAATGGTTCTGATAGGTGCCTAGGGGACTGTTCGTTTTTTTTTTTTTTACCTCTGGGGACATCAGTCTACGGGTCTGAGTGCAGGTAGGTGCTCAGATGTGCCCAGATTGCCCCTGTTGTCATGGGAAGCCACAAATATTGGGATGGCCTCAGGGACCTTGGAGGTTTATCCTATTAGTAGGGTTGTGGCCATTGGAATGGGCACATACAATTCCCTTGGAGAGGGCAAGCACAGTCGTCAGGTTTGGCTCCAGGGGCCTGAGCCTGTAGGGTGTGTAGGCTAGGGCTGTTTGGACAGTTGTCTGAAAACAGAAACTCTTCTTATGTTTCGGGTCATAGGAATGGCAGGACTGATCTACAGACCATGAGGAGAACTCTTCGGGATATGAAAAAACGACAGGTGTGAGGCTCTTGCTCAAGTTTTTGTCTCTGTATATCGTGTGTCTCATTGTCGTGAAATTTCCGGGTGACTTCATGGGAAATGGACGAGTCTTACTCTCTGGGGGTTTGGCACGGTCCAAAGAGTTTGGGGTCATTCTGTGGGATGGAATACGTCCGTTGTTCTGTTGTTGTTGATTTTTTTGTTTTGTTTTTCAAACTCAGGTGTCCCAACAAATGAGGGATTCCAGAGTAAAGCCCTGGGGAGGACATCTGGAAAACCAGAAATCTGGTTAAAATTGGGGCCTACGGACATGTCAAGCCCATTATGACCTCTAATGGTCCAGCCACTGAGAGGACGTACTAGAGGACAGGACTCACGCTGAGGGTCACAATGCGTGTTTATTCCCTCGTCGCACTTAAGAATGGGCGGGGCCTCAGGGTGAATGCTGGTTTCTCCTACACTGAGCGTTGGACAACATGCCAACCACAAGGTTTCTTGCCATGGGAAAGGAAGAGTTCTGATTTCTGCATCACAGTCACCCCAGGGCAGTGATTGGAGATAAGGTCTAGGTTCTGAAGCCTGAAAACTGACGTAGGGAAGAGATGATGACCTAAGGCCATGGCGGGTCTGATGTGCTCAGTGTGCGGTCAGCTGTCTGGGTGTTGGTCACGAGGTCCGGGCTCAGTTTGTCAGACAGTGCATTAGTGCCCAGGTTAGACTACATATTTTGGGTGCATTCGAGTGCCGTGTAGGTTTATATCTGAGGAATTCTTCAGGATATGAAGAATGAGCGAGTCTGAGGCGCGTGCTCAGGCTTTTGTCTCTGTATTTTGTATCAGTTATGGCCGTGGAATGTTGGGGAGGCCTCATGGGCCATGGACGAATCTTGCTCTCTGTGGATTTGGCCCGATCCAAATTGTTTTTCGTCAATCTGTGGGATGGGAGGACTCCTTTCAGTTTTGTTACATAAGGTGTCCCACCAAAAGAGGAATTCCAAAGCAGAGCCCTGGGGAAGAGTTAAAGGACAACCCGAACTGTGGTTAAAAATTGGGCCCTAGGGGCATGGCATGCCCAATATGCTGTCTCTCCATCCAGCCACTGTGAGGCCTTACCTGAGGACTGGGCTCAGGCTGAGGGTCACAATGTGTGTTGTGACCAATGTGGCCCGCAACCATGGGCGGGGCCTCTTGGGCCACACTGGTTTCAACGACACTGAACCTTGGACCACATGCGAACCACAGGGTTTCTTGCCATGGGGAAAGAGTTCTGATTTCTGCATCATTTTCAATCCCGGGCCGTGATTGGTGATAAGGTCTAGGTTCTGAAGCCGGAAAACCGAGGTTGAGAGGATATGACGATCTAAGGCCAAGGTGGGTCCGATGAGCTCAGTGTGCGGCCAGCAGTCTGGGTGTGGCCAAAAGGACCAGGCCAAGGCTGTGTCCGAAAGGGCATTAGTGCCCAGGTCAGCCTATATATTTGGGGTCCAGCCGAATAGCGTGCAGGTGGATCCTCATTTGGGGTTTCTGGGTAGCCCCAGAGGCCAATGTTTTTCTTCTGGAGGGCAGGCAGAGTGCTTCATTTTAGTTCTGGATTCCCAAACTGGAGGGCTTGTGGGCCAGTAGTCTGAGGGTGGAGTCTGAGAACCCAATCTAGGCCTAGGTTTCTGGGTGAGATTACGGCAGGCACAATCTACAGACCTGAATTGAGATATCGTGCATCAGAATTCAGGGCGAGGATCAGACGATCGCTCAGGTTGGACATTCTGTCCCTGCTGGCCCCATCTAGAAGGGTGTGTGGATCACGAGGCCATGGTTGTTTTCCACGATGGGAGTTGTGAGAAGCTCCCAAGTGTAAAGATTCTTCTGCAGGACAATTGAGACCTGTTGGTAGGCTCCAGGACAAGGATTCCAAGCAGGGTTCTAAGGATTGATGGCTGGGTAGCCCACCTCACATTCCAATTGTCTCCAAGCAACAAGACAGGTTAGATCTGCTGGATCTGGGGGAGCAACCGAGGAGGTAGAGTTGAAATGGACTCTCCCGTGGATGTGTCCTTATATGATTTTGTGTCTATGGAGACCTTGGAATAAAGCGGTGGCACTGGGGCCCTGAAGGGTTCTCCTAAAGAGAGGCTTTCACACAACTCCATCATGCAAGTTTCCCATATGTAGATGAGATTTGTTCTGATGGGTGAGTCAAGAAACAGCCATATGCTGTTATTGAAATCCAGGCCTCTGAGGGGAGATGCCTGGAAACCAAAGCAATGGATCCGATAGGTGCCTAGGGGCCTCTTCGTACCTTTTTACCTCTGGGGACATCAGTCTACGGGTCTGAGTGCCGGTAGGTTCTAACATGGGCCCAGAGTGCCCCTATTTGTCCTGGGAAGCCACAAATATTGGGATGGCCTCAGGGACTTTGGAGGTTTATCCTCTTTGTAGGGTTGTGGCCATTGGAATGGGCACATACAATTCCCTTGGAGAGGGCAGGCACATTCGTTAGGTTTAGCTCCAGGGGCCTGAGCCTGTAGGGTGTGTAGGCCAGAGCTGTTTGGACAGTTGTCTGAAAACACAAACTCGGCTTATGTTTTGGGTCATAGGTATGGCAGGAGTGATATACAGACCATGAGAGGAACTCTTCGGGATATGAAAAAAGGGCGAGCCTGAGGCTCTTGCTCATGTTTTTGTCTCTGGATATCGTGTCACTCATGGTCGTGAAATTTCTGGGTGACTTCATGGGAAATGGACGAGTCTTACTTTCTGGGGGTTTGGCCCCGTCCAAAGAGTTTGGGGTCATTCTGTGGGATGGAATAAGTCCGTTATTCTGTTGTTGTTGACGTGTTTTGTTTTGTTTTTCAACCTCAGGTGTCCCACCAAATGTGGGATTCCAGAGTAGAGCCCTGGGGAGGGGCGACTGTACAACCGGAAATCTGGTTAAAAATAGGGGCCTAGGGACTTGTCAAGCCCATTATCACATCTAATGGTCCAGCCACTGAGAGGACATACTAGAGGACAGGACTGACACTGAGGGTCACAAGGCGTGTTTATGCCCTCGTCGCACTCAAGAATGGGCGGGGCCTCATGGTGAATGCTTGTTTCTCCTACACTGAACGTTGGACAACATGCCAACCACAAGGTTTCTTGCCATGGGTAAGGAAGAGTTCTGATTTCTCCATCACAGTCACCCCTGGGCAGTGATTGGAGATAAGGTCTAGGTTCTGAAGCCTGAAAACTGAGGTAGGGAAGAGATGATGACCTAAGGCCATGGCGGGTATGATGTGCTCAGTGTGCGGTCAGCTGTCTGGATGTTTGTCACGAGGTCCTGGCTCAGGTTGTCAAACAGTGCATTAGTGCCCAGGTTAGACTATATATTTTCGGTGCATTCGAGTGCCGTGTAGGTTCTTATCTGAAGAACTCTTCAAGATATGAAGAATGAGCGAGTCTGAGGCACGTGCTCAGGCTTTTGTCTCTGGATTTTGTATCAGCGATGGCCGTGATTTGTTGGGGAGGCCTCATGGGCCATGGACGAATCTTGCTCTCTTTGGATTTAGCCCGATCCCAATTGTTTTTCGTCAATATGTGGGATGGGAGGACTCATTTTAGGTTTGTTACCTTAGGTGTCCCATCAAAAGAGGAACTCCAAAGCAGAGCCCTGGGGAAGAGTGAAGGGTGAACCCGAACTATGGTTAAAAATTGGGGCCTCGGGCCCATGGCAAGAAACCTTGTGGTTGGCATTTTGTCCAAGGTTCAGTGTACTTGAAACCAGTGTGGCCCATGAGGCCCCGCCCATGCTTGCGGGCCACATGGTCACAAACACACATTGTGACCCTCAGCCTGAGCCCAGTCCTCAGGTAAGGCCTCTCAGTGGCTGGATGGAGAGACAGCATATTGGGCTTGCCATGCCCCTAGGCCCCAATTTTTAACCATAGTTCGGGTTGTCCCTTCACTCTTCCCCAGGGCTCTGCTTTGGAATTCCTCTTTTGGTGGGACACCTGAAGTAACAAACCTGAAAGGAGTCCTCCCATCCCAAAGATTGATGAATAACAATTGGGCGGGCCAAATCCACAGAGAGTAAGATTCGTCCATGGCCTATGACGCCTCCCCAACATTCCAGGGCCATCCCTGGTACACAATCCAGGGACAAATGCCTGAGCACGCGCCTCAGACTCGCTCATTCTTCTTATCCTGAAGAGTTCTTCAGATAAGAACCTACACGGCATTCGAAGGCACTCAAAATATATTGTCTAACCTGGACACTAAAGCACAGTCTGACAACCTGAGCCCACCTCATGACCAACACCCAGACAACTGACCGCACACTGATCACATCAGACCCGCCATGGCCTTAGGTCATCATCTCTTCCCTACCTCAGTTTTCAGGCTTCAGAACCTAGACCTTATCTCCAATAACTGCCCAGGGGTGACTGTGTTGCAGAAATCAGAACTATTCCTTACCCATGGCAAGAAACCTTGTGGTTGGCATGTTGTCCAACGTACAGTGTAGGAAAATCCAGCATTCACCCTGAGGCCCCGCCCATTCTTGATTGCGACGAGGGCATAAACACGCATTGTGACCCTCAGCGTGAGTGCTGTCTTCTAGTACGTACTCTCAGTGGCTGGACCATTAGATATCATAATGGGCTTGACATTTCCTTAGGCCCCAATTTTTAACCAGATTTCCGGTTGTCCAGTCGCCCCTCCCCAGGGCACTACTCTGGAATCCCCTATTTGTTGGGACACCTGAGGTTGAAAAACAGAACAAAACAAACCAACAACAACAGAACAACGGACTTCTACCATCCCACAGAATGACCCCAAACTCTTTGGACGGGGCCAAACCCCCAGAGAGTTAGACTCGTCCATTTCCCATGGTGTCACCCGGAAATTTCACGACCCTGAGAGACACGATATCCAGAGACAAAAACTTGAGCAAGAGCCTCACACTTGCCCTTTTTTCATATCCCGAAGAGTTCTCCTCATGGTCTGTAGATCAGTCCTGCCATACCTATGACCCGAAACATAAGCCGAGTTTGTGTTTTCAGACAACTATCCAAACAGCCCTGTCTTACACACCCTACAGGCTCAGGCCCCTAGAGCCAAACCTGACGACTGTTCTTGAGCTCTCCAAGGGAATTGTATGTGCCCATTCCAATGGCCACAACCCTACTAATAGGATAAACCTCCAATGTCCCTGAGGCCATCCAAATATTTGTGGCATACCGGGACAAACGGGGGCAATCTGGGCCCATCTGAGCACCTACCGGCACTCAGACCCGGAGACTGATGTCCCCAGAGTTAAAAAGGAACGAACAGGCCCATAGGCACCTATCGCATCTATTGCTTTGGTTTCCAGGCATCTCTCCTTAGAGATCCTTAGAACCCTTAGAACCGTGCTCTTGCGTCGTTCCTTATGGGGCATCCTTGAGCCATCCAACAGGTGTCGACTGTTCCACAGGAGTGCTTGTTCATGGACCACCTCACAACTCATATCATGGAAAGCTTCCAAGGTCACATGATGGCCCCAATCTTAATGAAGTCGGATCATGGAAAGAAACTCCAACCTGAGCCAACTTCTGATCCATTGCTTTGGTTTCTATGTATCTCTCCTCAGAGGCCTGGTTTCCAATATCATAATATGGGGGGTTCCTAAGGAAACAATCAGAACATGTCTCATCTCCACATGAGAAACTTGCTCTTTGGAGCTGTGTCAATACCTCAGGTTAGGAGGATCCTTCAGGGCGCTGGCACCATGGCCCAATTCCAAGGTCTCCAAGGACACAAACTTACATTATGATCCATCCTCAGGAGAGTCCATTTCAAATCAGCCCCCTCGGCTGCTCACCCAGAGCCAGCAGATCAAACCTGCCTTGTCACTAGGAGAAAGTTGGAAAGCGAGGTGGGCTGCCCAGGCATCCATCCTTAGAATCCTGCTCTGGAGAATTTCTTTATGGGACGTCTTGAATCCAACCAACCTGTCTTGACTGTCTCGCAGAATGAATCCTTTGGTTTGAAGCATCACACAATCCCACTGTGAGAAAACCTCCATTTCCTCATGATGCCCCACACATTCATAAAAGGGCCATCATGGACAGAAACTCCATCCTAAGCCAAAGTCTGATCCGCGCCCTGAATTCAGAAGCACGGATCTCGATTCAGCACTTGAGAGTGTGCCTGCTGTGCCCTCGCCCCGAAACCTAAGCCTAACTTGTGTTCTCAGACTTCCGTCTTCACAATCCTGGCCACACCCCTCCAGTTTGGCAATTCTGGAGACACAATGCAGCACTCTGCCTGCCCTCCAGAAGAAAAATGTTGCCCTATAGGGCTAACCAGAAACGCCAAATGAGTAACAACCTGCATGCCACTCGACCATACCCCAATTATACAATCTAGCCTGTGCACTAAAGACCTGTGTGACACAGCCTGAAGGCAGACCTCCAGTCCAACACCCAGACAGCTGGCCGTACACTGAGCATATCAAACCCACAATGGCTTTCGGCCATCATCTCTACCCAACCTCAGTTTTCACCTTCAGAACCTAGACCTTATCTCCACTCACTGCTCAGGAGTGAACGTGATACAAGAATCAGAACTTCTCCTTCGCCATGGCAAGAAACCTTGTGGTTGGCATGTGGTCCAACGTTCATTGTAGGAGAAAGCAGCATGGACTATGAGGCCCCACCTATCCCTGAGGGCTACAATTTGCACAAACACACATTGTGACCTTAGGCGTGAGCCCTATCCTCATGTAAAGCCTCTTAGTGACTGGAACAACAGCCCACATATGGGGCTTGCCAAGCCCCTAGTCCCCCAATATCAACCAGAGTTAGAGATGTCTAGTCACGCCTACTCAGGGCTCTGCTCTGGAAACCCTCTTTGGTGGGACACCTGAGGTAAAATAAAAAATACAGAAAGGACTCTTCCCATCCACAGAATGATCCCAACCACTTGGGATCAGGCCAAATCACCAGAGAAAGACATGTCCATGGCCCTTGAGGACACCCCGACATTCCACGGCGATCGTAGGCAGAAAATCCAGAGACAAAAGCCTGAGCAAACGCCACATACTCGCCCTTTGTTCATAGCCCGGAAAATTCTCACGGTCTGTAGATCGAGCCTTCATACATACATCCCCAAACCTAAGCTGAGTTTGTGTTTTCAGACTTCTGTCCCCACAGTCCTGGCCCACACACCATCCAAGCTGGGGCCCCTGGAGTCACACCTGAAGACTGTGGCTTCCTTCTCCAGGGGAATTCTGCCATTTCCATTGGCCACAACCCTATAGATTAGGAGAAACCTCCAAACTCCCCGAGGCCGTCCCAATAGTGTTGGCTGCCCAGGACAAACAGGGATGATCTTTCACAAGTTAGGAAACTACCTCCACTCAGACCCAGAGACAGATATCCCCATAGAATAAGATTGAACTGGACAGGCACTTAGGCCCTAATCAGATCCATTGCTTTTGTTTCCAGGCATCTCTCCTCAGAGGCCTGGTTACCAATACCATCATATGGGGGATTACTGAGGCACTCATAAAAAAATCTCGTCTCCCCATAGGAAATGTACTCTTTGCAGCTCTATAAACCTCTGTTTAGGAGAATCTTTCAGTGCCCCGGATCAAGCGCCCCATTCCAAGGTCTCCATGGACTTAAACCCGCATTATTATCTATCCTCGGTAGATTCCATGTCAACTCATCCCCCTTGGTGTCTCCCCCAGGGCCTGCAGATCAAACCTGCCTTGTTGCTAGGAGACAACTAGAATGGGAAGCGGGCTGCCCAGGCATCCATCCTTAGAACCCTACTCTGGAGTCGTTCCATATGGGACATCCTAGAGCCATCCAACAGGTCTCAAGTGTCCCACAGAAGGAATCTTTGCGGTCTGGTGCATCTCACAACTCCCACTGCAGGAAAATCTTCATGGCCTCTTGAGACGCTCCACTTTATAAAGGGGCCATCATGGACAGAAACTCCAACCTGAG
This sequence comes from Mustela putorius furo, assembly GCF_011764305.1. NCBI lineage: Eukaryota > Metazoa > Chordata > Mammalia > Carnivora > Mustelidae > Mustela > Mustela putorius. The sequence goes on along the minus strand of NW_025421547.1, from coordinate 306,838 downwards.
CAAACGTCTGATATTCGCCCTGGCTTCAGGTGCATGAGATCTTGATTCAGCTCTGCAGAGTGTGCCTTCTGTGCCCTCACCCCAAAAACTAAGCCTAGCTTATGTTCTCAGACTACCGTCCTCACACCCCTGGCCCAAAAGCCCTACAGTTTGGCAATACTGGGGCCACAATGCAGCACTCTGCCTGCCCTCCAGAAGAAAAACGTTGCCTTATGGAGCTACCTAGAAACCCGAATGAGGATCAACTGAACGCCACTCGACTGCACCCCAAATATACAGTCTACCCTATCTAATGCCCTGTCTGACACAGCATGAGCCCACACCTCCAGACCTACGCTCAACAGCTAGCCACACACTGAGCTCATTGTATCCATCAGGTCCTTAGGTCTACATCTCTTCCCAACCTCGGTTTTCGGGTTTCAGAACCTAGACCTAAACTCCAATCACTGACCAGGGGTGAACGTGTTGCAGAAATCACAACTCTTCCTTTGCCATGGCCGGAAACCTTGTGGTTGGCATATTCTCCAACGTTCAGTGTAGGAGAATCCAGCGTGGCCCATGAGGCCCTTCCCATGCTTGAGGGCCTTGTTGGGCACAAATAGGCATTGTGACCCTCAGCATGAGCCCTGTCCTCAAGGAAGACCTCTCAGTGTCTGAATCAAGAGCCCACATATTGGACTTGCCATGCCCCTAGGCCCCCAAACTTAAACAGATGTGGGGTTATCCAGCTGTACCTACCAAGGACTCTGCTCTGGAATCCCTCTTTTATTGGCACACATGAGGTACATAAAATAAAATTAAAAAACAGAAAAGACACCTCCCATCCCACAGAATGTACACAAACTCTTGGGATTGGGTCCAATCCTCAGAGAAGGAAAGCCGTCCACAACCCATGAGGCCACGCCAGCATTCGACCCACATTGTTGACACAAATCCAGAGACAAAACATGAGCAAGCACCTCAAACTCACCCTTTTTCATATCCCGAAGTGTTATCACGGTCTGTAGATTGGGCATGCCATACCTATGTCCCCAATCCTAAGGGGAATTTGTGTTTTCAGACTTCTGTCTCCACAGGCCTGACCCACACACCCTCCAGGCTGGGCCCCTAGAGCCAAACTCAGAACTGTGCCTGCCCTCTCCAGGGGATTTCTACCCATTCCATTGGCCACAACCCTATAGATTAGGAGAAACTCCAAAATCCCGAGGCCATTCCCAATATTATAGGCTGCCTAGGACAAACAAAGGCGATCAGACACAAGCCGAGCAACTACCTACCCTCAGATCCATAGACACGTATCCCCAGGAAAGAGATTGAACCGGACAGGCACCTAGGCCCTAATCATATCCATTGCTTTTGTTTCCAGGCATCTCTCCTCAGAGGCCTGGTTTCCCATACCAGCATATGGGAGATTCCTTAGGCACTCATCAAAACAATTCTCTTCTCTACATAGGAAACGTACTCTTTAGAGCTCCATCAAAACCTCCGGTTATGAACATCCCTCAAGGCCCCGGATCAAGCACCCCATTCCAAGGTCTCCATGGACACAAATGCACATTATGACCCATCCTCAACTCACCCATTTCAACACACCCGCCTCGGTTACTCCCCTAGATCCAGCAGATCGAACTTGCCTTGGCGCTATGAGACACCCTGGAATGGGAGGCAGGCTGCCCAGGCATCCATCCTTAGAACCCTGCTCTGGATAACTTCCTTATGGGATGTCCTGGAGCCATCCAGCAGGTCTCGACTGTCCCACGGAAGGAATCATTGCGGTTTGGAGCATCTCACAATTCCCATCGTGGGAAAACCTCCATGGCCTCGTGACACCCTCCCCTTCATGAAGGGGCCGTCATGGACAGAAACTCCAACCTGAGCCAACGTCTGATCCTAGCTCTGTCTTCAGGTACACGGGATCTCGAATCATCTCTGCAGAGGGTTCCTGCCGTCCCCTCACCCCGAAATCTAAGTCTGGCTTGTGTTCTCAGAATTTTTTCCTCACACTCCTGGCCCACAAGCCTTCCAGTTTGGGAATTCTGGAGCCACTATGTGGCACTGTGTCTTCCTTCCAGAAGAAAAACGTTGCCCTCTGGGGCTACCCAGTAACCACAAATGAGTACCAACCTGCACGAAACTCGACTGCACCCCCATTGATACAGTCTAGCCTGGGCACTAATTCCCTGTCTGCCACAGCCTGAGCCTGCACCTCCCAACCCACACTCAACAGCTGGCCGAACACTGAGCACATCAGTCACACCATGGCCTTAGGTCTTCATCTATTCCCAACCTCAGTTTTCAGGCTTCAGAACCTAGACCTGAAATCCAATCACAGTCCAGGAGTGAAAGTGTTGCAGAAATTAGAACTCCTTCTTCCCCATGGCCAGAAAACTTGTGGTTGCCATATTGTGCAACGTTCAGTGTAGGAGAAACCAGCATGGTACATTAGGCCACGCCCTGACTTGAGGGGCTCCTTGGGCACAAAAACACATTGTGAAACTCAATGTGAGCCCTATGCTCAAGGAAGGCCTCTCAGTGTCTGGACCAAGAGCCCACATATGGGGCTTGCCATGTTCTTAGGTCCCAATGTTAACCAGAGTTCTGGTTGTCCAGTCGCCACTCCCCAGGACTCTGCTGTGGAATCCCTCTTTTGGTGGTCCACCTGAAGTAAAAAAAAAAAAAAAAAAAAAAACAGAAAGGCCTCCTCCCTTCTCACAGAATGACCCCAAACTCTTGGGATTGGGTCAAATCCCCAGATAGGGAGCCTCATCGATGGCCCATGAGGACACCCGGACATTCCATGGCAATCGGTGACACATATCCAGAAAAAAATAAGCATGAGCAAGCACCTCACTTTCGCCCTTTGTTCATATCCCGAAGAGTTCTCCTCACGGTCTATATATCGGGCCGGCCATACCTACAGAGCCAAACCCAAGTGGAGTTTGTGTTTTCAGACTTTTGTCCAAATAGCCCTGGACCACACACGCTCCACACTTGGGTCCCTGGAGCCACACCTCAGGACTGTGCTTCCCTTTCAATAGAATTCTTCCCATTCCATTGGCCACAACCTTGCAAATTAGGAAAAACCTCCAAAGTTACCGAGGCCATCCCAATAGTGTAGGCCGCCCAGGACAAACAGGTGTGATCTCAAACCAGCTGAGCAACTACCTCCACTCAGAAAAAAGATGTCCCCAGAGAAGAATATTGAACCGGACAGGCCCCTAGGCCCTAATCAGATCCATTGCTTTGGTTTCCAGGCATCTCTCCTCAAGGTCTCAATGGACTCAAACCAACATTAAGACCATCCTCAGGAAAGTCCATTTCAACTCATTTAAGACCATCCTCAGGAAAGTCCATTTCAACTCAGCCCCCACTGATGCTACCCCAAGCCAGCAGATCAAACGTTTCTTGTTACCAGGAGACTATTGGAATTGAGGCTGTCTGCCCAGGCATCCATACTTAGAACCCTTTCTGGAAAAATACCTTATGAGACGTCCTGGAGCCATCCAACAAATCTTAATATTCCCACAGAAGGAATCCTTGCGGTTTGGAGCATCTCACAACTCTAATAGTGGGAAAATCCCCATGGCCTCATAATGCCCCCCCTTCATGAAGGGGCCAACATGGACAGAAACTCCAACCTGAGCCAAACTCTGAACCTCGACCTGACTTCAGACTCATGAGATCTCAATTCAGCTCTGCAGAGTGTGCCTGCCATGTCCATTCCCCGAAACCTAAGCCTAGGTTGTGTTCTCAGACTTCCGTCCTCACTCTCCTGGCCCACAAGCCCTGCAGTTTGGGAATTCCGAAGCCACAATGCAGCACTCTGCCTGCCCTCCAGAACAAAAACTTTGCCCTATGCTGCTAATAAGAAACCCCAAATGATTATCTAATACATGCCACTCGACTATAAAGCAATTATACAGCCTACCCTGAATACTAATGCCCTGTCTGGCACAGCCTGAGACAAGACATCCCAAACGACACCTAGACAGCTGGCTCCAACCTGGGCACAAGGGACCCGCTATGGCTGTAGTTCGTCATCTCTTCCCAACCTCGGTTTTCAGGCTTCAGAACCTAGACCTTATCTCCAATCACTGCCCAGGGGTGAACGTGATGCAGAAATTAGAATTCCTCCTTCCCCATGGCCAGAAACCTTGTGGTTGGCATGTTGTCCAACGTTCAATGTGGGAAAACCTACATTGTCGGAAAGGCCACGCCAGTGCTTGAGGGTCGCCTAGGGCACAGACATGCATTGTGACCTGTAGCGTGAGTCCCGTATTAAAGTAACGCCTCTCAGTGGCTGGACCAAGATCCTGCCTATGGGGCTTGTCATATCCATAGGACCCCAGGCTTAACCAGAGAGCGAGTATTCCAGTTGTCAGTACCCACTGCTATGCTCCAGAATCCCTCTACTGGGGGGATACATGAAGCAGAAAACAGGACTCTTCCCTTCCCATAGAATGACCCCAAACTCTTGGGGGCTGGACAAACTACCAGAGAGGGAGACTTCTACGACCCATGAGGCAACTCCTACATTAAACGGCCATTGTGGACAAAATATCCAGAGACAAAAGCCGGAGCGACTGCCTCCCTCTCACCCTTCTTTCATATCCAGAGGAGCTCCCCTCACAGACTGTAGATCAGGCCTGCGATAACCTCGGCCCCAAACCTGAGCTGAGTTTGGGTTTTGGATGTCTGTCTGCACAGCCGTGGCCCACACCGCCTCCAGGCTGGGGTCTCTGGAGCCACACCACAGAACTGTGCCTGCTCTCTCCTAAGAAACTGCCCGTTCCATTGGCCACAACTCTACAACATAGTAGAAACCTCAAGGTCCCCAAGGACATCCCACTACCGCAAGCCGCACTGGACAAACAGGGGCATTATGACACCAGCTGAGCAACTACTACCTCCATGCAGACACACAGACTGATATCCGCAGAGACAGAAGATTGAACCAGGCAGGCCCCTAGGCCCTATTATGAACTCTTGCTTTGGTGTCCAGGTATCACTCCTCAGAGGCCTGGGTTCGAAGACCAGCATATGGGGCTATCCTGAGGCACCAGACAGAAGACCTCTCATCTCCACATGGAAAGCTTCCTCGTTGGAGTTGTGTCAAACCCTTCGGGTTGGAGAATCCTGCAGAGTCCCTTAGCTACTGCCACATTCCAAGGTCTCCATGGCCACCAACCCACATTATGACTCATCCTCAGGAAAGTCCATTTAAACTCAGCCTTCTGGGTAGCTCACCCAAGAGCCCGCAGATTGAGCGTGCCTTGTCTCGACCAGGCAATGGGAAGGTGAGTTGGCGTTTCTCGGCATCCATGCTTAGGCCCCTGCTCTCGAGTCTTTCTGTATGGGGCATCCTGGAACCATCCAATAGTACTCGACTGTCCTAAAGAAGGAAACTTTGAAGTTTGGAGCAGCTCACAACTCCCAGCGTAGGGACACCTCCCTGGCCTCATGACGCCCCCACCCCCTTCAGGAAGGGGCCGTCATGGACACAAACTGCAGCTTGAGGCAACATCGGATACTCGCCCTGACCTCAGATGCAGGAGACCTCGATTCAGCCTCTGCACAGTGGGCCCAAACCTCATGCTACCTGGTGTTTTCAGACTTCCTTCCTCACACTCCTGGCAAACATGTCCTCAAGACTTGGAATTCTGGAACCAAAATGCAGCCGTATGCTGGCCCTCCAGAAGAAAAACGTTGCTCTATGGGGATCTCCATAAACCCCAAATGAGGATCAACCTGCTCGGTTCTCGACCTCACCCCAATTGGATTGTTCGGGTAGTCCATTCATCCCTCCCCAGAGCTCTGCTTTGGAATCCCTCTTTTGGTGGGACACCTGAGGTAACAAAACTAAAAGGACTCCTCCCATCCTTCAGAAAGACCCAAAACAATTGGGATTGGACCAAATTCACAGAGAGGAAGTCTCGTCCATGGCCCATGAGGCCTCCCCGAGATTCCACAGCCATCGTTGACAACAAATCCAGAGACAAAAGTCTGAGCAAGCGCCTCACACTCGCTCTTTTGTCGTATCCCGAAGAGTTCTCCTCACGGTCTGTAGATCGGGCCTGCCATACCTACTTCCCAAACCTAAGCCGAGTTTGTGTTTTCAGACTTCTGTCCCCACATTCCTGGCCCACAGACCCTTCAGGCTGGGGCCCCTGGAGCCACACATCAGGACTGTGCCGGTCCATACCACGGGAATTCTGCCCATTCCATTGTCCACAATCGTAAAAATTAGGAAATACCTCCAGAGTCCCCAAGGACATCCCAATAATGTAGGCCGCCCAGGACAAACAAGGGTCATCTGAAACCAGCTGACCATTTACCTCTACTCAGCGTAGATGGATGTCCCCAGAGAAAAGATTGAATCATACAGGCCCCTAGGCCTGAATCAGATTCATTACTTTCGGTTACAGGTATCTCTCCTCAGAGGCCTGGTTTCCAATATTAGCATATGGGGATTTCATGAGGCAGCAATCAGAACAAATCTCTTCTCCACATGGGAAAATTATCCTTTGAAGATGTCTCAAAACCTCCAGTTAGGAGAATCCTTCAGGGCCTGTGTGCCACTGCCCCATACAAGGTCTCCATAGACACAAAAACACATTAGGACCCATCAACAGGAGAGTCCATTTCAACTGAGCGTATTCGGTTGCTCCGCGAGATCCAGCAGATCTAACTTGTCTTGTTGCTAGGAGACAATTGGAATGTGAGGTGGCCTACCCTGCCATCCATCCTTAAAACCCTGCTCGGAATTGTTGGCCTGGAGCCAACCAACAGGTCTCAATTGTCCTGCAGAAGAATCTTTGCAGTTGGGAGCTTCTCAGAACTCCCATCGTGAGAGAAACCCCATGGCCTCATCATCCCCCCCCCTTCATAAAGGGGCCATCAGGGACATAAGGTCCAACCTGAGCGATCGTCTGATCTTCACCCTGAATTCAGATGCACGAGACCTCGGTTCAGGTCTGTAGATTGTGCCTGCCATGTCCTCACACAGAAACCTAAGCCTAGCTTGTGTCCTCAGACTTCTGTCCACAAACTACTGGCTCACAAGCCCTCCAGTTTGGCAATCCAGAACTACAATGCAGCACTCTACCTGCCCTGCAGAAGAAATACATTGCCATCTGGGGCTACCTAGAAACCCCAAATGAAGATCAACCTGCACGACACTTGGATATACCCAAAATATATAGGATGACCTGGGCAATAATGCCCTTTCTGACACAGCCTGAGCCTGGATCCTAGGCCCACCCAGACAGCTGGCTACAAACTGAGAACATCAGACACCCCATGGCCTTAGGTCGTTATCCCTTGCCATCCTCATTTTTCAGGCTTCAGAACCTAGACCTTATCTCCAATCACTGCCCAGGTTTGAAAATGATGCAGAAATCAGAACTCCTTCCCAATGGCACGAAAACTTGTGGTTGGCTTGTTGTCCAACGTTCAGTGTAGTGCAAACCAGTGTGTCCCTTGAGGCCCCGCCATTGCTCACGGGCCAGATAGGTAGCAAACACACATTGTGACCCTCAGCCTAAGCCCAGTCCTCAGGTAAGGCCTCTCAGTGGCTGGATGAAGAGACAGCATATTGGGCGTGCCTTGCCCCTAGGCCCCAATTTTTAACCGTAGTTCGTGTTGTCCCTTCAGTCTTCCCCAGGTCTCTGCTTTGGAATTCCTCTTTTGGTGGGACACCTGATGTAACAACCCTGAAAGGAGTCCTCCATCCAACAGATTGACGAGAAACAATTGGGATCGGGCCAAATCCACAGAGAGCAAGATTCGCCCATGGCCCATGAGGCCTCCTCGACATTCCACGGCCATCGCTAATACAAAATCCAGAGACAAAAGCCTAAGCAAGCGCCTCAGACTCGCACTCTCTTCATATCATGAAGATGTCTTCTCATGGTTTGTAGATCGGGCCTGCCATACCTACGTCCCCAAACATAAGATGAGTTTGTGTTTTCAGACTTCTGTCCTCAAAGTCCTGGGCCACACCCCCTCCAGGCTGGGGACCCTGGAGCCACACATTAGGACTGTTCCTACACAATCCATGGGAATTCTGCCCATTCCATTGTCCAAAATCGTACATATTCGGAGAACCCTCCAAAGTCCCTGAGGCCATCCCAATAGTATTGGTCGCCCGGGAAAAAAAAGGGCAGTCTGAAAACAGCTGAGCATCTACCTCCACTCATACCCTAGATGGATGTCTCCAGAGAAGAAGATTGAACCAGACAGGACCCTAGGCCAAAATCGGATCCATTGCTTTGGTTTACAGGCATGTCTCCTCAAAACCCTGGATTCCAATACCAGCATTGGGGTTTTCCTGAGGCACCCATCAGAACAAACCTCGTCTCCACAAGGAAACTTGTGCATGGGAGCTATGTCAAAAGCTTAGGAGAATACTTCAGGGTCCCGGTGCCACCGCCCCATTCCAAGGCCCTCATGGACACAAACACACATTAGACCCATCCTCAGGAAAGTCCATTTCAACTCAGCCACCCCGGTTGCTCCCGCAGAGCCATCAGATCTAAACTGTCTTGTCGCTAGGAGACAATTGGAAAGCGAGGCGGGTTTCCCAGGCATCCATCCTCGAACGTTGGTCTGGACTCATCCATATGAGATGTCCTGGAGCTGTCCAAAAGGTCTCAATTGTCCCGCAGAAGGAATCCTTGGAGGGGGCATCCCACCACTCCCAATGTGGGAAAAACTCCACGGCCTCGAGATTCGGCTCCCTTTATGAAGGGGCCGTCATGAACAGAAAATCCAAGCTGAGCCAACGTCTGATCCTCGCTCTGACTTCAGATGCATGAGATATTGCTTCAGATCTTCAGGGGGTACATGCGGTGCCCTCGCTCTTAAACCCAAGTCTAGCTGTTCCTAGGCCCCAATTTTAACCAGTTTTCTGGTTGTCCAATCGACCCTCCCCAGGGCTCTACTCTGGAATTCCTCATTTGGTGGGACACCTGAGTTTGAAAAACAAAACAAAACAACAACAAAAAACGGACTTCTTCCTTCCCACAGAATGACCCCAAACTCTTTGGATGGGGCCAAACCCCCAGAGAGTAAGACTCGTCCATTTCCCATGTAGTCACCCGGAAATTTAATGACCATGAATGGCACGATACCCAGACTTAAATACTTGAGCAAGAGCCTCACACTCACCCTTTTTCATATCCCGAAGAGTTCTCCTCATGGTCTGTAGATCAGTCCTGCCATACCTATGACCCGAAACATAAGCCGAGTTTCTGTTTTCAGACAACTGTCGAAACAGCCCTAGCCTACACAGCCTACAGGCTTAGGCCACTGGAGCCAAGGTGAGGACTGTACTTGCCCTCTCCAAGGGAATTCTGTGTCCCCATTCCAATGGCCACAACGCTACTGAAAGGATAAACCTCCAAGTCCCTGAGGCCATCTCAATAGTGGTGGCTTCCCAGGACAAAAAGGTGCAATCTGAGCCCATCTGAGAACCTACCGGGACTCAGACTTGTAGACTGATATCCCCAGAGGTAAAAACGAACGAACAGGCCCCTAGGCCCTAATCGGATCCATTGCTTTGGTTTCCAGGCATCTCTCCTCAGAGGACTGGATTTCAATACCAGCATATGGCTGTTTCTTGACTCACCCATCAGAACAAATCTCATCTACACATGGGAAACTTGCACTGGGAGCGATGTCAAAGCCTCTGTTTAGGAGAACCCTTCATGGCCCCAGTGCCACCGCGTCATTCCAAGGTATCCATAGACACAAAAACACATTAGGACCCATCCACAGGAGAGTCCATTTCAACTCCGCGTATTCGGTTCCTCCGCGAGATCCAGCAGATACAACTAGTCTTGTTGGTAGGAGATATTGGAATACGAGGTGGCCTACCCCGCCATCCATCCTTAGAACCCGGCTCGGTATCGTTAGCCTGGAGCCAACCAACAGGTCTCATTTGTCCTGCAGAAGAATCTTTGAAGTTGGGAGCTTCTCACAACTCCCATCGTGAGAAAACTCCCATGGCCTTGTGAGCCCTCCCCCCTTCATGAAGGGGCCCTCAGGGACATAAGGTTCAACCTGAGCAATCTTCTGATCCTCACGCTGACTTCAGATGCACGAGATCTCGGTTCAGGTCTGTAGATTGTGCCTGCCATATCCTCACCCAGAAACCTAAGCCTAGCTTGTGTCCTCAGACTTCCATCCTCAGACTAATGGCCCACAAGCCCTCCAGTTTGGCAATCCAGAATTATAATGCAGCACTCTGCCTGCCCTCCAGAAGAAAAACATTGCCTTCTGAGGCTACCCAGAAACCCTAATGAAGATCAACCTGCACGCCACTTGGCTGTACCCAAAATATATAGGCTGACCTGCGCAATAATGCCCTTTCTGACAGAGCCTGAGCCTGGACCTCCTGGACCCACCCATACAGCTGGCTGCTATTGAGCACATCGGACCAGCCATTGCCTTAGGTCGTTATCTCTTCCCAGCCTCGGTTTTCAGGATTTAGAACCTAGACTCTATCTCCAATCACTGCCCATGTTTGAAAATGATGCAGAAATCAGAACCTCCTCTCCGATGGCAAGAAACCTCATGGTAGGCTCTTGTATAATTTTCAGTGTAGTGGATACTTGTGTGTCGGATGAGGCGCCGCCATTGCTCGCGGGCCACATAGGTGGCAAACACACATTGTGACCCTCAGCCTTAGCCCAGTCCTCAGGTAAGGCCTCTCAGTGGCTGGATGAAGAGACAGCATATTGGGCTTGCCATGCCCCTAGGCCCCAATTTTTAACCATAGTTCGGGTTGTCCCTTCACTCTTCCCCAGGGCTCTGCTTTGGAACTCCTCTTTTGGTGGGACACCTGATGTAACAACCCTGAAAGGAGTCCTCCATCCAACAGATTGACGAAAAACAATTGGGATCGTGCCAAATCCACAGAGAGCAAGATTCGTCCATGGCCCATGAGGCCTCCTTGAAATTCCACGGCCATCGCTGAAACAAAATCCAGAGACAAAAGCCTGAGCAAGCGACTCAGACTCACACTATCTTCATATCCTGAAGATGTCTTCTCATGGTTTGTAGATCGGGCCTGCCATACCTACGCCCCAAACATAAGCTGAGTTTGTGTTTTCAGACTTCTGTCCTCAATGTCCTGGGCCACACACCATCCATGGTGGGGAACCTGGAGCCAAACATTAGGACTGTGCCTACCCAATCCATGGGAATTCTGCCCATTCCATTGTCCAAAATCGTACATATTCGGAGAACCCTCCAAAGTCCCTGAGGCCATCCCAATAGTATAGGTCACCCGGGACAAAAAAGGTCAGTCTGTCACCAGCTGAGCATCTACCTCCACTCATACCCTAGATGGATGTCCCCAGAGAAGAAGATTGAACCAGACAGGACCCTAGGCCAAAATCGGATCCATTGCTTTGGTTTACAGGCATGTCTCCTCAAAACCCTGGATTCCAATACCAGCATTGGGGTTTTCCTGAGGCACCCATCAGAACAAACCTCGTCTCCACAAGGAAACTTGTGCATGGGAGCTATGTCAAAAGCTTAGGAGAATACTTCAGGGTCCCGGTGCCACCGCCCCATTCCAAGGCCCTCATGGACACAAACACACATTAGACCCATCCTCAGGAAAGTCCATTTCAACTCAGCCACCCCGGTTGCTCCCGCAGAGCCATCAGATCTAAACTGTCTTGTCGCTAGGAGACAATTGGAATGCGAGGCGGGCTTCCCAGGCATCCATCCTCGAACGTTGGTCTGGACTCATCCATATGGGATGTCCTGGAGCTGTCCAACAGGTCTCAATTGTCCCGCAGAAGGAATCCTAGGAGGGGGAATCCCACCCCTCCCAACGTGGGAAAACCTCCACGGCCTCGAGATTCGGCTCCCTTTATGAAGGGGCCGTCATGAACAGAAAATCCAAGCTGAGCCAACGTCTGATCCTCGCTCTGACTTCAAATGCATGAGATATTGCTTCAGATCCTCAGGAGGTACATGCCGTGACCTCGCCCTGAATCCCAAGTCTAGCCTGTGTTCTCAGACTTCCGTCCTCACACTCCTGGCCCTGAAGCCCACAAGTTTGGCAATTCCGGACCATCATTGCAGCTCTCTGCCTGCCCTCTAGAAACAAAATATTGCCTAATGAGCTGCCCAGACACATTAAATGAGAATAAAGCTACACGACACTCGAATGTACCCAAATTATATAGTGTAACCTGGGCAGTAATGCACTGTCTGACACATCCTGAGCCGGAACCTCCTGAGCAACACCCAGACAGCTGACCGCACCCTGAGCCCATAAGACCCGCCATGGCCTTAGGTCATCATCTCTTCCCTACCTAAGTTTTCAGGCTTCAGAACCTAGACCTTATCTCCAATCACTGCACAGGGGTGAGTGTGATGCAGAAATCAGAACTCCTCTTTATCCACGGCAAGAAACCTGGTGGTTGCCATGTTGTCCAAGGTTCAGTGTAGGAGAAATCAGCATTCACCCTGAGGTCCCGCCCATTCTTGAGTGCGATGAGGACATAAACACGCATTGTGACCCTCAGCATGAGTCTTGTCCTCTAGTACGTCCTCTCAGTGGCTAGACCATTAGATGCCATAATGGCTTGACATGTCCCTAGGCCCCAAATTTCAACAGATTTCTGGTTGTCCAATCGCCCCTCCCAAGGGGTCTACTCTGGAATCCCTCATTTGGTGGGAAAACTGAGTCTGAAAAACAAAATAAAACAAAACAACAACAACAACAAAACGGACTTCTTCCATCCCACAGAATGACACCAAACTCTTTGGACGGGGCCAAACCCCCAGAGAGTAAGACTCGCCCATTTCCCATGAAGTCACCCGTATATTTCATGACCATGAATTGAACGATATCCGGAAATAAACACTTGAGCAAGAGCCTCACACTCGCCTTTTTTCATATCCCGAAGAGTTCTCCTCATGGTCTGTAGATCACTCCTGCCATACCTATGACCCGAAACATAATCCGAGTTTGTGTTTTCAGACAACTGTCCAAACAGACCAGGCCTACACACCCTACAGGCTCAGGCCGCTGGAACCAACCTGAGGACTGTACTTGCCCTCTCCAAGGGAATTCTGTGTGCCCATTCCAATGGCCACAACGCTACTAATTTGATAAACCTCCAAAGTCCCTGAGGCCATCCCAATAGTGTGGCTTCCCAGGACAAACAGGAGCAATCTGAGCCCATCAGAGAACCTACCTGCATTCAGACTCGTAGACTGATATCCCCAGAGGTAAAAAGGAACGAACAGGCCCCTAGGCCCTAATCGGATCCATTGCTTTGGTTTCCAGGCATCTTCCTCAGAGGCCTGGATTTCAGTACCAGCATATGGCTGTTTCTTGAATCACCCATCAGAACAAAACTCATCTACACATGGGAAACTTGCACGTGGGGGGTGTGTCAAAGCCTGTTTTTAGGAGAACCCTTCAGGGCCCCAGTGCCACCGCTTCATTCCAAGGTCTCCATAGACAAAAAATCATATTAGGACACATCCACGGGTGATCCAATTCAACTCAGCGTATTCGGTTGCTCCGCGAGATCCAGCCGATCTAACTTGTCTTGTTGCTAGGAGACAATTGGAATGCGAGCTGGGCTACCCAGCCATCCATCCTTAGAACCGTGTTCGGAATCATTGGCCTGGAGCCAACCAACAGGTCTCAATTGTCCTGCATAAGACTCTTTGCAGTTGTGAGCTTCAAACAACTCCCATGGTGAGAAACCCCATGGCCTCGTGATCCCCCCCCCCGCTTCATGAAGGGGCCATCAGGGACATAAGGTCCAACCTAGGAAATAGTCTGATCCTCACCCTGACTTCAGATGCACGAGATCTCGATTCAGGTCTGTAGATTGTGCCTGCCATGTCCTCACCCAGAAACCTAAGCCTAGCTTGTTTCCTCAGACTACCGTCCTCAGACTAATGGCCCACAAGCCCTCCAGTTTGGCAATCCAGAACTATAATGCAGCACTCTGCCTGCCCTCCAGAAGAAAAACTTTGCCCTCTGGCTCTACCCAGAAACCCCAAATGAAGATCAACCTGCACGCCACTTGGCTGTACCCAAAATATATAGGCTGACCTGGGCAATAATGCCCTTTCTGACAGAGACTGAGCCTGGACCTCCTGGCCCCACCCAGACAGCTTGCCGTTCACTGAGCACATCGGAACAGCCATTGCCTTAGGTCGTTATATATTCCCAACCTCAGTTTTCAGGATTCAGATCCTAGACCTTATCTCCAATCACTGCCCAGGTTTGAAAATGATGCAGAATTCAGAACTCCTTCCCAATGGCAAGAACCTTCTGGTTGGCTTGTTGTCCAACGTTCAGTGTAGTGGAAACCTGTTTGTCCGATGAGGCCCCGCCATTGCTCACGGGCCACATAGGTGGCAAACTCACATTGTGACCCTCAACCTTAGCCCAGTCCTCAGGTAAGGCCTCTCAGTGGCTGGATGAAGAGACAGCATATTGGGCTTGCCATGCCCCTAGGCCCCAATTTTTAACCATAGTTCGGGTTGTCCCTTCACTCTTCCCCAGGACTCTGCTTTGGAATTCCTCTTTTGGTGGGACACCTGATGTAACAACCCTGAAAGGAGTCCTCCATCCAACAGATTGATGAAAAACAATTGGGATCGGGCCAAATCCACAGGGAGGAAGATTCGTCCATGGCCCATGAGGCCTCCTCAACATTCCACGGACATCGCTGAAACAAAATCCAGAGACAAAAGCATGAGAAAGCACCTCAGACTCGCACTATCTTCATATCCTGAAGATGTCTTCTCATGGTTTGCAGATCGGGCCTGCCATACCTACGTCCGCAAACATAAGCTGAGTTTGTGTTTTCAGACTTCTGTCCTCAAAGTCCTGGGCCACACACCATCCATGCTGGGGACCCTAGAGCCACACATTAGGACTGTGCCTACCCAATCCATGGGAACTCTGCCCATTCCATTGTCCAAAATCGTACAAATCAGGAGAAACCTCCAAAGTCCCTGAGGCCATCCCAATACTATAGGTCGCCCGGGACAAAAAAGGGAAGTCTGACAATAGCTGAGCATCTACCTCCACTCATACCCTAGATGGATGTCCCCAGAGAAGAAGATTGAACCAGACAGGACCCTAGGCCAAAATCGGATCCATTGCTTTGGTTTACAGGCATGTCTCCTCAAAACCCTGGATTCCAATACCAGCATTGGGGTTTTCCTGAGGCACCCATCAGAACAAACCTCGTCTCCACAAGGAAACTTGTGCATGGGAGCTATGTCAAAAGCTTAGGAGAATACTTCAGGGTCCCGGTGCCACCGCCCCATTCCAAGGCCCTCATGGACACAAACACACATTAGACCCATCCTCAGGAAAGTCCATTTCAACTCAGCCACCCCGGTTGCTCCCGCAGAGCCATCAGATCTAAACTGTCTTGTCGCTAGGAGACAATTTGAATGCGAGGCGGGCTTCCCAGGCATCCATCCTCGAACGTAGGTCTGGACTCATCCATATGGGATGTCCTGGAGCTGTCCAACAGGTCTCATTTGTCCCGCAGAAGGAATCCTTGGAGGGGGCATCCCACCCCTCCCAACGTGGGAAAACCTCCACGCTCTCAGAATCCACTCCCTTCATGAAGGGGCCGTCATGAACAGAAAATCCAAGCTGAACCAACGTCTGATCCTCGCTCTGACTTCAGATGCTTGAGATATTGCTTCAGATCTTCAGGGGATACATGCCGGGCCCTCGCCCTGAAACCCAAGTCTAGCTTGTGTTCTAAGACTTCCATCCTCACACTACTGGCCCCGAAGCCCACAAGTTTGACAATTCCGGACCATCATTGCAGCACTCTGCCTGCCCTCTAGAAAAAAATATTGCCTAATGAGCTGCCCGGGCACATTAAATGACAATAAACCTACACGGCACTCGAAGTACCCAAATTATATAGTCTAACCTGGGCGGTAATGAACTGTCTGAAACAACCTGCGCCGGGACCTCCTGAGCAACACCCAGACAGCTGACCGCACACTGAGCACATCAGACCCGCCATGGCCTTAGGTCATCATCTCTTCCCTACCTCAGTTTTCAGGCTTCAGAACCTAGACCTTTTCTCCAATCACTGCCCAGGGGTGACTTTGATGCAGAAATCAGAACTCCTGCTTACCCATGGCAGGAAACCTTGTGGTTGGCATGTTGTCCAACGTTCAGTGTAGGAGAAACCAGCATTCACCCTGAGGCCCCGCCCATTCTTGAGTGCGACGAGGGCATAAACGCGCATTGTGATCCTCAGCGTGAGTCCGGTCCTCTAGTACGTACTCTCAGTGGCTGGACAATTAGAAGTCATAATGGGCTTGACATGTCCCTAGGCCCCAATTTTTAACCAGATTTTCGGTTGTCCAGTCGCCCCTCCCCAGGGCTCTACATTGGAATCCCTCATTTGGTGGGACACCTGAGGTTGAAAAACAAAACAAAACAAATTAACAACAGAACAACGGACTTCTTCCATCCCACAGAATGACCCCAAACTCTTTGGATGGGGCCAAAACCCCAGAGAGTAAGACTCGTCCATTTCCCATGAAGTCACCCGGAAATTTCACGACCATGAGTGACACGATATCCAGAGACAAAAACTTGAGCAAGAGCCTCACACTCGCCCTTTTTTCATATCCTGAATATTTCCCCTCGTGGTCTGTAGATAAGTCCTGCCATACCTATGACCCGAAACATAAGCCGAGTTTGTGTTTTCAGACAACTCTCCAAACAGCCCTGGCCTACACACCCTACAGGTTCTGGCCCCTGGAGCGAAACGTGACGAATGTACTTGCCCTCTCCAAGGGAATTGTATGTGCCCATTCCAATGGCCACAACCCTACTAATAGGATAAACCTCCAAAGTCCCTGAGGCCATCCCAATATTTGTGGCTTCCCAGGACAAACATGGGCAATCTGGGCCCATCTGAGCACCTTCCTGCACTCAGACCCGTAGACTGTTGTCCCCAGAGGTAAAAAGGTACGAACAGGCAGGCCCCTAGGCACCTATCGGATCCATTGCTTTGGTTTCCAGGCATCTCTCCTCAGAGGCTTGGATTTCAATAACAGCATATGGCTGTTTCTAGACTCACCCATCAGAACAAATCTCATCTACACATGGGAAACTTGCACGATGGAGCTGTGTGAAAGCCTCTATTTAGGAGAACCCTGCATGGCCCCAGTGCCACTCTTCATTCCAAGGTCTCCATAAACACAAATCATATTAGGACACATCCACGGGAGAGTCCATTTCAACTCAGCCTCCTCGGTTGCTCCCCGAGATCCAGCAGATCTAACCTGTCTTGTTGCTTGGAGACAATTGGAATATGAGGTGGGCTACCCAGCCATCCATCCTTAGAAACCTGCTCTGAATCCTTGTCCTGGAGACAACCAACAGGTCTCAATTGTCCTGCAGAAGAATCATTGCAGTTGGGATTTCTCACAACTCCCATCGTGGGAAAACCCCCATGGCCTCGTGATCCACCCCCCCTTCAAGAAGGGGCCATCAGGGACCGTATGTCCAACCTTAGCGATCGTCTGATCCTCGCCTTGACTTCAGATGCACGAGATCTCGATTCAGGTCTGTAGATTGTGCCTGCCATATCCTCACCCAGAAACGTAGGCCTAGCTTGGGTTCTCAGACTTCCATCCTCAGACTACTGGCCCACAAGCCCTCCAGTTTGGCAATCCAGAACTACAATGCAGCACTCTGCCTGCCCTCCAGAAGAAAAACATTGCCCTCTGGGGCTACCCAGTAACCCCAAAAGAGGATCAACCTGCACGCCATTCGGCTGTACCCCAAATATATAGGCTGACCTGGGCACTAATGCCCTTTCTGACACAGCCTGAGCCTGGACCTCCTGGCCCCACCCAGACAGCTGGCCGCACTCTGAGCACATCGGACCTGCCATGGCCTTAGGTCGTCATCTCTTCTCAACCTCGGTTTTCAGGCTTCAGAACCAAGACCTTATCTCCAATCACGGCCCGGGTTTGAAAATGATGCAGAAATCAGAACTCTTTCACCATGGCACAAACCTTCGGTTGGCATGGTGTCCAAGGTTCAGTGTACTTGAAACCAGTGTGGCCCATGAGGCCCCGCCCATGCTTGCGGGCCACATTGGTCACAAACACACATTGTGGCCCTCAGCCTGAGCCCAGTCCTCAGGTAAGGCCTCTCAGTGGCTGGATGGAGAGACAGCATATTGGGCTTGCCATGCCCCTAGGCCCCAATTTTTAACCATAGTTCGGGTTGTCCCTTCACTTTTCCGTAGGGCTCTGCTTTGGAATTCCTCTTTTTGTGGGACACCTGTCGTAACAAACATGAAAGGAGTCTTCCCATCCCACAGATTGTCGAAAAACAATTGGGATCGGGGCAAATAGACAGAGAGCAAGATTCTTCCATGGCCCAGGAGGCCTCCCCAACATTCCACGGCCATCGCTGATAACAAATCCAGAGACAAAAGCCTGAGAACGCGCCTCAGACTCGCTCATTCTTCATATCCTGAATAGTTCTTCAGATAAGAACCTACACGGCACTCGAAGGACCCAAAATATATAGTCTAACCTGGGCACTAATGCACTGTCTTACAACCTGAGCCCGGACCTCGTGACCAACACCCAGACAGCTGACCGCACACTGAGCACCTCAGAAACGCCATGGCCTTACGTCATCATCTCTTCCCTACCTCAGTTTTCAGGCTTCAGAACCTAGACCTTATCTCCAATCACTGCCCACGGGTGAATGTGATGAGAAAACGGAACTCTTCCTTACCCATGGCAAGAAACCTTGTTGTTGGCATATTGTCCAACGTTCAGTGTAGGAGAAACCAGCATTCACCCTAAGGCCCCGCCCATTCTTGAGTGCGACGAGGGCATAAACACGCATTGTGACCGTGAGCGTGAGTCCTGTCCTCTAGTACGTCCTCTCAGTGGCTGGACCATTAGATGTCATAATAAGCTTGACATGTCCCTAGGCCCCAATTTTTAACCAGATTTCTGGTTGTCCAGTCCCCCCTCCCCAGGGCTCTACTCTGGAATCCGTCAAATGGTGGGACACCTGAAGTTGAAAAACAAAACAAAACAAATCAACAACAACAGAACAACGGACTTCTTCCATCCCACAGAATGACCCCAAAATCTTTGGACGGGGCCAAACCCCCAGAGAGTAAGACGCATCCAGTTCCCATGAAGTCACCCGGAAATTTCACGACCATGAGTGACACGATATCCAGAGACAAAAACTTGAGCAAGAGCCTCACACTCGCCCTTTTATCATATCCCGAAGAGTTCTCCTCGTGGTTCTTAGATCAGTCCTGCCATACCTATGACCCGAAACATAAACCGAGTTTGTGTTTTCAGTCAACTGTCCAAACAGCCCTGGCCTACACACCCTACAGGTTCAGGCCCCTGGAGCCAAACGTGACTACTGTGCTTGCCCTCTCCAAGGGAATTGTATGTGCCCATTCCAATGGCCACAACCCTACTAATAGGATAAATCTCCAAAGTCCCTGAGGCCATCCCAATATTTGTGGCTTCCCAGGAACAACAGGGTAATCGGGGACAATCTGAGCGCCTACCTGCACTCAGACCCGTAGACTGATGTCCCCAGAGGTAAAAAGGAACGAAGAGGCCCCTAGGCACCTATCGGATCCATTGCTTTGTTTTCCAGTCATCTCTCCTCAGAGGCCTGGATTTCAATAACAGCATATGGCTGTTTCTTGACTTACCCATCAGAACAAATCTCATCTACACATGGGAAACTTGCACGATGGATCTATGTGAAAGTCTCTCTTTAGGAGAACCCTTCAGGGCCCCAGTGCCACCGCTTCATTCCAAGGTCTCCATAGACAAAAAATCATATTAGGACACATCCACGGGAGAGTCCATTTCAACTCAGCCTCCTCGGTTTCTCCCCCAGATCCAGCAGATCTATCCTGTCTTGTTGCTTGGAGACAATTGGAATGCGAGGTGGGCTACCCAGCCATCCATCCTTACAACCCTGCTCGGAATCGTTGTCCTGGAGCCAACCAACAGGTCTCAATTGTCCTGCAGAAGAATCTTTGCAGTTAGGAGCTTCTCCCAACTCCCATCGTGGGAAAACCCCATGGCCTCGTGATCTACCCCCCCTTCAAGAATGGGCCATCAGGAACAGAATGTCCAACCTGAGCGATCGTCTGATCCTCGCCTTGACTTCAGATGCACGAGATCTCGATTCAGATCTGTAGATTGTGCCTACCATATCCTCAACCAGAATCCTAGGCCTAGCTTGGGTTCTCAGACTCCCATCCTCAGACTACTGGCCCACAAGCCCTCCAGAAATAAATCCAGAACTACAATGCAGCACTCTGCCTGCCCTCCAGAAATAAAACATTGCCCTCTGGGGCTAACCAGAAACCCCAAATGAGGATCCACCTGCATGACATTCGGCTGTACCCCAAATATATAGCCTGACCTGGGCACTAATGCCCTTTCTGACACAGCCTGAGCCTGGACCTCCTGTCCCCACTCAGACAGCTGGCCGCACATTGAGCACATCGGACCTGCCATTGCCTTAGGTCATCATCTCTTCTCAACCTTGGTTTTCAGGCTTCAGAACCTAGACCTTATCTCCAATCACTGCCTGGGTTGGAAAATGATGCAGAAATCAGAACACTTTCCCCATGGCAAGAAACCTTGTGGTTGGCATGTTGTCCAACGTTCAGTGTCATTGAAACCAGTGTGGCCCATTAGGCCCCGCCCATGCTTGCGGGCCACATTGGTCACAAACACACATTGTGACCCTCCGCCTGAGCCCAGTCCTCAGGTAAGGCCTCTCAGTGGCTGGATGAAGAGACAGCATATTGGGCTTGCCATGCCCCGAAGCCCCAATTTTTAACCATAGTTCGGGTTGTCCCTTCACTCTTCCCCAGGGCTCTGCTTTGGAATTCCTCTTTTGGTGGGACACCTGAGGTAACAAACCTGAAAGGAGTCCTCCCATCCAACAGATTGACGAAAAATAATTGGGATCGGGCCAAATCCACAGAGAGAAAGATTCGTCCATGGACCATGAGACCTACCCAACATTCCAGGGCCATCGCTGATACAAAATCCAGAGGCAAAGGCCTGAGCAATCGCCTCAGACTCGCTCATTCTTCATATCCTGAAGAGTTCTTCCCATGGTTGGTAGATCGGGCGTGCCATACCTACACCCCTGTTTTCAGACTTCTGTCCTCAAAGTCCTGGGCCACACACCCTCCAGGCTGGGGCCCCTGGAGCCACACATTAAGACAGTGCCTACACAATCCATGGGAATTCTGCCTATTCCTTTGTCCAAAATAGTACAAATTAGGATAACCCTCCAAAGCCCCGGAGGCCATCCCAATAGTGTAGGTCGCCCGGGACAAAAAAGGGCGGTCTGACACCAGCTGAGCATCTACCTCCACTCATACCATAGATGGATGTCCACAGAGAAGAAGATTTAACCAGACAGGACCCTAGGCCATTATCTGATCCTTTGTGTTGGTTTACAGGCATGTCTCCTCAAAAGCCTGGATTCCAATACCATCATAGGGGTTTTCTTGAGGCACCATAAGAACAAATCTCGTCTCCACTAGGAAACGTGTGCATGGGAGCTATGTCAAAAGCTTACGATAATACGTCAGGGTCCCGGTGCCACCGCCCCATTCCAAGGCCCTCATGGACACAAACACACATTAGGACCCATCCTCAGGAAAGTCCATTTCAACTCAGCCTCCCCGGTTGCTCCCGCAGATCCATCAGATCTAAACTGTCTTGTTGCTAAGAGACAACTGGAATGTGAGGCTGGCTTCCCAGGCATCCATCCTGGAACGGTGCTCCGGAGTCATTCCCTATGGGAAGTCCTGGAGCTGTCCAACAGGTCTCAATTGTCCCGCAGAAGGAATCCAAGAAGGGGGCTTCCCACAACTGCCAACATGGGAAAAACTCAGGGCCTCAAGATTCCGCTCCCTTCATGAAGGGGCCGTCAGGCACAGAAACTCCATACTGAGCCAACGTCTGATCCTCGCCCTGACATCAGATGCATGAGATATTAGTTCAGATCTGCAGGGGGTACCTGCCATGCCCTCTCCCTGAAACGGAAGTCTAGCTTGTGTTCTCAGACTTCCGTCCTCACACTCCTGACCTCGAAGCCCTCAGGTTTGTCAATTCTGGACCGACAATGAAGCACTCTGCCTGCCCTCTAGAAAAAATATATTGCCTAATGAGCTGCCCAGGCAGCTTAAAGGAGGAAAAATCCACACCCCCTTCAAGACGGGGCCATCAGGGACAGAAAGTCCAACCTGAGCGATCGTCTGATCCTCGCCCTGACTTCAGATGCACGAGATCTCGATTCAGGTCTGTAGAATGTGCCTGCCATATCGTCACCCAGAAACCTAAGCCTAGCTTGGGTTCTCAGACTTCCGTCCTCAGACTACTGGTCCACAAGCCCTCCAGTTTGGCAATCCAGAACTACAATCAGCACTCTACCTGCCCTCCAGAAATAAAACATTGCCCTCTGGGGCTAACCAGAAACCCCAAATGAGGATCAACCTGCATGACATTCGGCTGTACCCCAAATATATAGGCTGCCCTGGCACTAATGCCCTTTCTGACACAGCCTGAGCCTGGACCTCCTGGCCCCACCCAGACAGCTCGCCGCACACTGAACACATCGGACCCGCCATGGCCTTAGGTCGTCATCTCTTCTCAACCTCGGTTTTCAGGCTTCAGAACCTAGACCTTATCGCTAATCACTGCCCGGGTTTGAAAATGATGCAGAAATCAGAACTCTTTCCCTATGGCAGGAAACCTTGTGGTTGGCATGTTCTCCAACGTTTAGTGTCGTTGAAACCAGTGTGGCCCATGAGGCCCCGCCCATGCTTGCGGGCCACATTGGTCACAAACACAGATTGTGACCCTCAGCCTGAGCCCAGTCCTCAGGTAAGGCCTCTCAGTGGCTGGATGAAGAGACAGCATATTGGGCTTGCCATGCCCCTAGGCCGCATTTTTAACCATAGTTCGGGTTGTCCCTTCACTCTTCCCCAGGGCTCTGCTTTGGAATTCCTCTTTTGGTGGGACACCTGAGGTAACAAACCTGAAAGGAGTCCTCCCATCCCACAGATTGACGGAAAACAATGGGGATCGTGCCAAATCCACAGAGAGCAAGATTCGTCCATGGCCCATGAGGCCTACACAACATTCCAGGGCCATCGCTGATACAAAATCCGGAGACAAAAGCCTGAGCAAGCTCTCAGACTCGCTCATTCTTCATATCCTGAAGAGTTCTTCTCATGGTTGGTAGATCGGGCGTGCCATACCTATGTCCCCAAACCTAAGCTGAGTTTGTGTTTTCAGACTTCTGTCCTCAATCCTGGGCCACACACCCTCCAGGCTGGGGACCCTGGAGCCACACATTAGGACTGTGCCTACCCAATCCATGGGAATTCTGCCCATTCCATTGTCCAAAATCGTACAAATTAGGAGAACCCTCCAAAGCCCCGGAGGCCATCCCAATAGTGTAGGTTGCCCGGGACAAAAAAGGGCCGTCTGACACCAGCTGAGCATCGACGTCCACTCATACCATAGATGGATGTCCCCAGAGAAGAAGATTGAACCAGACAGGACCCTAGGCCATTATCTGATCCTATGCTTTGGTTTACAGGCATGTCTCCTCAAATCCTGGATTCCAATTCAAGCATAGTGTTTTTCTTGAGGAACCATAAGAACAAATCTCGTCTCCACAAGGAAACGTGTGCATTGGACCTATTTCAAAAGCTTCAGAGAATACTTCATGGTCCCGGTGCCACCGCCCCATTCCAGAGCCCTCATGGACACAAACAAACATTAGGACCCATCCTCAGGAAAGTCCATTTCACCTCAGCCACCACGGTTGCTCACGCAAATCCATCAGATCTAAACTGTCTTGTTGCTAGGAGACAATTGGAATGCGAGGCTGGCTTCCCAGGCATCCATCCTCAAACGGTGCTCTGGAGTAATTCCATATAGGATGTCCTGGAGCTGTCCAACAAGTCTCAATTGTCACGGAGAAGGAATCCTTGAAGGGGGCATCCCACAACTCCCAACGTGGGAAAACCTCCAGGGCCTCGATTTCCGCTCCCTTCATGAAGGGGTCGTCAGGCACAGAAACTCCAACCTGAGCCAACGTCTGATCATGACCCTGACATCAGTTGCATGAATTATTGGTTCAGATCTGCAGGGGGTACCTGCCGTGCCCTCACCCTGAAACCGAAGTCTAGCTTGTGTTCTCAGAATTCCGTCCTCACACTCCTGGGCCCGAAGCCCTCAAATTTGGCAATTCCGGACCGACAATGAAGCACTCTGCCTGCCCTCTAGAAAAAATATATTGCCTAATAGCTGCCCAGGCAGCTTAAAGGAGTAAAAACATACACGGCACTCGAATGTACCCAAATTATATAGTCTAACCTGGGCACTAATGCACTGTCTGACACAACCTAAGCCTGGACCTCCTGACCAACACCCAGACAGCTGACCGCACACTGAGCACATCAGACCCGCCATGGCCTTAGGTCATCATCTCTTCCCTACCTCAGTTTTCAGGCTTCAGACAAAGACCTTATCTCCAATCACTGCCCAGGGGTGACTGTGATGCAGAAATCAGAACTCATCCTTACACATGCCAAGAAAAATTGTGGTTGGCATGTTGTCCAACGTTCAGTGTAGGAGAAACCAGCATTCACCCTGAGGCCCCCCCCATTCTTGAGTGCGACGGGGGCATAAACACGCATTTTGACCCTCAGCGTGAGTCCTGTCCTCTAGTAAGTCCTCTCAGGGGCTGGACCCTTAGATGTCATCATGGGCTTGACATGTCCCTAGGCCCCAATTTTTGACCAGATATCGGTTGTCCAGTCGCCCCTCCCCAGGGCTCTACTCTGGAATCCCTCATTTGGTGGGACAACTGAGGTTGAAAAACAAACAAACAAACAAAAAATCAACAACAACAACAAAACGGAACACTACCATCCCACAGAATGACCCCAAACTCTTTGGACGGGGCCAAACACCAGAGAGTAAGACTCGTCCATTTCCCTTGAAGTTACCCGGAAATTTCACGACCATGAGTGACACGATATCCAGAGACAAAAACTTGAGCAAGAACCTCACACTCGCCCTTTTTTCATATCCCGAAGAGTTCTCCTCATGGTCTGTAGATCAGTCCTGCCATACCTATGACCCGAAACATAAGCCGAGTTTGTGTTTTCAGACAACTGTCCAAACAGCCCTGGCCTACACACCCTACAGGCTCAGGCCCCTAGAGCCAAACCTGACGACTGTGCTTGCCCTCTGCAAGGGAATTGTATGTGCCCACTCCAATGGCCGCAACCCTACTAATAGGATAAACCTCCAACGTACCTGGGGCCATCCAAATATTTGTGGCTTCCCAGGACAAACAGGGGCAATCTGGGCCCTTATGAGCACCTACCGGAGCTCAGACACGTAGACTGATGTCCCCAGAAATAAAAAGGAACGAATAGGCCCCTAGGCACCTATCGGATCCATTGCTTTGTTGTCCAGGCATCTCTCCTCAGAGGCGTGGATTTCAGTAACAGCATATGGCTGTTTCTTGACTCAACCATCAGAACAAATCTCGTCTACACACGGGAAACTTGCACGATGGAGCTGTGTGAAAGCCTCTCTTTAGGAGAACCCTTCAGGGCCCCAGTGCCACCGCTTCATTCCAAGGTCTCCATAGACACAAAATCATATTAGGACACATCCACGGGAGAGTCCATTTCAACTGAGCCTCCTCAGTTGCTCCCCCAGATACAGCAGATCTTACCTGTCTTGCTGCTTGGAGACAATTGGAATGCGAGGTGGGCTACCCAGCCATCCATCCTTAGAACCCTGCTCAGAATCGTTGTCCTGAGCCAACCAACTGGTCTTAATTGTTCTGCAGAAGAATCTTTGCAGTTGGGAGCTTCTCACAACTCCCATCGTGGGAAAACCCCCATGGCCTCGTGACACACCCCCCTTTCAAGAAGGGGCCATCAGGGACAGAATGTCCAACCTGAGCGATCGTCTGATCCTCGCCCTGACTTCAGATGCACGAGATCTCGATTCAGGTCTGTAGATTGTGCCTGCTATATCGTCACCCAGAAACCGAGGCCTAGCTTGGGTTCTCAGACCTCCGTCCTCAGACTACTGGCCCACAAGCCCTCCAGTTTGGCAATCAGAACTACAATCAGCACTCTGCCTGCCCTCCCGAAGAAAAACATTGCCCTCTGGGTCAACCCAGAAACCCCAAATGAGGATCATCAGGGCACACCATTCGGCTGTACCCCAAATATATAGGCTGACCTGGGCACTAATGCCCTTTCTGACACAGCCTGATCCTGGACCTACTGGCCCCACCCAGACAACTGGCCGCACACTGAGCACATCGGACCCGCCATGGCCTAAGGTCGTCATCTCTTCTCAACCTTGGTTTTCAGGCTTCAGAACCTAGACCTTATTTCCAATCACGGCCCGGGTTTCAAAATTATGCAGAAATCAGAACTCTTTCCCCATGGCAAGAAACCTTGTGGTTTGCATGTTGTCCAAGGTTCAGTGTACTTTAAACCAGTGTGGCCCATGAGGCCCCGCCCATGCTTGCAGGCCACATTGGTCACAAACACACATTGTGACCCTCAGCCTGAGCCCAGTCCTCAGGTAAAGCCTCTCAGTGGCTGGATGGAGAGACAGCATATTGGGCTTGCCATGCCCCTAGGCCTCAATTTTTAACCATAGTTCGGGTTGTCCCTTCAGTCTTCCCCAGGTCTCTGCTTTGGAATTCCTCTTTTGGTGGGACACCTGATGTAACAAACCTGAAAGGAGTCCTCCCATCCCACAGATTGACGAAAAACAATTGGGATCGAGCCAAGTCCACAGAGAGCAAGATTCGTCCATGGCGCATGAGGCCTCCCCAACATTCCACGGCCATCGCTGATACAAAATCCAGAGACAAAAGCCTGAGCACACGCCTCAGACTCGCTCATTCTTCATATCCTGAAGAGTTCTTCAGATAAGATCCTACAGTGCACTAGCAGCCACCCAAAATATATAGTCTAACCTGGGCACTAATTCACTTTCTGACAACCTGAACCCGGACCTCGTGACCAACACCCAGACAGCTGACCGCACACTGAGCACATCAGACCCGCCATGGCCTTAGGTCATCATCTCTTCCCTACCTCAGTTTTCAGGCTTCAGAACCATGAACCTAACCCTACCCTGACCCCTACCCTAAGCCTTTCGCTAACCCTGACCTCAACGATGTCTAACCCTAAGCCTGACCCTATGTCTTTCTTAACCCTAACCCTAACACTAACCTTGTCTAAACCCAGCTCTGTTCCCTCCAGCAGGGACATCCCCAGCACCCAGGCCTCCCACGTGCAGGGAGGAGGCTATATGGGGGTCACTGGATGGGCACTGCATTGAGTGGAGTGTGAGCCTTGAGCAGAGTGGGGACCAGCGGCACAGGGAGCTCTGGTGCAGTAGGAAGTTCGGTAAGGAGCCCCCAGGCAGTCGTGACCTCACTTCCCTGACGACAGAGCCCAAAGGTATTGGAACCCACGTATCCAGGCACCCCATTACAGAGAAAGCCCCCTGCCCAACTCATTTCTAGGCACATCCTAAAGGAAGCGACATGTTCTTCTGCTGTACTGAAGCCGAGAAGATTCAGGGAGAAGAGAGCTCGCCGGCCAGACAAGTCCCCTCCCTGGCAGGTCATATCAGGTTTCCCCAACGCTTCAGGCCTTTGGCTAATAAAATCAAAAGGAGACATGAGGGGGCTCAGAGTCAGAGAGTCCCACACCTTCTATTCGACCGGTGTAGCCCTAGGTCTCCTCCCCGTCTCTGTGTGTTTGTGTGTGTGTGTGTGTGTGTGTGTGTGTGTGTGTGCCACTGGGTTTCTCTGTCTGTGTGTAAAGAGGACCTGGCCATGCCATCGTGGATGGAGATGCCCCAAGCAGGATGAGGCTGATATGGAGTTAGATGTCTGGCGGGTAAGTCATGTTCACACCCCAGTTTAAGGCTGCTTAAGTGGGATCAGTTGTAGGGTCTACACCCTTCTGCCCAGGGTTTATCCTGAGACCCTGAATGGATGGGTCCATGACTCAGGAGCAGGGCTAACCCTAACAGTAACCACTAACCCTGACGCTGACACTGACTGTGAGCCTGCCCCAAACCCTAACCCAAGCCCTGACCCTGACTCTGACCCTGACCCTGACTGTGATCCTTACGTGAACGCAAAACAAAACCTAAGCCTGGCAAGGACCCTGATGTGGACCCTGAACCTAAAACTAACTCTGATATTACCGTAAATATGACTAATACCTAACCATGACCCAGACCCTGACCCTAATCCTAACCCTGATTCTGATCTAAACCTGACCCTAACACTAACCCTGACACTGAATGTGAGCCTGAACCTATCTCTAACCCTAAACGTAACCCTGACCCTGACACTAACACGGGCCCTGACCCGAAACCTAACGCTGAACCTAACCCTAAAACTAACCCCTAACATTGTCCCTGACACTGACCCTAACCCGGTCTAACCCTAACCCTCAAATTACCTCTAATCCTAACTCTAACCCCACTTTAACAATAATCCTGACACTCTCCCTGACCCTGATCATAACCCTAACTCTGAACTTTTCCTATGTCAGACCTTAACCTTAAACCTGACCCTGGCCTTGACCTTAACACTGACCCTAACCCTGACTGTAAACCTAACTCTGACCCAATCCGTGAGCCTGAACAGAATCGTAACCCTAAAGCTAACACTGATCCTGAACGTACTCATAAAACAGAACCTAAGCATAAAGCTGACCTTACCATAACCGTAAACCTATTCCTGACCCTGACCCTAACCCTGACACTAAACCTGTCCCAAACCTAACCCTGACCCTGGCATGAACCTTGCCCCCACACCAAAACTTGAACCTGACCCTAAATCTGACCATGACCCTGAACCTGACCCTAAACCTAACCTTCATCCTAACACTGATCCTGTCCCTGACTGTGACTGTAACACTAACCGTGACCCTGACTCTAAACCTAACCATGAACCTAACCCTAACCCTGACCCCTACCTTAAGCCTTACGCTAACCCTGACCTCAACGACGTCTAACCCTAACCCTGACCCTAAGTCTTTCTTATCCCTAACCCTAACACTAACATAGTCTAAGCCCAGCCTTGCTCCCTCCAGCGGGGCAACAGCTGCACCCAGGCTTCCCAGGGGCTAGGGGGAGGCTGTATGGGGGTCACTGGAAGGGCACTGCGTTGAGTGGAGTGTGAGCCTTGAGCAGCTTGGGGACCGGTAGCTCAGGGAGCTCTGGTCGAGCAGGAAGTTCGGTAAGGGGCCCCCAGGCAGTGGTGACCTCACTTCCCTGACGACAGAGCCCAACGGAATTGGAACCCACGTATCCAGGCACCCCATTACAGAGAAAACACCCCTGCCCAGCTCATTTCTAGGCACATCCTAAAGGAAGCGACACCTTCTTCTTCTGTACTGAAGCTGAGAGGATGCAGGGAGAAGAGAGCTCGCCCACCAGACACGTCCCCTCCCTGTCAGGTCATATCAGGTTTCCCCAACGCCTCAGGCCCTTTGGCTAATAAAATCAAAACGTGACACCAGGGGGCTCAGAGTCAGAGAGTCCCACACCTTCTATTCGACTGGTGTAGCCCTAGGTCTCCTCACTGTCTCTCGCTCTGTGTGCGTGTGTGAGTGTTTTGCCACTGGGTTTCTGTGTCTGTATGTAAAGAGGACCTGGCCATGCCATCGTGGATGGAGATGCCACAAGCATGATTAGGCTGATGATGGGTTAGATGCCTGATGGGCAAGTCATGAGCCCATGACCCAGGAGCGGGGCAAACCCTAACAGTAACCACTAACCGTGACCCTGACCCTGACTCTGAGCATGCCCCAAACCCTAACCCGAACCCTGACCCTGACCCTGACGCTAAAACTGACCGTGATCCCGACCTGAACCCTTAATCTGAACCTGAGCCTGACACTGACCTTGTCCGGATCCTGGACCTAAAACTAACTCTGGAATAACCTAGCTATGACTCATCCCTAACCGTGACCCTGACACTGACCCTAAACCTAATACAGACCTTGAACTAACCCTGACCCTAACTGAACCCTGTCCGTGACTGTGTGCCTGACCCTAAAACTACCCTAAGGTAACCGTAACCCTGACCCTTATACGGACCCTGAACCTAAACCGAACACTGATCCTGACCCTAACACTACCCCTACCATAAACCAAACCCTCACCCTACCTTACGCAGTCTAACCCTAACCCTCACGTTAACACTACTTCTAACTCTAACCATAACCCCATCCCAAATTTTCCCATAAACCTAACTGTGAACCTGAACCGAACATAAAGCAAAGCCTGAACCTAAATCTGACCCTGGCCCTGACCTTCACCTGACCCAGACCCTGACCCTAATCCTAACCATGACCTTAACACTGACCACTACATAACCCTGTCCCTGAACAGAATGTGGACTTTCACCAATTCCTGATCCTGACGCTAAACCTGACACTGGCCCAAACTTCACCCTGACCCTGACCCAGGCCATGACCATCAACCTAACCCTGACCCTAACAGTGACCCTGATCCAAACCTAACACTAATCCTGAGACTGAATGTGAGCCTGATCCTAATTCTACCCCTAAACGTAACCCTAACCCTGACAGTACCACGGGCCCTCCGCCGATCCTATCGCTGAACCTAACCCTAACACTATACTCTAACCCTACCGCGGATCCTGACCCTAACCAATCTAACCCTAACCCTCAACCTAACTCTAACCCTAACACTAAAAGTAAACTTTAACAATAACCCTTACCTTATACCTGACTATGATCATAACCATAACCCTAAACTTTGCCTCTACCAGACCCTGACTCTAAACCTGACCCTGGCCCTGACCCTAAACCTAACCATGACACTAACACTGACCACTACATAACCTTGTCCCTAAACCAAATGTGGACTTTGAACCAATATCTGATCCTGACCCTAAACCTGACACTGGCTCTAAACTTCACCCTGACCCTGACCCAGGCCATGATCATAAACCTAACCCTGAGCCTAATAGTGATCCCTACCCTGACCTGAACACTAAACCAGAGCCTGGCTGTTAGCCTGCCCTACTCTAACCCTAAATGTAACCCTTACCCTGACAGTAACGCGGGCCCTACCCCGAATCCTATTGCTGAAACTAACCCTAACACTAACCCCTAACCTACCACGGACCCTGACCCTAACAAGTTCTAACCCTAACCATCAACCTAACGCTAACCCTAACACTAACGCTGAACTTTAACAATAACCCTGACACTATAGCTGACTATGATCATAACCCTAACCCTGAACTTTGCCTATACCAGACACTGACCCTAAACCTAACCCTGAAAAGTGCTATTAGGGACCCTGATCCTAAACCTGACCATGGCCCTGACCCTAAACATAACCATGACAGTAACACTGACTACTGCATAACCTTGTCCCAACCCAAGTGTGGACTTTGAACCAATACCTGATCCTGACCCTAAACCTGACACTGCCCTAAACTATACCCTGACCCTGACGCAGGCCATGACCATAAACCTAACCCTGACCCTAACACTAACCCTGACATTGAATGGGAGCCTGACCCTAACTCTAACCCTAAACGTAACCCGCACCCTGAAACTAACACGGGCCCTGACCCGAAACCTAACGCTGAACCTAACCTAAAAATAACCCCTAACATTATCCCTGACAATGACCCAAACCCGGTCTAACCCTAACCCTCAACCTAGCTCTAACCCTAAGCCTAAACCCACTTTAACAATTATCCTAACCCTCTCCCTGAACCTGATCATAACCCTAACTCTAAACATTGCCTATGTCAGAACTTAACCTTAAAACTGACCCTGGCCTTGACCTTAACTCTGACCCTAACCCTGACTGTAAACCTAACTCTGACCCAATCCGTGATTCTGAACAGAATCGTCACCCTAAATCTCACCCTGATCCTGAACCTACTCATAAAACAGAACCTAAACATAAAGCTGGCCTTACCATAACCATGAACCTAACCCTGACCCTGACCCTAACCCTGACAATAAACCTGTCCCAAATCTAAACCTGACCCTGACATGAACCTTGCCCCCACACCAAAACTTGAACCTGACTCTAAATCTGACCATGACACTGAACCTGACCCTAAAACTAACCGTCATCCTAACACTGACCCTGTCCCTGACTGTGACCATAACGCTAACTGTGACCCTACTGACCCTAAACCTAACCATGAACCTCACCCTAACCCTGACCCCTACCCTAAGCTTTACGGTAAGCCTGACCTCAACGACGTCTAACCCTAACCCTGACCCTAAGTCTTTCTTAACCCTAACCCTAACACTAACCTAGTCTAAACCCAGCTCTGTTCCTTCCAGCGGGGACAACAGCTGCACCTAGTCCTCCCAGGGTGTGGGAGGAGGCTGTATGTGGGTCACTGCATGGGCACTGCGTTGAGTGGAGTGTGAGCCTTGAGCAGCTTGGTGACCAGTGGCTCAGGGAGCTCTGGTGGAGCAGGAAGTTCGGTAAGGAGCCCCCAGGCAGTGGTGACCTCACTTCCCTGACGACAGATCCCAAGGGAATTGAAACCCACGTATCCAGGCACCCCATTACAGAGAAACCCCCAATGCCCAGCTCATATCTAGGCACATCCTAAAGGAAGCGACATGTGCTTCTGCTGTACTGAAGCTGAGAGGATGCAGGGAGAAGACAGCTCACCCGTCAGACAAGGCCCCTACCTGGCAGGTCATATATATCAGGTTTCCCCAAAGCTTCAGGCCCTTTGGCTAATAAACTCAAAAGGGGACACCAGGGGGCTCAGAGTCAGAAAGTCCCACACCTTCTTATCGACCAGTGTAGCCCTAGGTCTCCTCCCTGTCTCTGCTCTGTGTGTGTGTGTGTGTGTGTGCCTCTGGGTGTCTGTGTGTCTGTGTGTAAAGAGGACCTGGCCATGCCATCCTGGGTGGAGATGCCCCAAGCAGGATCAGGCTGATGAGGGAGGTAGATGTCTCGTGGGCAAGTCATGTTCACACCCAGTTTAAGGCAGGTTAAGTGGGATCGGGTGTAGGGTATATACCATTCTGCCCAGGGTTTATCCTGAGACCCTGAAGGGACGGGTCCATGACCCAGGAGCGGGGCTAACCCTAACAGTAATCACTAACCCTGACCCTGAAACTGATATGAGCATGCCACAAAACCTAACCCAAGCCCTGACCATGACCCTGAACTTGACTGTGATCCTGACCTGAACCCTAAACATAACCTATGCCTGACACTGACCCTGATGTGGACCCTGAACCTAAACCTAACTCTGACATTACCATAACCATGATTCAAACCTAACCAGGACCCTGACCCTAATCCTAACCCTGATGCTGACCTAACCCGGACCCTAACCCTACCCCTGAACGTGACAGTGTGCTTGACCCTAACCCTAAACCTAATGGTAACTCTAACCGTAACCCTAAAAAGGACGCTGAAACTACACATCATGCTGACCCTGACCTTAACACTAACCCCTAACCTAAACCAAACCGTAACCCTGACCTTCCGCTGTCTATCCCTAACCCTAACCATAACCCTACTTCTAACCTTAACCCTAACCCCAATCTCAAAGCCTACTGCCAAAATCTAACTGTGACACTGATCCAAACATTGACCCCATACGAAAGCCTGACCCTCAACCTGACCCTCGCCCTGAACTTTATCTGACCCTGACTCTGACCCTAATCCTAACCTTGACACTAACTCTGACCACTACATAACCCTGTCCCTGACCCGAATGTGGACTTTAAACCAATACCTGAACCTGACCCTAAGCAGGACACTGGTGCTAAACTTCACCCTGACCCTGACCCAGACCATGACGATAACCTAACCTTGACCCTTACAGTGACCCTGACAATCAACTGATCACTAAACCTGACCCTGAATGTGAGACTGAACCCTAGTCAAACCCTAAAAGTAACCCTGACCCTGACACTAACATGGGCCCTCCCTCGAATCCTATATCTGAACCTAACCCTAACACAAACCCCTAACCCTACCACGGACCCTGACCCCAACAAGTTCTAACCCTAACAGTCAACCTAACGCTAAATGTAGAACTATCCCTAAACATTAACAATAACCCTGACCCTATACCTGACTCTGATCATAACCCTAACCCTGAACTTTGCCTATACCAGACCCTGACCCTAAACCGGACACTGGACCTGACCCTTAACCTAACCATGAACCTAACAATGACCACTACATAACCCTGTCCCTGACACGAATGAGGACTTTAAACTAATACCTGATCCTGACCGTAAACCTGACACTGGCCCTAGACTTCACCCTGAACCCGACTAGGCAAAGACCAGAAACCTAAGCCTGACCCTAACAGTGACCCTGACCCTCACCCTAACAATAAACCTGACACTGAAAGTAAGCCTGAACCTATCTCTAACCCTAAACGAAACCCTGACCCTGACACTAACACGGGCCCTGACCCGAAACCTAACGCTGAACCTAACCCTAAACCTAACCCCTAACATTATCCCTGACACTGACCCTAACCCGGTCTAACCCTAACACGCAACCTACCTCTAACCCTAAACCTAACCACACTTTAACAATTATCCTGACCCTCTCCCTGAATCTGATCATAACCCTAACTCTGTACTTTGCCTATGTCAGACCTTAACCTTAAAACAGACCCTGGCCTTGACCTTAATACTGACCCTAAACCTGACTGTTAACCTAACTCTGACTCAATCCGAGATCCTGAACAGATTAGTAACCCTAAAGCTAACCCTGATCCTGAATCTACTCATGAAACAGAACCTAAAAATAAAGCTGACCTTACCATAACCATGAACCTAAACCTGACCCTGACCCTAACCATGACACTAAACCTGTCCAAAACCTAACCCTGACCTGACATGACCTTGCCCCCAAACCAAAACTTGGACAGGACCGAAAATCTGATCATGACCCTGCCTGGACATAAAACTAACTGTCAGCCTAACACTGACCCTGACCATGACTCTGACCGTAATGCTAACCCTGAACCTACTGTGATCATGACACTAAACCTAACCATGAACCTAACCCTAACCCTGACCCCTACCCGAAGCCTTACGCTAACCCTGACTCCAAAGACGTCTAACCCTAACTCTAACCCAACGTCAACTCTTCCCATTCGGTTTTCAGGCTTCAGAACCTAGACGTTTTCTCCAATCACTGCCCAGGGTTGAACATGAGGCAGAAATCAGAATTCCTACCCCATGGCAAGAAATCTTGTGGTTGGCGTGTTGCCCAACGTTCAGTGTAGTTGATAGCAGTGTGGCCCTTTGACCCCGCCATGCTTGAGGGCCGCGTTGGTCACAAATACGCATTGTAACCCTCAGCGTGAGCCCAGTCCCCAAGTAAGGTCTCTCAGTGGCTGGACCAAGAGATGGCATATTGGGCTTGCCATGCCCCTAGGCCCCAATTTTTAACCATATTTCGTGTTGTCCATTCACCCCTCCCCAGTGCTCTGCTTTAGAATGAGGTAACCAAACTGAAAGGACCCCTCCCATCCCACAGATTGACCCCCATATTGGGATCGGGCCAAATCCACAGAGAGGAAGACTCATCCATGGCCCATGCGACCTCCCCGACATTCAACGCCCATCGTTGACACAAAATGAAGAGACAAAAGCCTGAATAAGCGCCTCACACTCGCTCTTTCTTCCTATCCCAGAGAGTTCCCCTCACGGTCTGTAGATCGGGACTGCCATACCTACGTCCCCAAAACAAGCCGAGTGTGTGTTTTCAGACTTCTATCCCCACATTCCTGGCTTCCACACCCTCCAGCCTGGGGACCCTGGAGCCACACATCAGGTCTGTGCCTCTCAACTCCACGGGAATTCTGCCCATTCCATTGACCACAATCATACAAACTCGGAGAAACCTCCAAAGTCCCCAAGGCCATCCCCATAGTATAGAACGCCCAGGACAAACAAGGGCTGCCTGGAACCAGCTGAGCATCCATCTCCACTCATACTGTAGATGGATGTCCCCAGAGAAGGAGATTGAACGGGACAGGGCCCTAGGCCCTAATGGGGTCCATTGTTTTGGTTTCCTGATATCTCTCATCAGAGGCCTGGTTTCCAATATCAGCATGTGGGGCTTTCCTGAGGCACCAATCAGATCAAATCTAGTCTCCACATGGGAAACTTGTCTTTTGGAGATGACGCAAAACCTCTGGTTAGGAGAAGCATTCAAGGTCCGTGTGCCACCGCCCCATGCCAAGGTCTCCATGCACACAAACCCACAATAGGACCCATCCGCAGGAGAGGCCATTTCAAATCAGCCCCCTCCGTTGCTCCCCTAGAGCTAGCATATCAAAACTGTCTGTTAACTAGGAGACAGTTAGAATCGAGGCAGTCTGCCCAGGGTTCCATCCTTCGATTCCTGCTTTGCTGTCGTTCCGTATGAAACATCCTGGAGCGATCCAACAGATCTCAATTGTTGATCAGAAAAAATCCTTGTGGCTTGGAGCATATCCCAACTCCCCTCCTGGGTAAACCTCCATGGCCTCGAGATGCTGCCCCCTTCAAGAAAGGACCATAATGGACAGAAACTCCAACCTGAGCCTAGGTCTGAACCCTCCCTGACTTCAGATGCACGAAGTCCCGATTCAGATGTGCAGATAGTGCCTGCCGTGCCCTCGCCCCGAAACCTACGCCTAACTTGTGTTCTCATTCTTCAGTCCTCACACTCCTTGCCCAAAGGGCATCCAGATTGGGAATTCCGGAGCCACAAAGCAGCACTCTGCCTGCCCTCCAGAAGAAAAACGTTGCCCTTGGGGCTACCCAGAAACGCTAAATGAGGATCAAGCTGCACGGCACTCGACTCTCCCCCAATTATACAATATACCCTGAAAACTAATGCCTGGTCTGACGCAGCCTAGGCCTGAACCTCCCGACCAACACTCAGCGACCTGGCTCCACACTGAGCACGTCGGACCTGTCATGGACTTCAGTCGTCATCTCTTCCCAAGCTCGGTTTTCAGACTACACAACCTAGACCTTAACTCCAATCACGGCCCAGCGGTGAAAGAGATGAAAAAAATCAGAACTACTACTTCCCCATGGCAAGAATAGATGTGGTTGGCATGGAGCCCAACGTTCAATGTAGGAGCAACAGTGTGGACCATGATTCCCGCCCATGCTTGAGCGCCTAGAAAGCATAAACACACATTGTGACCCTCAGCGTGAGTTCTGTCCTCAAGGAAGGCCTCTCAGTGGCTGGAACTAACCATAGTTCGGTTTGTCCATTCGCCCCTCCCCAGGGCTCTGCTTTGAAATCCCCCTTTTGGTGGGACACCTGAGGTAACCAAACTGAAAGGACTCCTCCCATCCCCAAGATGGACCCAAAACAATTGGGTTCGTGCCAAATCCACAGAGAGGAAGACTTGTCCATGGCCCATGAGGCCTCCTCGTCATTCCACGGCCATTGTTGACACAAAATCCTGAGAAAAAAGCCTGAATAAATGCCTCACACTCACTCTTTCTTCATATCCCGAAGAGTTCTCCTCACGGTCTGTAGATCGGGCCTGCCATACTTATGTCCCCAAATGTAAGCCACGTTAGTGATTTCAGGCTTCTATCCCCACGCACCTGGCCCACACACCCTCCAGGCTGGGGCCCCTGGAGCCACACATCAGGTCTGTGCCTGCCCACTCCACTGGAATTCTGCCCATTCACTTGACCACACGCCTCCAAATTAGGAGAAACCTCCACAGTCCCTGAAGCCATCCCATTTGTGTAGGCCTCCCGGGACAAACAAGGGCGTCTGACAACAGCTGAGCATCTACCTCCACTCATACCGTAGTTGGCTGTCACCAGGGTAGTAGATTGAACCTCACAGGTCCCTAGGCCGTAATCGGATCCATTGCTTTGTTTTCCAGGCATCATTCCTCAGAGGCATGTTTTCAAATACCAGCATGCGGGGGTTTCCGGAGGCAAATCTTGTCTGGACATGGGAAAATAGCAGGCTGGCACTGTGTCAAAACTTCCGGTTAGGAGAATCCTTCAGGGCCCGGGGCCACCACCCCTTTCCAAGGTCTCCATGGACACAAACCCACATTAGGATCCATCCGCAGGAGAGTCCATTTCAACTCTGGCTTCTCGGTTGCTCTGCCAGAGCCAGCAGATAGAACCTGTCTTGTCGCTAGGAGACGATTGAGATGCGAGGCGGCTTGCGCAGGGCTCCGCCCTTAGAACCCTGTTCTGGCGTCGTTCCATATGGAACGTCCTGGACCCATCCAAAAGGTCTCAAATGTCCTGCAGAAGGAATCCTTGCGTTTTGGAGCATCTCACAACTCCCAACGTGGGAAAACCGTGAGGGCTTTCTGAAGCCCCCACCCCCTTTCTGAAGGGGAAATCATGGACAGGAACTCCAACCTGAGCCAACGTCTGATCCTCGCCCTGAATTCAGATGCACGACATCTCGATGCAGCTCTGCAGAGTGTGCCGGCCTTGCCCTCGCCCTTAAACCTATGTGAAACTTCTGTTCTCCAAAGTCCGTCCTCACACTCCTGGCCCCCAAGACCTCACGTTTGGCAATTCTGGACCCACAAGGCAGCACTCTGCCTGCCCTCCAGATAAAAAGCAAAATGTTGCCCTATGGAGCTTCCCAGACACCCGAAATGAGGATAGACCTACATGGCACCCTTCTGTACACAAATTATATCGACAAATCTGGGCACTAATACACTGTCTGACACAGCCTGAGCCCGGACTTCCTGACCAACACCCAGACAGCTGACCGCACACTGAGCACAACAGACCCGCCATGGCCTTAGCTCGTCATCTATTCCCAACCTAGCTTCTCAGGCTTCAGGACATAGACCTTAACTCCACACCCCGCCAAGGGGTGAATGTGATGCAGAAATCAGAACTCCTCCTTCCCTATGGCAAGAAACCTTGTGGTTTGCATGTTGTCCCACGTTCAGTGTAGGAGAAACCAGCGTTCACCATGAGGCCCCGCCCATGCTTGAGTACGAAGAGGGCACAAACACGCATTGTGACCCTCAGCGTGAGTCCTGTCCTCTAGTAAGTCCTCTCAGTGGCTGGACCATTAGACGTCATAATGGGCTTGCCATGCCCCTAGGCCCCAAGTTTTAACCAGCTTTCTGGTTGTCCAGTCGCCCCTCCCCAGGGCTCTGCTCTGGAAATTCTCTTTTGGTTGGACTCCTGAGGTGAAAACAAAACAAAACAGACTCCTCCCATCTCAAAGAATAACCCCAAACTCTTGGGACCGGGCCAAATGCCCAGAGAGGAAGACTCGTCTATGGCCCATGAGGCCACCCGGACATTCCACGGCCATCAGTGACACAATATCCAGAGACAAAATCTTGAGCAAGCGTCTCACACTCGCCCCCTTGTTCATATCCTGAAGAGTTCTCCTCACGGTCTATAGATCAGTCCTGCAATACCTACGACCCGAAACGTAAGCCGGGTTTGTGTTTTCAGACAACTGTCCCCACAGCCCTGGCCCACAAAACCTACAGGCACAGGTTCTTGGAGCCAAACCTGAGGACTGTACCTGGGAATTCTGCCCATTCCATTGGCCACAAACCTAGAAATAGGATGATAAACCTCCAAAGTGCCCGGGGCCATCCCAATAGTGTTGACTGCCCAGGAAAACAAGGGCAGTCTGACACCAGCTGAGCATCTACCTGCACTTAGACCCGTGGACAGATGTCTCCAGAGGTAAATTGGAATGAGCAGGCCCCTAGATCCTGATCGGATCCATTGCTTTGTTGTCCAGGCATCTCTCCTCAGAGGCCTGGATTCCAATAGCAGCATATGGCTGTTTCTTGAGGCACCCATCAGAACAAATCTCGTCTCCATGTGGGAATCATGCACGTTGGAGCTGTGTCAAAGCCTCTGGTTAGGAGAACCCTTCAGGGACCCTGTGCCACTGCCTCATTCCAAGTTCTCCATGGACACAATCCCACATTAGGACCCATCCACAGGAGAGTCCATTTCAACTCAACCCTCTCATTTTCTCCCCCAGATCCAGCAGATCTAACCTGTCTTGCCACTAGGACACAAGAGGAATGAGAGTCGGGCTTCCCAGCCATCCATCCTTAGAACCCTACTCGGAATCGATCCGTATGGGAAGTCCTGGAGCCAACCAACAGGTCTCAATCGCCCTGCAGAAGAATCTTTACGGTTTGGAGCATCTCACAACTCCCATCGTGGGAAAAATTCCATGGCCTCGTGATCCACCACCTCTTCATGAAGAGGGGCATAAGGGACAGAAACTCCAACCTGAGCGTTCGTCAGATCCTCACCTGATTTCAGATGCACGAGATCTAGTTTCAGCTCTGCAGAGCGTACCTGCCATGCCCTCGCCCAGAAACCTAAGGTTGCTTGTGTTCTCAGACTTCTGTCCTCAACTCCTGGCCCACAAGCCCTCCAGTTTGGCAATTCCAGAACTACAATGCAGCCCCCTGCCTGCCGTCCAGAAGAAAAAACATTGCCCTCTGGGGCTAACCAGAAGCCGCAAAGGAGGATCAACCTTTTCGCCACGTGACTGTACCCCAATTCTACAGGATGCCCTGGGCACTCATGCCCTTTCTGTCACAGCCTGAGCCTGTACCTCCCGACCCACACCCAGCCAGCTGGACTCACAATGAACACATCGGACCTGCCAACGCCTTAGGACGTCATCTCTTCCCAACTTCGGGTTTCAGGCTTCAGAACCTAGACGTTTTCTCCAATCACTGCCCAGGGTTGAACATGAGGCAGAAATCAGAAATCCTTCCCCATGGCAAGAAATCTTGTGGTTGGCGTGTTGCCCAACGTTCAGTGTAGTTGATAGCAGTGTGGCCCTTTGACCCCGCCATGCTTGAGGGCCGCGTTGGTCACAAATACGCATTGTGACCCTCAGCGTGAGCCCAGTCCCCAAGTAAGGTCTCTCAGTGGCTGGACCAAGAGACGGCATATTGGGCTTGCCATGCCCCTAGGCCCCAATTTTTAACCATACTTCGTGTTGTCCATTCGCCCCTCCCCAGTGCTCTGCTTTAGAATGAGGTAACCAAACTGAAAGGACCCCTCCCATCCCACAGATTGACCCCCGAATTGGGATCGGGCCAAATCCACAGAGAGGAAGACTCATCCATGGCCCATGAGGCCTCCCCAACATTCCACGCCCATCGTTGACACAAAATCCAGAGACAAAAGCCTGAATAAGCGCCTCACACTCGCTCTTTCTTCCTATCCCAGAGAGTTCCCCTCACGGTCTGTAGATCGGGACTGCCATACCTACGTCCCCAAAACAAGCCGAGTGTGGTATTTCAGACTTCTATCCCCACATTCCTGGCTTCCACACCCTCCAGCCTGGGGACCCTGGAGCCACACATCAGGTCTGTGCCTCTCAACTCCACGGGAATTCTGCCCATTCCATTGACCACAATCATACAAACTCGGAGAAACCTCCAAAGTCCCCAAGGCCATCCCCATAGTATAGAACGCCCAGGACAAACAAGGGCTGCCTGGAACCAGCTGAGCATCCATCTCCACTCATACTGTAGATGGATGTCCCCAGAGAAGGAGATTGAACGGGACAGGCCCTAGGCCCTAATGGGGTCCATTGTTTTGGTTTCCTGCTATCTCTCATCAGAGGCCTGGTTTCCAATATCAGCATGTGGGGCTTTCCTGAGGCACCAATCAGATCAAATCTAGTCTCCACATGGGAAACTTGTCTTTTGGAGATGACACAAAACCTCTGGTTAGGAGAAGCATTCAGGTTCCGTGTGCCACCGCCCCGTGCCAAGGTCTCCATGCACACAAACCCACAATAGGACCCATCCGCAGGAGAGGCCATTTCAAATCAGCCCCCTCCGTTGCTCCCCTAGAGCTAGCATATCAAAACTGTCTGTTAACTAGGAGACAGTTAGAATCGAGGCAGTCTGCCCAGGGTTCCATCCTTCGATTCCTGCTTTGCTGTCGTTCCGTATGAAACATCCTGGAGCGATCCAACAGATCTCAATTGTTGATCAGAAAAAAACCTTGTGGCTTGGAGCATATCCCAACTCCACTCCAGGGTGAACCTCCATGGCCTCGAGATGCTGCCCCCTTCAAGAAAGGACCATAATGGACAGAAACTCCAACCTGAGCCTAGGTCTGAACCCTCCCAGACTTCAGATGCACGAAGTCCCGATTCAGATGTGCAGATAGTGCCTGCCGTGCCCTCGCCCCGAAACCTACGCCTGACTTGTGTTCTCATTCTTCCGTCCTCACACTCCTTGCCCAAAGGGCATCCAGTTTGGTAATTCCGGAGCCACAAAGCAGCACTCTGCCTGCCCTCCAGAAGAAAAACGTTGCCCTTGGGGCTACCCAGAAACGCTAAATGAGGATCAAGCTGCACGGCACTCGACTCTCCCCCAATTATACGATATAACCTGAAAACTAATGCCTGGTCTGACGCAGCCTAGGCCTGAACCTCCCGACCAACACTCAGCGACCTGGCTCCACACTGAGCACGTCGGACCTGTCATGGACTTAAGTCGTCATCTCTTCCCAAGCTCGGTTTTCAGACTACACAACCTAGACCTTAACTCCAATCACGGCCCAGCGGTGAAAGAGATGAAAAAAAAATCAGAACTACTACTTCCCCATGGAAAGAATACATGTGGTTGGCATAGAGCCCAATGTTCAGTGTAGGAGCAACAGTGTGGACCATGATTCCCGCCAATGCTTGAGCGCTTAGAAGGCATAAACACACATTTTGACACTCAGCGTGAGATCTGTCCTCAAGGAAGGCCTCTCAGTGGCTGGAACTAACCAAAGTTCGGTTTGTCCATTCGCCCCTCCCCAAGGCTCTGCTTTGAAATCCCTCTTTTGGTGGGACACCTGAGGTAAGCAAACTGAAAGGACTCCTCCCATCCCCAAGATGGACCCAAAACAATTGGGTTCGTGCCAAATCCACAGAGAGGAAGACTTGTCCATGGCCCATGAGGCCTCCTCGTCATTCCATGGCCATTGTTGACACAAAATCCTGAGACAAAAGCCTGAATAAATGCCTCACACTCACTCTTTCTTCATATCCCGAAGAGTTCTCCTCACGTTCTTTAGATCGGGCCTGCCATACTTATGTCCCCAAATGTAAGCCACGTTAGTGATTTCAGACTTCTATCCCCACGCACCTGGCCCACACACCCTCCAGGCTGGGGCCCCTGGAGCCACACATCAGGTCTGTGCCTGCCCACTCCACTGGAATTCTGCCCATTCACTTGACCACACGCCTCCAAATTAGGAGAAACCTCCACAGTCCCTGAGGCCATCCCAATTATATAGGCCGCCCGGGACAAACAAGGGCGTCTGACAACAGCTGAGCATCTACCTCCACTCATACCGTAGTTGGCTGTCACCAGGGTAGTAGATTGAACCTCACAGGTCCCTAGGCCGTAATCGGATCCATTGCTTTGTTTTCCAGGCATCTCTCCTCAGAGGCATGTTTTCAAATACCAGCAGGCGGGGGTTTCCGGAGGCAAATCTTGTCTCGACATGGGAAAATAGCAGGCTGGAACTGTGTCAAAACTTCCGGTTAGGAGAATCCTTCAGGGCCCGGTGCCACCACCCCTTTCCAAGGTCTCCATGGACACAAACCCACATTAGGATCCATCCGCAGGAGAGTCCATTTCAACTCTGGCTTCTCGGTTGCTCCGCCAGAGCCAGCAGATAGAACCTGTCTTGTCGCTAGGAGACGATTGAGATGCGAGGCGGCTTGCGCAGGGCTCCGCCCTTAGAACCCTGTTCTGGCGTCGTTCCATATGGAACGTCCTGGACCCATCCAAAAGGTCTCAAATGTCCTGCAGAAGGAATCCTTGCGTTTTGGAGCATCTCACAACTCCCAACGTGGGAAAACCGTGAGGGCTTTCTGAAGCCCCCACCCCCTTTCTGAAGGGGAAATCATGGACAGGAACTCCAACCTGAGCCAACGTCTGATCCTCGCCCTGAATTCAGATGCACGACATCTCGATGCAGCTCTGCAGAGTGTGCCGGCCTTGCCCTCGCCCTTAAACCTATGTGAAACTTCAGTTCTCCAAAGTCCGTCCTCACACTCCTGGCCCCCAAGACCTCACGTTTGGCAATTCTGGACCCACAAGGCAGCACTCTGCCTGCCCTCCAGATAAAAAGCAAAATGTTTTCCTATGGA
This sequence comes from Mustela putorius furo, assembly GCF_011764305.1. Lineage (NCBI taxonomy): Eukaryota > Metazoa > Chordata > Mammalia > Carnivora > Mustelidae > Mustela > Mustela putorius. The sequence goes on along the minus strand of NW_025421547.1, from coordinate 262,510 downwards.
GCTTCCCAGACACCCGAAATGAGGATAGACCTACATGGCACCCTTCTGTACACAAATTATATCGACAAATCTGGGCACTAATACACAGTCTGACACAGCCTGAGCCCGGACTTCCTGACCAACACCCAGACAGCTGACCGCACACAGCACAACAGACCCGCCATGGCCTTAGCTCGTCATCTATTCCCAACCTAGCTTCTCAGGCTTCAGGACATAGACCTTAACTCCACACCCCGCCAAGGGGTGAATGTGATGCAGAAATCAGAACTCCTCCTTCCCTATGGCAAGAAACCTTGTGGTTGGCCTGTTGTCCCACGTTCAGTGTAGGAGAAACCAGCGTTCACCATGAGGCCCCGCCCATGCTTGAGTACGAAGAGGGCACAAACACGCATTGTGACCCTCAGCGTGAGTCCTGACCTCTAGTGAGTCCTCTCAGTGGCTGGACCATTAGACATCATAATGGGCTTGCCATGCCCCTAGGCCCCAAGTTTTAACCAGCTTTCTGGTTGTCCAGTCGCCCCTCCCCAGGGCTCTGCTCTGTAAATTCTCTTTTGGTGGGACAACTGAGGTAAAAACAAAAACAAAACGGACTCCTCCCATCTCAAAGAATAACCCCAAACTCTTGGGCTCAGGCTAAATGTCCAGAGAGGAAGACTCGTCCATGGCCCATGAGGCCACCCGGACATTCCACAGCCATCAGTGACACAATATCCAGAGACAACATCTTGAGCAAGCGTCTCACACTCGCCCCCTTGTTCATATCCTGAAGAGTTCTCCTCACGGTCTATAGATCAATCCTGCAATACCTACAACCCGAAACCTAACCGGGTTTGTGTTTTCAGACAACTGTCCCCACAGCCCTGGCCCACAAAACCTACAGGCACAGGTTCTTGGAGCCAAACCTGAGGACTGTACCTGGGAATTCTGCCCATTCCATTGGCCACAAACCTAGAAATAGGATGATAAACCTCCAAAGTGCCCGGGGCCATCCCAATAGTGTTGACTGCCCAGGAAAAACAAGGGCGGTCTGACACCAGCTGAGCATCTACCTGCACTTAGACCCGTGGACAGATGTCCCCAGAGGTAAATTGGAATGAGCAGGCCCCTAGATCCTAATCGGATCCATTGCTTTGTTGTCCAGGCATCTCTCCTCAGAGGCCTGGATTCCAATAGCAGCATATGGCTGTTTCTTGAGGCACCCATCAGAACAAATCTCGTCTCCACGTGGGAATCAGGCACGTTGGAGCTGTGTCAAAGCCTCTGGTTAGGAGAACCCTTCAGGGACCCTGTGCCACTGCCTCATTCCAAGTTCTCCATGGACACAAACCCACATTAGGACCCATCCACAAGAGGGTCCATTTCAACTCAACCCTCTCAGTTTCTCCCCCAGATCCAGCAGATCTAACCTGTCTTGTCACTAGGACACAAGAGGAATGAGAGTCGGGCTTCCCAGCCATCCATCCTTAGAACCCTACTCGGAATCGATCCGTATGGGAAGTCCTGGAGCCAACCAACAGGTCTCAATCGCCCTGCAGAAGAATCTTTACGGTTTGGAGCATCTCACCACTCCCATCGTGGGAAAAATTCCATGGCCTCGTTATCCACCACCTCTTCATGAAGAGGGCCATAAGGGACAGAAACTCCAACCTGAGCGTTCGTCAGATCCTCACCTGATTTCAGATGCACGAGATCTTGTTTCAGCTCTGCAGAGCGTACCTGCCATGCCCTCGCCCAGAAACCTAAGGTTGCTTGTGTTCTCAGACTTCTGTCCTCAACTCCTGGCCCACAAGCCCTCCACTTTGGCAATTCCAGAACTACAGTGCAGCCCTCTGCCTGCCCTCCAGAAGAAAAAACATTGCCCTCTGGGGCTAACTAGAATCCCCTGAAATATATGGGGAAAAATTCCCTAGAAATACAGCAATAATCACTGGCTGCTCTTTGTTGATCCAGATCCTGCAGTAGGCAAAGAATATCTGGTTTTAGCCAGAGGATGATCTCCGTTTTTCTTCATGATCTGGCACTTGCTGCAAGCCAGGCATGGGGCTCTGCACTAGAGCTGCAAATGCTGGGTGGCCCTCACTGTCCCTTTTCTCTTCTCAGGGGGACAACGGGCATGTCCATGGTGCAGTGTGACAGGCTTTACCACAGGGAGATAAACGACTGCCGAGTGTAGGTTGGAGGTGGGAAAAGCCACTTAGGAACAGATTTTCTGGGGAGGTGATAGACAAGGGCAAAGCGAAGAATGAGGATGAGTGTGTCAAGTTTCAAAGTGCCAGGAGGCAGCACAGTGCATTCGCGAAACTACAGCAAGTTCATCACAACTGACAGCTGATCTGGCAGCATCACCTGGGGATGGAGGCTGAGCCCCGGGGTTAACACTGGGGGTGAGATGGTTTGTATACTATGCCGAGGAGGTGAGGTTCTACACTGTGGGGGCACAGGGAGCTACCGGAGGATTTCAAATATCAGAATCGTAACCAAAATAGAGTATTTAATTGCATCCTAGCTTTCATCAAGTGTAAGATGCACTATAGTTTATGTTCGACTAAGAAAGAGAAATGCTGACAGTTAAACTAGGATATGTCATCAAGTGCAAGGTGAGTGCCACCTTAGGAGATATTAAAATGGGGGGGTGGAAAAATCTTATAACTATAAATTGTGGTACTAGAATAATTAAGAAAAATAATACAAGAACACTTAGATCAACAAAAATATTGATTATTGCTTACCATGTGCCCCAAACTATATTAAGTCTCCAAATGTTTTATATCATTTGCAAGGTCAGATATATATAAAATTACATTTAAAGTTTTTAAAATATCAGCAAATATTTTCATTTAAATGCAAATTTCAAAGAAAATCTACTTTTCCAATCACGACATTTTATCCTACTGTTTTTTAATTTTGTCAACAACTGATAAAATGTTTAATGAGACTATAAATGTTTGATCGAAAAAAATGATTAATAGATGTAGGTTCAAATTATTATGCTCCAGTAAAAATGATTTAGTCTTTGATGAACATCTGTTTGGTAATATGTTGTATCCAGATACAGTAAATTAATGAAATATATAAAATTATAGGGAAATGACACCTTCCATTCCAATATGAGTAGAGCTTTTAAAATGCTATTTGTCAAAACCTGTCATCTTGTCATTATGTAGCATTATGTAACATTTAAAAAATGTATACTCTTCACTTTGAAGATTTAGAAATCTAAAATATGACTTTCTATCGTTTGTGTTTCCATATTCCTTTAACGACAGTTTGAACAAATCCACATGCTTTGATTCGAAATTAATAAATTCCTCTTATTTGGAAAAATGATGTTTATTTTTGTTCTCTCACACTTAGCAGGTGGATTCATTTTAGCACACTTCAGAGTTATAATTTCAGACTTATTAAAAACATTTTTATGATCTACATAGATGAATGAAACTTTTACTTTATTAAATTATTCGCCAAAAAATCTGTTATTTTTAAAAATGTATTTCTTTAAGGGTTATTTTAGAGCATTCAGAGAGGATCTAGGAGTGTGGTATTATGCAATTTTTAAGTAGGTATGAAATGGTTATTTATATGATTGTTGCCCTGGGGAAGACTGAAAGGACAACCCGATCTATGCTTAAAAATTGGGGCCTGAGGGCATGGCAAGCCCAATATGCTGTCTCTCCATCCAGCCACTGAGAGGCCTTACCTGAGTACTGGGCTCAGGCTGAGGGTCACAATGTGTGTTTGTGACCAATGTGGCCCGCAAGCATGGGCGGGGCCTCATGGGTCACACTGGTTTCAACTACACTGAACCTTGGACAACATGCCAACCACAAGGTTTCTTGCCATGGGGAAAGAGTTCTGATGTCTGCATCATTTTCAAACCCGGGCCGTGATTGGAGATAAGGTCTAGGTTCTGAAGCCTGAAAACCGAGGTTGAGAAGAGATGACGACCTAAGGCCATGACGGTTCCGATGTGCTCAGTGTGCGGCCAGCTGTCTGGGTGGGGCCAGGAGGTCCAGGCTCAGGCTGTTGCAGAAAGGGCATTAGTGCCCAGGTCAGCCTATATATTTGGGGTACAGCCGAATGGCGTGCTGTGTTTTTCCTCATTTGGGGATTCTGGGTAGGCCCAAAGGGCAATGTTTTTCTTCTGGAGGGCAGGCAGAGTGCTGCATTGTAGTTCTGGATTGCCAAACTGGAGGGCTTGTGGGCCAGTAGTCGGAGGACAGAAGTCTGAGAAGCCAAGCTAGGCCTAGGTTTCTGGGTGAGGATATGGCAGGCACAATCTACAGACCTGAATCGAGATCTCGTGCATCTGAAGTCAGGGTGAGGATCAGACGATTGCTCAGGTTAGACATTCTGTCCCTGATGGCCCCTTCTTGAAGGGGGGATGGATCACGAGGCCATGAGGGTTTTCCCACGATGGGATTTGTGAGAATCTCCCAACAGCAAAGATTCTTCTGCAGGACAATTGAGACCTGTTGGTTGGCTCCAGGCCAACGATTCCGAGCAGGGTTCTAAGGATGAATGGCTGGGTAGCCAACCTCGCATTCCAATTGTCTCCAAGCAACAAGACAGGGTAGATCTGCTGGTTCTGGGGGAGCAACGGAGGAGGCTGAGTTGAAATGGACTCTCCCGTGGATGTTTCCTAATATGATTTTTTGTCTATGGAGACTTTGGAATGAAGCGGTGGCACTGGGGCCCTGAAGGGTTCTCCTAAAGAGAGGCTTTCACACAGCTCCATTGTGCAAGTTTCCCATGTGTAGGTGAGATTTGTTCTGATGGGTGAGTCAAGAAACACCCATATGCCTTTATTGAAATCCAGGCCTCTGAGGAGAGATGCCTGGAAACCAAAGCAATGGATCCGATAGGTGCCTAGGGTCCTGTTCATACCTTTTTACCTCTGGGGACATCAGTCTACGGGTCTGAGTGATGGTAGGTGCTAAGATGGGCACGGATTGCCCCTGTTTGTCCTGGGAAGCCACAAATATTGGGATGGCCTCAGGAATTTGGAGGTTTATCCTCTTAGTAGGGTTGTGGCCATTGGAATGGGCACATACAATTCCCTTGGAGAGGGCAAGCACAGTCGTCAGGTTTGTCTCTTGTGGCCTGAGCCTGTAGGGTGTGTAGGCCAGGGCTGTTTGGACAGTTGTCTAAAAACACAAACTTGGCTTGTGTTTCGGGTAATAGGTATGGCAGGACTGATCTACAGACCATGAGGAGAACACTTCGGGATATGAAAAAAGGGCGAGTGTGAGGCTCTTGCTCAAGTTTTTGTCTCTGGATATCGTGTCACTCATGGTCGTGAAATTTCAGGGTGACTTCATGGGAAATGGACGAATCTTACTCTCTGGGGGTTTGGCCCCGTGCAAAGAGTTTGGGGTCATTCTGTGGGATGGAAGAAGTCCGTTGTTCTGTTGATGTTGATTTGTTTTGTTTTGTTTTTCAACCTCAGGTGTCCCACCAAATGAGGGATTCCAGAGTAGAGCCCTGGGGAGGGGCGACTGACAACCAGAAATCTGGTTAAAAATTGGGCTCTAGGGACATGTCAAGCCCCTTATGACATCTAATGGTCCAGCCACTGAGAGGACGTACTAGAGGACAGGATTCACGCTGAGGGTCACAATGTGTGTTTATGTCCTCGTCGCACTCAAGAATGGGCGGGGCGTCAGGGTGAGTGCTGGTTTCTCCTACACTGAACATTGGACAACATGCCAACCACAAGGTTTCTTGCCATGGGTAAGGACGAGTTCTGATTTCTGCATCACAGTCACCCCTGGGCAGTGATTAGAGGTAAGGTTTAGGTTGTGAAGCCTGAAAACTGAGGTAGGGAAGAGATGATGACCTAAGGCCATGGCGGGTCTGATGTGCTCAGTGTGCGGTCAGCTGTCTGGGTGTTGGTCACGAGTTCCGGGCTCAGGTTGTCAGACAGTGCATTAGTGCCCAGGTTAGACTATATATTTAGGGTGCGTTTGAGTGCCGTGTAGGTTCTTATCTGAAGAACTATTCAGGATATGAAGAATGAGCAAGTCTGAGGCGCGTGGTTTCTTGCCATGGGGAAAGAGTTCTGATGTCTGCATCATTTTCAAACCCGGGCCGTGATTGGAGATATGGTCTAGGTTCTGAAGCCTGAAAACCGGGGTTGAGAAGAGATGACGACCTATGGCCATGGCGGGTCCGATGTGCTCAGCTGTCTGGGTGGGGCCAGGAGGTCCAGGCTCAGGCTGTGTCAGGAAGGGCATTAGTGCCCAGGTCAGCCTATATATTTGGGGTACAGCCGAATGGCGTGCAGGTTGATCCTCATTTGGGGTTTCTGGGTAGCCCCAGCGGGCAATGTTTTCCTTCCAGAGGGCAGGCAGAGTGCTGCATTGTAGTTCTGGATTGCCAAACTGGAGGGCTTGTGGGCCAGTAGTTGAGGACGGAAGTCTGAGAACACAAGCTAGGCCTAGGTTTCTGGGTGAGGATATGGCAGGCACAATCTACAGACCTGAATCGATATCTCGTGCATCTGAGTCAGGGCGAGGATCAGACGATCGCTCAGGTTGGACATTCTGTCCCTCATGGTCCCTTCTTGAAGGGGGGATGGATCACGAGGCCTTGGGGGCTTTCCCACGATGGGAGTTCTGAGAAGCTCCCAACTGCAAAGATTATTCTGCAGGACAATTGAGACCGGTTGGTTGGCTCCAGGACAACGATTCCGAGCAGGGTTCTAAGGATGGATGGCTGGGTAGCGCACCTCGCATTCCAATTGTCTCCAAGCAACAAGAAAGGTTAGATCTGCTGGATTTGGGGGAGCAACCGAGGAGGCTGAGTTGAAATGGAGTTTCCCGTGGATGTTTCCTAATAAATTTTGTGTCTGTGGAGACCTTGTAATGAAGCGGTGGCACTGGGGCCCTGAAGGGTTCTCCTAAAGAGAGGCTTTCACACAGCTCCATCGTGCAAGTTTCCCATGTGTAGATGAGATTTGTTCTGATGGCTGAGTCAAGAAACAGCCATATGCTGTTATTGAAATCCAGGCCTCTGAGGAGAGATGCCTGGAAACCAAAGCAATGGATCCGATAAGTGCCCCGGGGTCTATTCGTTCCTTTTTACTTCTGGGGACATCAGTCTACGGGTCTGAGTGCCGGTAGGTGCTCAGATGGGCCCAGATTGCCCTTGTTGGTCCTGGGAAGCCACAAATATTGGGATGGCCTCAGCGACGTTGGAGGTTTATCTTCTTATTAGGGTTGTGGCCATTGGAATGGGCACATACAATTCCCTTGGAGAGGGCAAGCACAGTCGTCAGGTTTGGCTCCAGGGGCCTGAGCCTGTAGGGTGTGTAGACAGGGCTGTTTGGACAGTTCTCTGAAAACACAAACTAGGCTTATGTTTCGGGTCATAGGTATTGCAGGACTGATCTACAGACCATGAGGAGAACTCTTCAGGATATGAAAAAAGGGCGAGTGTGAGTCTCTTGCTCAAGGTTTTGTCTCTGGATATCGTGTCACTCATGGTCGTGAAATTTCCGGGTGACTTCATGGGAAATGGACGAGTCTTACTCTCTGGGGGCTTGGCCCCGTCCATAGAGTTTGGGGTCATTCTGTGGGATGGAAGAAGTCCGTTGTTCTGTTGTTGTTGATTTGTTTTTCAACCTCAGGTGTCCCACCTAATGAGGGATTCCAGAGTAGAGCCCTGGGGTGGGGCGACTGGACTACCAGAAATCTGGTTAAAAATTGGGGCCTAGGGACATATCAAGCCCATTAGGACATCTAATGGTCCAGCCACTGAGAGGACGTACTAGAGGACAGGACTCACGCTGAGGGTCACAATGAGTGTTTATGCCCTCATCGCACTCAAGAATGGGCGGGGCCTCAGGGTGAATGCTGGTTTCTCCTACACTGAACGTTGGACAACATGCCAACCACAATGTTTCTTGCCATGGGTAAGGAAGAGTTCGGTTTTCTGCATCACAGTAAGCCCTGGGCAGAGATTGGAGATAAGGTCTAGGTTCAGAAGCCTGAAAAATGAGGTAGGGAAGAGATGATGACCTAAGGCCATGGCGGGTCTGATGTGCTCAGTGTGCGGTCAGCTGTCTGGGTGTTGGTCACGAGGTAGGGCCTAGGTTGTCAGACAGTGCATTAGTGCCCAGGTTAGACTATATATTTTTGGTGCATTTGAGTGCCGTGTAGGTCCTTATCGAAGAACTCTTCAGGATATGAAGAATGAGCGAGTCTGAGGCGCGTGCTCAGGCTTTTGTCTCTGGATTGTGTATCAGGGATGGTCGTGGAATGTTGGGGAGGCTTCATGGGCCATGGACGAATCTTGCTCTCTGTGGATTTGGCCCGATCCCAATTGTTTTTCGTCAATCTGTGGGATGGGAGGACTCTTTCAGGATTGTTACCTCAGGTGTCCCACCAAAAGAGGAATTCCAAAGCAGAGCCCTGGGCAAGAGTGAAGGGACAACTCGTACTACGGTTAAAAATTGGGGCCTAGGGGCACGGCAAGACCAATATGCTGTCTCTCCATCCAGCCACTGAGAGGCCTTACCTGAGTACTGGACTCAGGCTGAGGGTCACAATGTGTGTTTGTGACCAATGTGGACCGCAAGCATGGACGGGGGCACATGGGCCACACTGGTTTCAAGTACACTGAACCTTGGAAAACATGCCAACCACAAGCTTTCTTGCCATGGGGAAAGAGATCTGATTTCTGCATCATTTTCAAACCCGGGCCGTGATTGGAGATAAGGTCTAGGTTCTGAAGCCTGAAAACCGAGGTTGAGAAGAGATGACGATCTAAGGCCTAGGCGGGTCCGATGTGCTCAGTGTGCGGCCAGCTGTCTGGGTGTGGCCAGGAAGTCCAGGCTCAGGCTGTGTCAGAAAGGGCATTAGTGCCCAGGTCAGCCTATATATTTGGGGTACAGCCGAATGGCGTGCAGGTTGATCCTCATTTGGGGTTTCTGCGTAGCCCCAGAGGGCAATGGTTTTCTTCTGGAGGGCAGGCAGAGTGCTGCATTGTAGTTCTGGATTGCCAAACTGCAGGACTTGTGGGTCAGTAGTCTGAGGACGGAAGTCTGAGAAACCAAGCTAGGCCTTGGTTTCTGGGTGAGGATATGGCAGGCACAATCTACAGACCTGAATCGAGATCTCGTGCATCTTTATTCAGGGCAAGGATCAGACGATCGCTCAGGTTGGACATTCTGTCCCTGATGGCCCTTCTTGAAGGGGGGGTGGATCACGAGGCCATGGGTGTTTTCCCACGATGGGAGTTGTTAGAAGCTCCCAAGTGGAAAGATTCTTCTGCAGGACAATTGAGACCTTTTGGTTGGATCCAGGACAATGATTCCGAGCAGGGTTCTAAGGATCGAAGGCTGGGTAGCCCACCTCGTATTCCAATTGTCTCCAAGCAACAAAATAGGTTAGATCTGCTGGATCTGGGGAGCAACCGAGGTGGCTGAGATGAAATGGACTCTCCCGTGGATGTGTCCTAATATGATTTTGTGTCTATGGAGACCTTGGAATGAAGCGGTGGCACTGGGGCCCTGAAGGGTTCTCCTAAAGAGAGGCTTCCACACAGCTCCATCCTGCAAGTTTCCCATGTGTAGAAGTGATTTGTTCTGATGGGTGAGTCAAGAAACAGCCATATGCTGTTATTGAAATCCAGGCCTTTGTGGAGAGATGCCTGGAAACCAAAGCAATGGATCCCATAAGTGCCCTGGGGTCTGTTCGTTCCTTTTTACTTCTGGGGACATCAGTCTACGGGTCTGAGTGCCTGTAGGTGCTAAGATGGGCCAGATTGCCCCTGTTTGTCCTGGGAAACCACAAATACTTGGATGGCCTCAGGGACGTTGGAGGTTTATCTTCTTAGTAGGGTTGTGGCCATTGGAATGGGCACATACAATTCCCTTGGAGAGGGCAAGCACAGTCGTCAGGTTTGGCTCCAGGGGCCTGAGCCTCTAGGATGTGTAGGCCCAGCCTGTTTGGACAGTTGTCTGAAAACACAATCTCGGCTTATGTTTCTGGTCATAGGTATGGCAGCACTGATCTACAAACCATGAGGAGAACACTTCGAGATATGAAAAAAGGGCGAGTGTTCGGCTCTTGCTCAAGTTTTTGTCTCTGGATATCGTGTCACTCATGCTCGTGAAATTTCTGGGTGACTTCATGGGAAATGGACGATTCTTACTCTCTGGGGGCTTGGCCCCGTCAAAGAGTTTGGGGTCATTCTGTGGGATGGAAGAAGTCGTTGTTCTGTTTTTGTTGATTTGTTTTATTTTGTTTTTCAACCTCAGGTGTCCCACCAAATGAGGGATTCCAGAGTAAAGCCCTGGGGAGGGCGACTGGAACAACCAGAAATCTGGTTAAAAATTGGGGCCTAGGGACATGTAAAGCCCATTATGACATCTAATGATCCAGCCACTGAGAGGATGTACTAGAGGACAGGACTCACGCTGAGGATCACAATGCCTGTTTATGCCCTCGTCGCACTCAGGAATGGGCGGGGCCTCAGGGTGAATGCTGGTTTCTCTTACACTGAACGTTGGACAACATGCCAACCACAAGTTTTCTTTCCATGGGTAAGGAAGAGTTCTGATTTCTGCATCACAGTCACGGCTGAGCAGTGATTGGAGATAAGGTCTAGGTTCTGAAGCCTGAAAACTGAGGTTGGGAAGAGATGATGACCTAAAGCCATGGCGGGTCCTATGTGCTCAGTGTGCGGTCGGCTGTCTGGGTGTTGTTCACGAGGGCCGGGCTCAGGTTGTTAGACAGTGAATTAGTGCCCAGGTTAGACTATATATTTTGGGAGCCTTCGAGTGCCGTGTAGGTTCTTATATGAAGAACTCTTCAGGATTAGAAGAATGAGCGAGTCTGAGGCACATGCTCAGGCTTTTGTCTCTGTTTTTGAATCAGCGATTGCCGTGGAATGTTGGGGAGGCCTCCTGGTCCATGGACAAATCTTGCTCTCGGTGAATTTGGCCCGATCCCAATTATTTTTCGTCAATCTGTGGGATGGGAGGACTCCTTTCAGGTTTGTTACCTCAGGTGTCCCACCAAAAGAGGAATTCCAAAGCAGAGCCCTGGGGAAGAGTGAAGGGACAACCCGAACTGTGGTTAAAAATTGGGGCCTAGGGGCATGGCAAGACCAATATGCTGTCTCTCCATCCAGCCATTGAGAGGCCTTACCTGAGGACTGGGCTCAGGCTGAGGGTCACAATGTGTGTTTGTGACCAATGTGGCCTGCAAGCATGCTCGGGGCCTCATGGGCCACACTGGTTTCAATGACACTGAACCTTGGACAACATGCCAACCACAAGGTTTCTTGCCATGGGGAAAGTGTTCTGATTTCTGCATCATTTTCAAACCCGGGCCGTGAATGGAGATAAGGTCTAGGTTCTGAAGCCTGAAAATCGAGGTTGAGAAGAGATGACGACCTAAGGCCATCGCGGGTCCGATGTGCTCAGTGTGCGGCCAGTTGTCTGGGTGGAGCCAGGAGGTCCAGGCTCAGGCTTGTCAGAAAGGGCATTAGTGCCCAGGTCAGCCTATATATTTGGGGTACAGCCGAATGGCGTGCAAGTTGATCCTCATTTGGGGTTTCTGGGTAGCCCCAGAGGGCAATGTTTTTCTTCTGGAGGGCAGGCAGAGTGCTGCATTGTAGTTCTGGATTGCCAAACTGGAGGGCATGTGGACCAGTAGTCTGAGGACGGAAGTCTGAGAACCCAAGCTAGGCCTACGTTTCTGGGTGAGGATATGGCAGGCACAATCTACAGACCTGAATTGAGATCTCGTGCATCAGAAGTCAGGGCGAGGATCAAACGATCGCTCAGGTTGGACATTCTGTCCCTGATGGCCCCTTCTTGAAGGGGGGTGTGGATCACGAGTCCATGGTTGTTTTCCACGATGGCAGTTGTGAGAAGCTCCCAAGTGAAAAGTTTCTGCTGCAGGACAATTGAGACCTGTTGGTAGGCTCCAGGACAAGGATTCCAAGCAGGGTTCTAAGAATGGATGGCTGGGTAGGCCACCTCGAATTCCAATTGTCTCCAAGCAACAAGACAGGTTAGATCTGCTGCATCTGGGGGAGCTACCGAGGAGGCTGAGTTGAAATGGACTCTCCCGTGGATGTATCCTAATATGATTTTGTGTCTATGGAGAACTTGGAATGAAGCGGTGGCACTGGGGCCCTGAAGGGTTCTCCTAAAGAGAGGCTTTCACACAGCTCCATCGTGCAAGTTTCCCATGTGTAGATGCGATTTGTTCTGATGGGTAGATGAGATTTGTTCTGATGGGTGAGTCAAGAAACAGCCCTATGCTGTTTTTGAAATCCAGGCCTCGGAGGAGAGATGCCTGGAAACCAAAGCAATGGATCCGATAGGTACCTAGGGGTCTGTTCGTTCATTTTTACCTCTGGGGACATCAGTCTACGGGTCTGAGTGCTGGTAGGTGCTCAGATGGGCCCAGATTGCCCCTGTTTGTCCTTGGAAGCCACAAATATTGGGATGGCTTCAGGGACTTTGGAGGTTTATCCTATTAGTAGGGTTGTGGCCATTGGAATGGGCACATACAATTCCCTTGGAGAGGGAAAGCACAGTCGTCAGGTTTGGCTCCAGGGGCCTGAGCCTGTAGGGTGTGTAGGCTGTTTGGACAGTTGTCTGAAAACACAAACTCGGCTTATGTTTCGGGTCATAGGTATGGCAGGACTGATCTACAGACCATGAGGAGAACTCTTCGGGATATGAAAAAAGGGCGAGTTTGAGGCTCTTGCTCAAGTTTTTGTCTCTGGATATCGTGTCACACATGGTCGTGAAATTTCCGGGTGACTTCATGAGAAATGGACGAGTGGCTGGACCACTAGATGTCATAATGGGCTTGACATGTCCCTAGGCCCCAATTTTTAACCAGATTTCTGGTTGTCCAGTCGCCCCTCCCCAGGGCTCTACTCTGGAATCCCTCATTTGGTTTGGACACCTGAGGTTGAAAACCAAAACAATACAAATCAACAACAACAGAACAACGGACTTCTTCCAACCCACAGAATGACCACAAACTCGTTGGACGTGGCCAAACCCTCAGAGAGTAAGACTCGTCCATTTCCCATGGTGTCACCCGGAAATTTCACGACCATGAGTGACACGATATCCAGAGACAAAAACTTGAGCAAGAGCCTCACGCTCGCCCTTTTTTCATATCCCGAAGAGTTCTCCTCATGGTCTGTAGATCAGTCCTGCCATACCAATGACCTGAAACATAAGCCGAGTTTGTGTTTTCAGAAAACAGTCCAAACAGCCCTAGCCTACACACCCTACAGGCTCAGGCCCCTGGAGCCAAACCTGACGACTGTGCTTGCCCTCTCCAAGGGAATTGTATGTGCCCATTCCAATGGCCACAACCCTACTAATAGAATAAACCTCCAAAGTTCCTGAGGCCATCCCAAAATTTGTGTCATTCCAGGACAAACAGGGGCAATCTGGGCCCATCTGAGCACCTACCGGCACTCAGACCCGTAGACTGATGTCCCCAGTGGTAAAAAGGAACGAACAGGTCCCTAGACATCATTCGGATCCATTGCTTTGTTTTCCAGGCATCTCTCCTCAGAGGCCTGGATTTCAATAACAGCATATGGCTGTTTCTTGACTAACCCATCAGAACAAATCTCATCTACACATGGGAAACTTGCACGATGTAGCTGTGTGAAAGCCTCTCTTTAGGAGAATCCTTCAGGGCCCCATTGCCACCGCTTCATTCCAAGGTCTCCATAGACACAAAATCATATTAGGACACATCCACGGGAGAGTCCATTTCAACTCAGCCTCCTCGGTTGCTCCCCCAGATCCAGCAGATCTAACCTGTCTTGTTGCGTGGAGACAATTGGAATGCGAGGTGGCCTACCCAGGCATCCATCTTTAGAACCCTGCTAGGAATCGTTGTCCTGGATCCAACCAACAGGTCTCAATTGTCCTGCAGAAGAATCTTTGCAGTTGGGAGCTTCTAGAACTCCCATTGGGCAAAACCCCCATGGTCTCGTGATCCACACTCCCTTAAAAAAGGGGCCATCAGTGACAGAATGTCCAACCTGAGCGATCGTCTGATCCTCGCCCTGAATAAAGATGCATGAGATCTCGATCCAGGTGTGTAGATTGTGCCTGCCATATCCTCACCCAGAAACCTAGGCCTAGCTTGGGTTCTCAGACTTCCGTTGGCATGTTGTCCAAGGTTCAGTGTAGTTGAAACCAGTGTGGCCCATGAGGCCCCGCCCATGCTTGCTGGCCACATTGGTCACAAACACACATTGTGACCCTCAGCCTGAGCCCAGTCCTCAGGTAAGGCCTCTCAGTGGCTGGATGGAGAGACAGCATATTGGGCTTGCCATGCCCCTAGGCCCCAATTTTTAACCATAGTTCGGGTTGTCCCTTCACTCATCCCCAGGGCTCTGCTGTGGAATTCCTCTTTTGGTGGGACACCTGAGGTAACAAATGAAAGGAGTCCTCCCATCCCACAGATTGACGAAAAACAATTGGGATCGGGCCAAATCCACAGAGAGCAAGATTCGTCCATGGCCCATAAGGCCCCCCAACATTCCATGGCCATCCCTGATACACAATCCAGGAAAAAAAGCCTGAACACGAGCCTCAGACTTGTTCATTCTTCATATCCTGAAGAGATCTTCAGATAAGAACCTACACTGCACTCGAATGCACCCAAATATATAGTCTAACCTGGGCACTAATGCACTGTCTGACAACCTGAGCCCGGACCTCGTGACCAACACCCAGACTGCCGACCGCACACTGAGCACATCAGACCCGCCATGGCATTAGGTCATCATCTCTTCCCTACCTCAGTTTTCAGGCTTCAGAACCTAGACCTTATCTCCAATCACTGCCCACGGGTCACTGTGATGCAGAAATCAGAACTCTTCCTTACCCATGGCAAGAAACCTTGTGTTTGGCATGTTGTCCAACGTTCAGTGTAGGAGAAATCAGCATTCACCCTGAGGCCCCGCCCATTCTTGAGTGTGACGAGGGCATAAACACACATTGTGATCCTCAGCGTGAGTCCTGTCCTCTAGTATGTCCTCTTAGCACCTACCGGCACTCAGACCCGTAGACTGATGTCCCCAGAGGTAAAAAGGAACGAACAGGCCCTTAGGCACCTATCGGATCCATTGCTTTTGTTTCCAGGCATCTCTCCTTAGAGATCCTTAGAACCCTTAGAATCCTGCTCTTGCGTAGTTCCTTATGGGACATCCTTGAGCCATTCAACAGTCTCGACTGTCCCACAGGAGTCCTTGTGCATGGACCACCTTACAACTCATATCATGGAAAGCTTCCAAGGTCACATGATGCCCCAAATCTTCATGAAGGCGGATCCTGGAAAGAAACTCCAACCTGACCCAACGGCTGATCTTCGCCTTGACTTCAGATGCACGAGATCTTGATTAAGCCTTTCAGAGTGTTCCAGCTGTGCCCTCACCCCGAAAACCTAAGCATAGCTAGTGTTCTCAGACTTCCGTCCTCACTCTCCTGGACCACACGCCCTCCATTTTGGGATTTCCGATGACACAGTGCTGCACTCTGCCTGCCCTCTAGAAGAAAAACGTTGCCCTATGGGTCTACCCCGAAACCTCAAATGAGGATAAACCTGCATGCCACTCAACTGTACACCAATTATATAGCCTAGCCTGTGCACTAATGCCCTGTCTGACACAACCTGAGGCCTGAATTCCCAGCCGACACCCAGACAGCTTGCCGTACACTGAGAACATCTGAACCGCCATGGCCTTAGGTTGCCATCTCTTTCCAACCTGGTTTTCAGGCTACAGAATCCTAGACCTTATCTCTACTCATTTCCCATGGGTGAACGTGATGCAGAAATCATAACTCCTCCTTCCCTCTCGCCAGAATCTTGTGGTTGGCTTCTTATCCAAAGTTCAGTGTAGGACCCCTGTAGGGCCTACAGGAGTAGTAGTAGGGCCCCTGAGGGTAGTGTAGGGTCCCTGAGGCCCTGCCCATGCTTAAGAGCTGCGGTGGGCACAAACACACTTTGGGACCCTGAGTTTGAACCCGGTCCTCACATAAAGCCTCTCAGTGGTTGGACCATGAGCCCACATATGGGGCCTGCCATGCCTCAAGTCACCCAATCTTAACCAGAGGTAGAGACATCTAGTCACCCCTACTCAGGCTCTGCTCTGGAATCCCTCTTTGGTGGGACATTTGAGGTAAGTAAACACAGAAAGGATTCCTCCCACCCAAAGAATGACCCCAATCACTTGGGATCAGGCCATCCCCAGAGAGAAAGTCTCCTCCAAGGCCCATGAGGTCAGCCCGACATTCCACGGCCACTATTGACAGAAAATCCAGAGACATAAGCCTAACCCTTAGGTCATAGCCCAAAAAATTCTCCTCATAGTCTGTAGATCAGGCCTGCCATACCTACGTCCCCAAACCGTGTTTTCAGACTTCTATCCTGACATCCCTGTCCCACACACCCTCCAGGCTGAGGCCCCTGGAGCCACACCTCAGGACTGTGCCTGCCCTCTCCAAGGAAATTCTTCCCATTCCATTGGCCACAACCCTGCAGATTAGGAGAAACCTCCAAAGTCCCAGAGGCCATTCCAATAATGTAGGCCGCCCAGTACAAAGAGGGGTGATCTGTCACAAGCTGAGCAACGACCTCAACTCACCCGTAGACAGATATGCCAAGAGAAAGGTATTAAAGTGGACAGGCCCCTAGAACGTAATTGGTTCCATTGCTTTTGTTTCTAAGCATCTCTCCTCAGAGGCCTGTTTTCCAATACCAGCATATGGGGTATTCCGGAGATACCAATCAGAACAAATCTTGTCTCCACATGGGAAACTTATCCTTTGGAGCTCTGTAAAAACCTCCAGTTAGGAGAAAGCTTCAGGTAACCGGAGCCACCGCCCTATTCCAAGGTCTCCATGGACACAAACCCGCATTATGACCATTAGGCAGGAGAGTACATTTCAACTCAGCCCCGTTGATTACTCCCCCAGAGCCAGAATATCAAACCTGCCTTGTCGCTAGGAGACAACTTGAATGCAAAGCAGACACTCTAGGCATCCATCGTTGGAATCCTGCTCTGGCGCCGTTCCATATGGGATGTCCTGGGAGCCTTCCAACAGGTCTTGACTGTCCTGCAGAAGGAATCCTTGCAGATTGGAGCATCTCAAAACTCCTATCGTTGGAAAACCTACATGGCCTCATGAGATGCTCCCCTTTATAAAGGGGCCATCTTGGACAGAAATTCCAACCTGAGCCAACTTCTGATCCATTGCTTTGGTTTCTATGTATCTCTCTTCAGAGGCCTGGTTTCCAATATCAGAATATGGGGGTTTCCTAAGGAAACAATCAGAACAGATCTCATCTCCACATGAGAAACTTGCTCTTTGGAGCTGTGTCGATACCTCAGTTTAGGAGGATCCTTCAGGGCGCTGGCACCATGACCGAATTCCAAGGTCTCCAAGGACACAAACTTACATTATGATCCATCCTCAGGAGAGTCCATTTCAAATCAGCCCCGTTGGCTGCTCACCCAGAGCCAGCAGATCAAACCTGCCTTGTCACTAGGAGACAGTTAGAATGCGAGGTGGGCTGCCCAGGCATCCATCCATAGAACCCTGCTCTGGAGAATTTCTTTATGGGATGTCTTGAATCCAACCAACCTGTCTTGACTGTGTCGCAGAATGAATCCTTGTGGTTTGAACATTCACACAATCCCACTGTGAGAAAACCTCCATTTCCTCATGATTCCCCACACCTTCATAAATGGGCCATCATGGACAGAAACTCCATCCTAAGCCAAAGTCTGATCCGCGCCCTGAACTCAGAAGCACGAGATCTCGATTCAGCACTTGAGAGTGTGCCTGCTGTGCCCTCGCCCCGAAACTTAAGCCTAACTTGTGTTCTCAGACTTCCGTCTTCACAATCCTGGCCACACCCCTCCAGTTTGGCAATTCTGGAGACACAATGCAGCACTCTGCCTGCCCTCCAGAAGAAAAATGTTGCCCTATAGGGCTAACCAGAAACGCCAAATGAGTAAGAACCTGCATGCCACTCGACCATACCCCAATTATACAATCTAGCCTGTGCACTAAAGCCCTGTCTGACACAGCCTGAAGGCAGACCTCCAGTCCAACACCCAGACAGCTGGCCGTACACTGAGCATATCAAACCCACAATGGCTTTCGGCCATCCTCTCTACCCAACCTCAGTTTACACCTTCAGAACCTAGACCTTATCTCCACTCACTGCTCAGGAGTGAACGTGATACAAGAATCAGAACTTCTCCTTCGCCATGGCAAGAAACCTTGTGGTTGGCATGTTGTCCAACGTTCATTGTAGGAGAAAGCAGCATGGACTATGAGGCCCCACCTATTGCTGAGGGCTACAATTTGCACAAACACACATTGTGACCCTCAGCGTGAGCCCTATCCTCATGTAAAGCCTCTTAGTGACTGGAACTACAGCCCACATATGGGGCTTGCCAAGCCCCTAGTCCCCCAATCTTAACCAGAGTTAGAGATGTCTAGTCACCCCTACTCAGGGCACTGCTCTGGAATCCCTCTTTGGTGGGACACCTGAGGTAAAAAAAAAAAAAATACAGAAAGGACTCTTCCCATCCACAGAATGATCCCAACCACTTGGGATCAGGCCAAATCACCAGAGAAAGACTTGTCCATGGCCCTTCAGGACACCCCGACATTCCACGGCCACCGTAGGCACAAAACCCAGAGACAAAAGCCTGAGCAAATGCCACATACTCGCCCTTTGTTCATAGCCCGGAAAATTCTCAGGGTCTGTAGATCGAGCCTTCATACATACATCCCCAAACCTAAGCTGAGTTTGTGTTTTCAGACTTCTGTCCCCACAGTCCTGGCCCACACACCATCCAAGCTAGGGCCCCTGGAGACACACTTGAGGACTGTGGCTTCCCTCTCCAGGGGAATTCTGCCATTTCCATTGGCCACAACCCTATAGATTAGGAGAAACCTCCAAACTCCCCGAGGCCATCCCAATAGTGTTGGCTGCCCAGGACAAACAGGGATGATCTTTCACAAGTTAGGAAACTACCTCCACTCAGACCCAGAGACAGATATCCCCATAGAATAAGATTGAACTGGACAGGCACTTAGGCCCTAATCAGATCCATTGCTTTTGTTTCCAGGCATCTCTCCTCGGAGGCCTGGTTACCAATACCAGCATATGGGGGATTACTGAGGCACTCATAGAAAAATCTCGTCTCCACATAGGAAATGTACTCATTGGAGCTCTATAAAAACCTCTGTTTAGGAGAATCTTTCAGGGCCCCGGATCAAGTGCCCCATTCTAAGGTCTCCATGGACTTAAACCCACATTATGATCTATCCTCAGTAGAGTCCATGTCAACTCATCCCCCTTGGTTTATCCCCCAGGGCCTGCAGATCAAACCTGCCTTGTTGCTAGGAGACAACTAGAATGGGAGGCGGGCTGCCCAGGCATCCATCCTTAGAACCCTACTCTGGAGTCGTTCCATATGGGACATCCTAGAGCCATCCAACAGGTCTCAAGTGTCCCACAGAAGGAATCTTTGCAGTCTGGTGCATCTCACAACTCCCATTGTGGGAAAATCTTCATGGCCTCTTGAGACGCTCCACTTTATAAAGGGGCCATCATGGACAGAAACTCCAACCTGAGCAAACGTCTGATATTCGCCCTGGCTTCAAGTGCATGAGATCTTGATTCAGCTCTGCAGAGTGTTCCTTCTGTGCCCTCACCCCAAAAACTAAGCCTAGCTTGTGTTTTCAGACTACCGTCCTCACACCCCTGGCCCGAAAGACCTACAATTTGGCAATACTGGGGCCACAATGCAGCACTCTGCCTGCCCTCCAGAAGAAAAGCGTTGCCTTATGGAGCTACCTAGAAACCCGAATGAGGATCAACTGAACGCCACTCGACTGCACCCCAAATATACAGTCTACCCTGTCTAATGCCCTGTCTGACACAGCATGAGCCCACACCTCCAGACCTACGCTCAACAGCTAGCCACACACTGAGCTCATTGTACCCATCAGGTCCTTAGGTCTTCATCTCTTCCCAACCTCGGTTTTCGGGTTTCAGAACCTAGACCTAAACTCCAATCACTGTCCAGGGGTGAACGTGATGCAGAAGTCACAACTCTTCCTTCGCCATGGCCGGAAACCTTGTGGTTGGCATATTCTCCAACGTTCAGTGTAGGAGAATCCAGCGTGGCCCATGAGGCCCTTCCCATGCTTGAGGGCCTTGTTGGGCACAAATAGGCATTGTGACCCTCAGCATGAGCCCTGTCCTCAAGGAAGACCTCTCAGTGTCTGAATCAAGAGCCCACATATTGGACTTGCCTTGCCCCTAGGCCCCCAAACTTAAACAGAGGTGGGGTTATCCAGTTGTCCCTCCCAAGGACTCTGCTCGGGAATCCCTCTTTTATTGCCACACATGAGGTACATAAAATAAAATAAAAAACAGAAAGGACACCTCCAATCCCACAGAATGTACCCAAACTCTTGGGATTGGGTCAAATCCTCAGAGAAGGAAAGCCGTCCACAACCCATGAGGCCACGCCAGCATTTGACCCACATTGTTGACACAAATCCAGAGACAAAACCTGAGCAAGCACCTCAAACTCACCCTTCTTCATATCCCGAAGTGTTATCACGGTCTGTAGATTGGGCGTGCCATATCTATGTCCCCAATCCTAAGCGGAATTTGTGTTTTCAGACTTCTGTCCCCACAGGCCTGGCCCACACACCCTCAAGGCTGGGCCCCTAGAGCCAAACTCAGAACTGTGCCTGCCCTCTCCAGGGGATTTCTGCCCATTCCATTGGCCACAACCCTATAGATTAGGAGAAACTCCAAAGTCCCGAGGCCATTCCCAATATTATAGGCTGCCCAGGACAAACAGGGGCGATCTGACACAAGCCGAGCAACTACCTCCCCTCAGATCCATAGGCACGTATCCCCAGGAAAGAGATTGAACCGGACAGTCACCTAGGCCCTAATCATATCCATTGCTTTTGTTTCCAGGCATATCTCCTCAGAGGCCTGGTTTCCAATACCAGCATATGGGAGATTCCTTAGGCACTCATCAAAACAATTCTCTTCTCTACATAGGAAACGTACTCTTTAGAGCTCCATCAAAACCTCCGGTTATGAACATCCCTCAAGACCCCGGATCAAGCACCCCATTCCAAGGTCTCCATGGACCCAAATAAACATTATGACCCATCCTCAACTCACCCATTTCAACACACCCGCCTCGGTTACTCCCCTAGATCCAGCAGATCGAACTTGCCTTGGCGCTATGAGACACCTGGAATGGGAGGCAGGCTGCCCAGGCATCCATCCTTAGAACCCTGCTCTGGATAACTTCCTTATGGGATGTCCTGGAGCCATCCAGCAGGTCTCCACTGTCCCACGGAAGGAATCATTGCGGTTTGGAGCATCTCACAATTCCCATCGTGGGAAAACCTCCATGGCCTCGTGACACCCTCCGCTTCATGAAGGGGCCGTCATGGATAGAAACTCCAACCTGAGCCAACGTCTGATCCTAGCTCTGTCTTCAGGTACACGGGATCTCGAATCATCTCTGCAGAGGGTTCCTGCCGTCCCCTCACCCCGAAATCTAAGTCTGGCTTGTGTTCTCAGAATTTTTTCCTCACACTCCTGGCCCACAAGCCTTCCAGTTTGGGAATTCTGGAGCCACAATGTGGCACTGTGTCTTCAGTCCAGAAGAAAAACGTTGCCCTCTGGGGCTACCCAGTAACCACAAATGAGTACCAACCTGCACGAAACTCGACTGCACCCCAATGATACAGTCTAGCCTGGGCACTAATTCCCTGTCTGCCACAGCCTGAGCCTGCACCTCCCAACCCACACTCAACAGCTGGCCGAACACTGAGCACATCAGTCACACCATGGCCTTAGGTCTTCATCTCTTCCCAACCTCAGGTTTCAGGCTTCAGAACCTAGACCTTAAATCCAATCACAGTCCAGGAGTGAAAGTGTTGCAGAAATTAGAACTCCTTCTTCCCCATGGCCAGAAAACTTGTGGTTGCCATATTGTGCAACGTTCAGTGTAGGAGAAACCAGCATGGTACATTAGGCCACGCCCTGACTTGAGGGGCTCCTTGGGCACAAAAACACATTGTGAAAATCAATGTGAGCCCTATGCTCAAGGAAGGCCTCTCAGTGTCTGGACCAAGAGACCACATATGGGGCTTGCCATGTTCTTAGGTCCCAATGTTAACCAGATTTCTGGTTGTCCAGTCGCCCCTCCCCAGGACTCTGCTGTGGAATCCCTCTTTTGGTGGTCCACCTGAGGTAAAAAAAAAAAAAAAAAACCAGAAAGGCCACCCCCCTTCCCACAGAATGACCCCAAACTCTTGGGATTGGGTCAAATCCCCAGAAAGGGAGCCTCATCGATGTCCCATGAGGACACCCGGACATTCCATGGCAATCGGTGACACATATCCAGAAAAAAATAAGCATGAGCAAGCACCTCACTTTCGCCCTTTGTTCATATCCTGAAGAGTTCTCCTCACGGTCTGTATATCGGGCCGGCCATACCTACAGACCCAAACCTAAGTGGAGTTTGTGTTTTCAGACTTTTGTCCAAATAGCCCTGGACCACACACGCTCCACACTTGGGTCCCTGGAGCCACACCTCAGGACTGTGCTTCCCCTTCAAGAGAATTCTTCCCATTCCATTGTTCACAACCTTGCAAATTAGGAAAAACCTCCAAAGTTACCGAGGCCATCCCAATAGTGTAGGCCGCCCAGGACAAACAGGTGTGATCTCAAACCAGATGAGCAACTACCTCCACTCAGACAAAAGATGTCCCCAGAGAAGAATATTGAACCGGACAGGCCCCTAGGCCCTAATCAGATCCATTGCTTCGGTTTCCAGGCATCTCTCCTCAGAGGCCTCATTTCCAATACCAGCAAATGGTGGTTTCCTGAGGCACCAATAAGAACAAATCTCGTCTCCCCATGGAAAACTTGCTCATTGGAGCTTTGTTATCACCTCTGGTTAGGAGAATCCTTCAGGGCCCTGGTGCCACTGCCCCACACCAAGGTCTCAATGGACTCAAACCAACATTAAGACCATCCTCAGGAAAGTCCATTCCAACTCAGCCCCCTCTGATGCTACCCCAAGCCAGCAGATCAAACGTTTCTTGTTGCTAGGAGACAATTGGAATTGAGGCTGTCTGCCCAGGCATCCATACTTAGAACCCTGTTCTGGAAAAATACCTTAGGAGACGTCCTGGAGCCATCCAACAAATCTTAATTGTCCCACCGAAGGAATCCTTGAGGTTTGGAGCATCTCACAACTCTAATAGTGGGGAAACCCCCATGGCCTCATAATGCACCCACCCCTTCATGAAGAGGCCAACATGGACAGAAACTCCAACCTGAGCCAATGTCTGATCCTCGACCTGATTTCAGACTCAAAGAGATCTCAATTCAGCTCTGCAGAGTGTGCCTGCCATGTCCTTCCCCGAAACCTAAGCCTAGCTTGTGTTCTCAGACTTCCGTCCTCACTCTCCTGGCCCACAAGCACTCCAGTTTGGGAATTCCGAAGCCACAATGCAGCACACTGCCTGCCCTCCAGAAGAAAAACTTTGCCCTATGCTGATAATAAGAAACCCCAAATGATTATCTAATGCATGCCACTCGACTGTAAAGCAATTATACAGCCTACCCTGAATACGAATGCCCTGTCTGGCACAGCCTGAGACAAGACATCCCAAACGACACCTAGACAGCTGGCTCCAACCTGGACACAAGGGACCCGCTATGGCTGTAGTTCGTCATCTCTTCCCAACCTCGGTTTTCAGGCTTCAGAACCTAGACCTTATCTCCAATCACTGCCCAGGGGTGAACGTGATGCAGAAATTAGAATTCCTCATTCCCCATGGCCAGAAACCTTGTGGTTGGCATGTTGTCCAACGTTCAATGTGGGAAAACCTGCATTGTCGGAAAGGCCACGCCAGTGCTTGAGGGCCGCCTAGGGCACTGACATGCATTGTGACCTGTAGCGTGAGTCCAGTATTAAAGTAACGCCTCTCAGTGGCTGGACCAAGATCCTGCATATGGGGCTTGTCATATTCATAGGCCCCCAGGCTTAACCAGAGAGCGAGTATTCCAGTTGTCAGTACCCACTGCTATGCTCCAGAATCCCTCTACTGGGGGGACACATGAAGCAGAAAACAGGACTCTTCCCTTCCCACAGAATGACCCCAAACTCTTGGGGGCTGGACAAACTACCAGACAGGGAGACTTCTACGACCCATGAGGCAACTCCTACATTAAACAGCCATTGTGGACAAAATATCCAGAGACAAAAGACTGAGCGACTGCCTCCCTCTCACCCTTCTTTCATATCCAGAGGAGCTCCCCTCACGGACTGTAGATCAGGCCTGCCATAACCTCGGCCCCAAACCTGAGATGAGTTTGGGTTTTTGGATGTCTGTCTGCACAGCCGTGGCCCACACCGCCTCCAGGATGGGGTCTCTGGAGCCACACCACAGAACTGTGCCTGCTCTCTCCTATGAAACTGCCCGTTCCATTGGCCACAACTCTACAAAATAGTAGAAACCTCAAGGTCCCCAAGGACATCCCACTACCGCAAGCCGCACTGGACAAACAGGGGCATTATGACACCAGCTGAGCAACTACTACCTCCATGCAGATACACAGACTGATATCCGCAGAGACAGAAGATTGAACCAGGCAGGCCCCTAGGCCCTATTATGAACTCTTGCTTTGGTGTCCAGGTATCACTCCTCAGAGGCCTGGGTTCGAAGACCAGCATATGGGGCTATCCTGAGGCACCAGACAGAACACCTCTCATCTCCGCATGGAAAGCTTCCTTGTTGGAGTTGTGTCAAACCCTTCGGGTTGGAGAATCCTGCAGAGTCCCTTAGCTACTGCCACATTCCAAGGTCTCCATGGCCACCACTCACATTATGACTCATCCTCAGGAAAGTCCATTTAAACTCAGCCTTCTGGGTAGCTCACCCAAGAGCCCACAGATTGAGCGTGCCTTGTCTCGACCAGGCAATGGGAAGGTCAGTTGGCGTTTCTCGGCATCCATGCTTAGGCCCCTGCTCTCGAGTCTTTCTGTATGGGGCATCCTGGAACCATCCAATAGTACTCGACTGTCCTGAAGAAGGAAACTTTGAAGTTTGGAGCAGCTCAAAACTCCCAGCATAGGGAAACCTCCCTGACCTCATGACGCCCCCACCCCCTTCAGGAAGGGGCCGTCATGGACACAAACTCCAGCTTGAGGCAACATCTGATACTCGCCCTGACTTCAGATGCAGGAGATCTCGATTCAGCCTCTGCACAGTGGGCCCAAACCTCGTGCTACCTTGTGTTTTCAGACTTCCTTCCTCACACTTCTGGCAAACATGTCCTCAAGACTTGGAATTCTGGAACCAAAATGCAGCCCTATGCTGGCCCTCCAGAAGAAAAACGTTGCTCTATGGGGATCTCCATAAACCCCAAATGAGGATCAACCTGCTCGGTTCTCGACCTCACCCCAATTGGATTGTTCGGGTTGTCCATTCATCCCTCCCCAGAACTCTGCTTTGGAATCCCTCTTTTGGTGGGACACCTGAGGTAACAAAACTAAAAGGACTCCGTCCATCCTTCAGATTGACCCCAAACAATTGGGATTGGACGAAATTCACAGAGAGGATGTCTCGTCCATGGCCCATGAGGCCTCCCCGAGATTCCACAGCCATCGTTGACAACAAATCCAGAGACAAAAGTCTGAGCAAGCGCCTCACACTCGCTCTTTTGTCGTATCCCGAAGAGTTGTCCTCACGGTCTGTAGATCGGACCTGCCATACCTACTTCCCAAACCTAAGCCGAGTTTGTGTTTTCAGACTTCTGTCCACACATTCCTGGCCCACAGACCCTTCAGGCTGGGGCCCCTGGAGCCACACATCAGGACTGTGCCTGTCCATACCACGGGAATTCTGCCCATTCCATTGTCCACAATCTTACAAATTGGGAAAAACCTCCAGAGTCCCCAAGGACTTCCCAATAATGTAGGCTGCCCAGGACAAACAAGGGTCATCTGAAACCAGGACTAGGATTCCGAGCACGGTTCTAAGGATGGATGGCTGTGTAGCCCACATCACATTCCAAATGGACTCTCCCGTGGATGTGTCCTAATATGATTTTGTGTCTATGGAGACCTTGGAATGAAGCGGTGGCACTGCGGCCCTGAAGGGTTCTCCTAAAGAGAGGCTTTCACACAGCTCCATCGTGCAAGTTTCCGATGTGTAGATGAGATTTGTTCTGATGGGTGAGTCAAGAAATAGCCATATACTGTTATTGAAATCCAGGCCTCTGAGGAGAGATGCCTGGAAATCTAAGCATTGGATCTGATATGTGCCTAAGGCACTTTGATCCTTTTTACTTCTGGGGACAACAGTCTACGGGTCTGAGTGCCGGTAGGTGATCAGATGGGCCCAGATTCCCCCTGTTTGTCCTGGGAAGCCACAAATATTGTGATGGCCTCACGGAATTTGGAGGTTCATCCTATTAGTAGGGTTGTGGAAATTGGAATGGGCACATACAATTCCCTTGGAGAGGGCAAGCGCAGTCGTCAGGTTTGGCTCCAGGGGCCTGAGCCTGCAGGGTGTGTAGGCCAGGGCTGTTTGGACAGTTGTCTGAAAACACAAACTCGGCTTATGTTTTGGGTCATAGGTATGGCAGGACTGATCTACAGACCATCAGGAGAAATCATCGGGATATGAAAAAAGGTCGAGTGTGAGGCTCTTGCTCAAGTTTTTGTCTCTGGATATCGTGTCACTCATAGTCGTGAAATTTCCGGGTGACATCATGGGAAATGGTGAGTCTTACTCTCTGGGGGTTTTACCCGTCCAAAGAGTTTGGGGTCATTATGTGGGATGGAAGAAGTCCGTTGTTCTGTTGTGGTTGATTTGTTTTGTTTTGTTTTTCAACCTCAGGTGTCCCACCAAATGAGGGATTCCAGAGTAGAGCCCTGGAGAGGGGCGACTGGATAACCAGAAATCTGGTTAAAAATTGGGGCCTAGGGACATGTCAAACCCATTATGACATCTAATGGTCCAGCCACTGAGAGGACGTACTAGAGGCCAGGACTCACAATGAAGGTCACAATGCGTGTTATTGCCCTCCTCGCACTCAAGAATGGGCAGGGCCTCAGGGTCATTGCTGGATTCTCCTACAATGAACTTTGGACAACATGCCAACCACAAGGTTTCTTGCCATGTTTAAGGAATAGTTCTGATTTCTGCATCACAGTCACCCCTGGGCAGTGATTGGAGATAAGGTCTAGGTTCTGAAGCCTGAAAACTGAGGTAGGGAAGAGAATATGACATAAGGCCATGTTGGTTCTGATGTGCTCAGTGTGCGGTCAGCTGTCTGGGTGTTGGTCACGAGGTCCGGGTTCATGTTGTCAGACAGTGCATTAGTGCCCAGGTTAGAATATATATTTTGGGTGCCTTCGAATGCAGTGTAGGTTCTTATCTGAAGAACTCTTCAGGATATGAAGAATGAGCGAGTCTGAGGTCGTGCTCAGGCTTTTGTCTCTGGATTTTCTATCAGCGATGGCCGTGGAATGTTGGGGAGGCCTCATGGGCCATGGACGAATCTTACTCTCTGTGGATTTGGCCCGACCCCAATTATTTTTTGTCAATCTGTGGGATGAGAGGGCTCCTTTCAGGTTTGTTACCTCAGGTGTCCCACCAAAAGAGGAATTCCAAAGCAGAGCCGTGGTGAAGAGTGAAGGGACAACCCGAACTATGGTTAAAAATTGGGGCCTAGGGGCATGGCAAGCCCAATATGCTGTCTCTCCATCCAGCCACAGAGAGGCCTTACCTGAGGACTGGGCTCAGGCTGAGGGTCACAATGTGTGTTTGTGTCCAATGTGGCCCGCAAGCATGGGCGGGGCCTCATGGGCCACACTGGTTTCAACGACATTGAACCTTGGACAACATGCCAACCACAAGGTTTCTTGCCATGGGGAAAATGTTCTGATTTCTGCATTAATTTCAAACCCGGGCCGTGATTGGAGATAAGGTCTAGGTTCTGAAGCCTGAAAACCGAGGTTGAGAAGAGATGACGACCTAAGGCCATGGCGGGTCCGATGTGCTCAGTGTGCAGCCAGCTGTCTGCGTGGGGCCAGGAGGTCCAGGCTTAGGCTGTGTCAGAAAGGGCATTAGTGCCCAGGTAAGCCTATATATTTGGGGGTACAGCCGAATGGCGTGCAGGTTGATCCTCATTTGGGGTTTCTGCATAGCCCCAGAGTGCAATGTTTTTCTTCTGTAGGGCAGGCAGAGTGCTGCATTGTAGTTCTGGATTGCCAAACTGGAGGGCTTTTGGACCAGTAGTGAGAGGACGGAAGTCTGAGAACCCAAGCTAGGCCTAGGTTTCTGGGTGAGGATATGGCAGGCACAATCTACAGACCTGAATCGAGATCTCGTGCATCTGAAGTCTGGGCAAGGATTAGAGGATCACTCAGTTTGGACATTCTGTCCCTGATGGCCCCTTCTTGAAGGTGTGGTGGATCACGAGGCCATGGGAGTTTTCCCAAGATGGGAGTTGTGAGAAGCTCCAAACTGCAAAGTTTCTTCTGCAGGACAATTTAGACTTGTTGCTTGGCTCCAGGACAACGATTCCGAGCAGGGTTCTAAGGATGGATGGCTGGGTAGCCCACCTCGCATTCCAATTGTCTCCAAGCAACAAGAGAGTTTAGATCTGCTGGATCTGGTGAGCAACCAAGGAGGCTGAGTTGAAATGGACTCTCCCGTGGATGTGTTTAATGTGATTTTGGGTCTATGGAGACCTTGGAATGAAGCGGTGGCCCTGGGGCCCTGAAGGGTTCTCCTAAAGAGAGGCTATCACACAGCTCCATCGTGCAAGTTTCCCATGTTTAGATGAGATTTGTTCTGATGGGTGAGGCTAGACGCAGCCATATACTGTTATTGAAATCCAGGTCTCTGAGGAGAGATGCCTGGAAACCAAAGCAATGGATCCGATAGGTGCCTAAGGGCCTCTTCGTTCCTTTTTAAATCTGGGGAAATCAGTGTACGGGTCTGAGTGCAGGTAGGTGCTCAGATGGGCCCAGATTGCCCCTGTATGTCCAGGGAAGCCACAAATATTGGGATGGCTTCAGGGACTTTGGAGGTTTATCCTCTTAGAAGGGTTGTGGCCATTGGAATGGGCACATACAATTCCCTTGGCGAAGGAAAGCACAGTCGTCAGGTTTGGCTCCAGGGGCCTGAGCCTGTAGGGTGTGTAGGCCAGGGCTGTTTGGACAGTTGTCTGAAAACACAAACTTGGCTTACGTTTCGGGTCATAGGTATGGCAGGACTGATCTACAGACCATGAGGAGAACTCTTCGGGATATGAAAAAAGGGCGAGTGTGAGGCTCTTGCTCAAGTTTTTGTCTCTGGATATCGTGTCAATCAGGGTCCTGAAATTCCGGGTGACTTCATGAGAAATGGACGAGTCTTACTCTCTGGGGGTTAGGCCTCGTCCAAAGAGTGGGGTCAGTCTGTGGGATGGAAGAAGTCCGTTGTTCTGTTGTTGTTGATTTGTTTTGTTTTGTTTTTCAACCTCAAGTGTCCCACCAAATGCGGGATTCCAGAGTAAGGCCTGGGGAGGGTCGAATGAACAACAGAAATCTGGTTAATAATTGGGGCCTAGGGACATGTCAAGCCCATTATGACATCTAATTTTCCAGCCACTGAGAGGATGTACTACAGGACAGGCTCACGCTGAGGGTCACAATGCGTGTTTATGCCCTCGTCGCACTCTAGAATGGGCGGGGCCTCAGGGTGAATGCTGGTTTCTCCTACACTGAACGTTGGACAACATGCCAACCACAAGGTTTCATGCCATGGGGAAAGAGTTCTGATATCTGCATCATTTTCAAACCAGGGCCGTGATTGGAGATAAGGTCTAGGTTCTGAAGCCTGAAAGCCGAGTTTGAGAAGAGATGACGACCTAAGGCCATGGCGGGTCTGATGTGCTCAGTGTGCGACCAGCTGTCTGGGTGGGGCCAGGAGGTCCAGGCTTAGGCTGTGTCAGAAAGGGCATTAGTGCCCATGTCAGCCTATATATTTGTGGTACAGCAGGTTGATCCTCATTGGGTGTTTCTGGGTAGTCCCTGAGGGCAATGTCTACAAGTCTGAGTGCAGGTAGGTTCTCAGATGGGCTCAGATTGCTCCTGTTTGTCCTGGGAAGCCACCACTATTGGGATGGCCTCAGGGACTTTGGAGGTTTATCCTATTAGTAGCGTTTTGGCCATTGGAATGGGCACACAGAATTCCCTTGGAGAGGGCAAGTACAGTCGTCAGCTTGGCGCCAGGGGCCTAAGCCTGTAGGCTGTGTAGGCCAGGGCTGTTTGGACAGTTGTCTGAAAACACAAACTTGGCTTATGTTTCGGGATATAGGTATGGTAGGACTGATCTACAGACCATGAGGAGAACTCTTCGGGATATGAAAAAAGAGCGAGTGTGAGGCTCTTTCTCAAGTATTTATCTCTGGATATCATGCCATTCATGGTCATGAAATTTCCGGGTGACTTCATGGGAAATGGACAAGTCTTACTCCCAGGGGTTTGGCCCAATCCGAAGAGTTTGGGGTCATTGTGTCGGACGGAAGAAGTCCGTTTTTTGTTGTTGTTGTTTTGTTTTGTTTTGTTTTTCAAACTCAGAGGTCCCACCAAATGAGGGATTCCAGAGTAGAGCCCTGGGGAGGGGCGATTGGACATCCAGAAATCTGGTTAAAATTGGGTCCTAGGGACAGCTAGACTTGGGTTTCAGGGCGAGGGCACGGCATGTACCCCCTGAAGATCTGAAGCAATATCTCATGCATCTGAAGTCAGAGCGGGGATCAGACGTTGGCTCAGCTTGGATTTTCTGTTCATGACGGCCCCTTCATAAAGGGAGCCGAATCTCGAGGCCGTGGAGGTTTTCCCACGTTGGGAGTGGTGGGATGCCCCCTCCAAGGATTCCTTCTGCGGGACAATTGAGACCTGTTGGACTGATCCAGGACATCCCATATGGATGAGTCCAGACCAACGTTCGAGGATGGATGCCTGGGAAGCCCGCCTCACATTCCAATTGTCTCCTAGCCACAAGACAGTGTAGATCTGATGGCTCTGCGGGAGCAACCGGGGTGGCTGAGTTGAAATGGACTTTCCTGAGGATGGGACTAATGAGTGTTTTTGTCCATGAGGGCCTTGGAATGGGGCGGTGGCACCGGGACCTGAAGTATTCCCCTAAGCTTTTGACATAGCTCCCATGCACAAGTTTCCTTGTGGAGACGAGGTTTGTTCTGATGGGTGCCTCAGGAAAACCCCAATGCTGGTATTGGAAGCCAGGGTTTTGAGGAGACATGCCTGTAAACCAAAGCAATGGATCCGATTTTGGCCTAGGGTCCTGTCTTTTTCAATCTTCTTCTCTGGGGAAATCCTTCTAGGGTATGAGTGGAGTTAGATGCTCAGCTGGTGTCAGACTGCCCATTTTTGTCCCGGGCGGCCTATACTATTAGGATGGCCTCAGGGACTTTGGAGGGTTCTCCTAATTTGTACGATTTTGGAACTTTGATGACAGAAGTCTGAAAACACAGACTCAGCTTATGTTTGGGGACGTAGGTATGGCAGGTCCGATCTACAAACCATGTGAAGGCAACTTCAGGATATGAAGATAGTGCGAGTCTGAGGCGCTTGCTTAGGCTTTTGTCTCTGGATTTTGTATCAGCGATGGCCATGGAATGTTGGGGAGGCCTCATGGGCCATGGACGAATTTTGCTCTCTGTGGATTTGGCCCGATCCCAATTGTTTTTCGTCAATCTGTTGGATGGAGGACTCCTTTTAGGGTTGTTACATCAGGTGTCCCTCCAAAAGAGGAATTCCAAAGCAGAGCCCTGGGGAAGAGGGAAGGGACAACACGAACTATGGTTTAAAATTGGGGCCTTGGGGCATGGCAAGCCCAATATGCTTTCTTTCATCCAGCCACTGAGAGGCCTTACCTGAGGACTGGGCTAAGGCTGAGGGTCACAATGTGTGTTTGCTACCTATCTGGACCGCGAGCAATGGCGGGGCCTCAAGGGACACACTGGTTTCCACTACACTGAACGTTGGACAACAAGCCAACCACAAGTTTCCTGCCATTGGGAAGGAGTTCTAATTTCTGCATCATTTTCAATCCTGGGCAGTGATTGGAGATAAAGTCTAGGTTCTGAAGCCTGAAAACTGAGGTTGGGAAGGGATAACGACCTAAGCCCATGGGAGGTCTGAAGTTCTCAGTTTGTACCCAGCTGTCTGGGTGGGCCTAGGAGGTCCAGGCTCAGGCTGTGTCAGAAAGGGCATTATTGCCCAGGTCATCCTATATATTTTGGGTATAGCCAAGTGTCGTGCAGGTTGATCTTCATTTGTGGTTTCTAGGTGCCCCAGAGTGCAATGTATTTCTTCTGCAGGGCAGGTAGAGTGCTGCATTGTAGTTCTGGATTGCCAAACTGGAGGGCTTGTGAGCCAGTAGTCTGTGGACAGAAGTCTGAGGACACAAGCAAGGCTTAGGTTACTGGGTGAGGACATGGCAGGCAAAATCTACAGAACTGAACCGAGATCTCGTGCATCTGAAGTTAGGGTGAGGATCAGACGATCGCTCAGGTTGGAACTTATGTCGCTGATGGCCCCTTTATGAAGGGGGCGTATCATGTGGCCATGGGGGTTCTCTCACGATGGGAGTTCTGAGAAGCTCCCAACTGCAAAGATACTTCTGCAGGACAATTGAGACCTGTTGGTTGGCTCCAGGCCAACGATTCCGAGCAGGGTTTTAAGGATGGATGGCGGGGTAGGACACCTCACATTCCAATTGTCTCCTAGCAACAAGACAATTTAGATCTGCTGGATCTCGCGGAGCAACCGAATACGCTCAGTTGAAATGGACTATCCTGTGGATGGGTCCTAATGTGTTTTTGTGTCTATGGAGACCTTGTAATGGGGCAGTGGCACACAGGCCCTGAAGGATTCTCCTAACTGGAGGTTTTGAGACATCTTCAAAGGATCATTTTCCCATGTGGAGAAGAGATTTGTTCTGATTGCTGCCTCATGAAATCCCCATATGCTAATATTGGAAACCAGGCCTCTGAGGAGAGATACCTGTAACCGAAAGCAATGAATCTGATTCAGGCCTAGGGGCCTGTCTGATTCAATTTTCTTCTCTGGGGACATCCATCTACGTTGAGTAGAGGTAGATGCTCAGCTGGTTTCAGATGAACCTTGTTTGTCCTGGGCGGCCTATATTATTGGGATGTCCTTGGGGACTCTGGATGTTTTTCCTAATTTGTACGATTGTGGACAATGGAATGGGCAGAATTCCCGTGGTATGGACAGGCATACTCCTGATGTGTGGCTCCAGGCACCCCAGCCTGAAGGGTCTGTGGGCCAGGAATGTGGGGACCGAAGTCTGAAAACACAAACTCGGCTTAGGTTTGGGAAGTAGGTATGGCAGGCCCGATTTACAGACGGTGAGGGGAACTCTTCGGGATAAGACAAAAGAGCAAGTGTGAGGCGCTTGCTCAGATTTTGTCTCTGGATTTGTTGTCAACGATGGCTGTGGAATCTCAGGGAGGGCTCATGGGCCATGGACGAGACTTCCTCTCTGTGAATTTGGTCCAATCCCAATTGTTTTGGGTCAATCTGAAGGATGGGAGGAGTCCTTTTAGTTTTGTTACCTCAGGTGTCCCACCAAAAGAGGGATTCCAAAGCATAGCTCTGGGGAGGGATGAATGGACAACCCGAACAATCCAATTGGGGTGAGGTCGAGAACCGAGCAGGTTGATCCTCATTTGGGGTTTATGGAGATCCCCATAGAGCAACGTTTTTCTTCTGGAGGGCCAGCATAGGGCTGCATTTTGGTTCCAGAATTCCAAGTCTTGAGGACATGTTTGCCAGGAGTGTGAGGAAGGAAGTCTGAAAACACAAGGTAGCACGACGTTTGGGCCCACTGTGCAGAGGCTGAATCGAGATCTCCTGCATCTGCGGTCAGGGCGAGTATCAGATGTTGCCTCAAGCTGGAGTTTGTGTCCATGACGGCCCCTTCCTGAAGGGGGTGGGGGCGTCATGAGGCCAGGGAGGTTTCCCTACGCTGGGAGTTGTGAGCTGCTCCAAACTTCAAAGTTTCCTTCTTCAGGACAGTCGAGTACTATTGGATGGTTCCAGGATGCCACATACAGAAAGAATCGGGAGCAGGGGCCTAAGCATGGATGCCGAGAAACGCCAACTGACCTTCCCATTGCCTGGTCGAGACAAGGCACACTCAATCTGCGGGCTCTTGGGTGAGCTACCCAGAAGGCTGAGTTTAAATGGACTTTCCTGAGGATGAGTCATAATGTGGGTGGTGGCCATGGAGACCTTGGAATGTGGCAGTAGCTAAGGGACTCTGCAGGATTCTCCAACCCGAAGGGTTTGACACAACTCCAACAAGGAAGCTTTCCATGCGGAGATGAGAGGTGTTCTGTCTGGTGCCTCAGGATAGCCCCATATGCTGGTCTCGAACCCAGGCCTCTGAGGAGTGATACCTGGACACCAAATCAAGAGTTCATAATAGGGCCTAGGGGCCTGTCTGGTTCAATCTTCTGTCTCTGCGGATATCAGTCTGTGTGGCTGCATGGAGGTAGTAGTTGCTCAGCTGGTGTCATAATGCCCCTGTTTGTCCAGTGCGGCTTGCGGTAGTAGGATGTCCTTGGGGACCTTGAGGTTTCTACTATTTTGTAGAGTTGTGGCCAATTGAACGGGCAGTTTCTCTAGGAGAGAGCAGGCACAGTTCTGTGGTGTGGCTCCAGAGATCCCAGCCTGGAGACGGTGTGGGCCACGGCTGTGCAGACAGACATCCAAAAACCCAAACTCAGCTCAGGTTTGGGGCCGAGGTTATGGCAGGCCTGATCTACAGTCCGTGAGGGGAGCTCCTCTGGATATGAAAGAAGGGTGAGAGGGAGGCAGTCGCTCAGTCTTTTGTCTCTGGATATTTTGTCAACAATGGCCGTTTAATGTAGGAGTTGCCTCATGGGTCGTAGAAGTCTCCCTCTCTGGTAGTTTGTCCAGACCCCAAGAGTTTGGGGTCATTCTGTGGGAAGGGAAGAGTCCTGTTTTCTGCTTCATGTGTCCCCCCAGTAGAGGGATTCTGCAGCATAGCAGTGGGTACTGACAACTGGAATACTCGCTCCCTTGTTAAGCCTGGGGGCCTATGGATATGACAAGCCCCATATGCAGGATCTTGGTCCAGCCACTGAGAGGCGTTACTTTAATACAGGACTCACGCTACAGGTCACAATGCATGTCTGTGCCCTAGGCGGCCCTCAAGCACTGGCAGGGCCTTTCCGACAATGCAGGTTTTCCCACATTGAACGTTGGACAATATGCCAACCACAAGGTTTCTGGCCATGGGGAAGGAGGAATTCTAATTTCTGCATCACGTTCACCCCTGGGCAGTGATTGGAGATAAGGTCTAGGTTCTGAAGCCTGAAAACCGAGGTTGGGAAGAGATGACGAACTACAGCCATAGCGGGTCCCTTGTGTCCAGGTTGGAGCCAGCTGTCTAGGTGTCGTTTGGGATGTCTTGTCTCAGGCTGTGCCAGACAGGGCATTAGTATTCAGGGTAGGCTGTATAATTGCTTTACAGTCGAGTGGCATGCATTAGATAATCATTTGGGGTTTCTTATTAGCAGCATAGGGCAAAGTTTTTCTTCTGGAGGGCAGGCAGTGTGCTGCATTGTGGCTTCGGAATTCCCAAACTGGAGGGCTTGTGGGCCAGGAGAGTGAGGACGGAAGTCTGAGAACACAAGCTAGGCTTAGGTTTCGGGGAATGGACATGGCAGGCACACTCTGCAGAGCTGAATTGAGATCTCATGAGTCTGAAGTCAGGTCGAGGATCAGACTTTGTCTCAGGTTGGAGTTTCTGTCCATGTTGGCCCCTTCATGAAGGGGGGGGCAATAGGAGGCCATGGGGGTTTTCCCACTATTAGAGTTGTGAGATGCTCCAAACTGCAAGGATTCCTTTTGTGGGACAATTAAGATTTGTTGGATGGCTCCAGGACGTCTCCTAAGGTATTTTTCCAGAACAGGGTTCTAAGTATGGATGCCTGGGCAGACAGCCTCAATTCCAATTGTCTCCTAGCAACAAGAAACGTTTGATCTGCTGGCTTGGGGTAGCATCAGAGGGGGCTGAGTTGGAATGGACTTTCCTGAGGATGGTCTTAAATGAGTTGAAATGGACTTTTCTGAGGATGGTCTTAATGTTGGTTTGAGTCCATTGAGACCTTGGTATGGGGCAGTGGCACCAGGGCCCTGAAGGATTCTCCTAACCAGAGGTGATAACAAAGCTCCAATGAGCAAGTTTTCCATGGGGAGACGAGATTTGTTCTTATGGGTGCCTCAGGAAACCACCATTTGCTGGTATTGGAAATGAGGCCTCTGAGGAGAGATGCCTGGAAACCAAAGCAATGGATCTGATTAGGGCCTAGGGGCCTGTCCGGTTCAATATTCTTCTCTGGGGACATCTTTTGTCTGAGTGGAGGT
The DNA here is from genome assembly GCF_011764305.1 of Mustela putorius furo. NCBI lineage: Eukaryota > Metazoa > Chordata > Mammalia > Carnivora > Mustelidae > Mustela > Mustela putorius. The sequence continues at coordinate 225,925 of NW_025421547.1, read as the reverse complement.
AGTTGCTCAGCTGGTTTGAGATCACACCTGTTTGTCCTGGGCGGCCTACACTATTGGGATGGACTCGGTAACTTTGGAGGTTTTTCCTAAGTTGCAAGGTTGTGGCCAATGGAATGGGAAGAAATCTCTTGAAAGGGAAGCACAGTCCTGAGGTGTGGCTCCAGGGACCCAAGTGTGGAGCGTGTGTGGTCCAGGGCTATTTGGACAAAAGTCTGAAAACACAAACTCCACTTAGGTTTGGGTCTGTAGGTATGGCCGGCCCGATATATAGACCGTGAGGAGAACTCTTCGGGATATGAACAAAGGGCGAAAGTGAGGTGCTTGCTCATGCTTATTTTTTTCTGGATATGTGTCACCGATTGACATGGAATGTCCGGGTGTCCTCATGGGCCATCGATAAGGCTCCCTTTCTGGGGATTTGACCCAATCCCAAGAGTTTCGGGTCATTCTGTGGGAAGGGAGGAGGCCTTTCTGTTTTTTTTTTTACCTCAGGTGGACCACCAAAAGAGGGATTCCACAGCAGAGTCCTGGGGAGGGGCGACTGGACAACCAGAACTCTGGTTAACATTGGGACCTAAGAACATGGCAAGCCCCATATGTGGGCTCTTGGTCCAGACACTGAGAGGCCTTCCTTGAGCATAGGGCTCACATTGAGTTTCACAATGTGTTTTTGTGCCCAAGGAGCCCCTCAAGTCAGGGCATGGCCTAATGTACCATGCTGGTTTCTCCTACACTGAACGTTGCACAATATGGCAACCACAAGTTTTCTGGCCATGGGGAAGAAGGAGTTCTAATTTCTGCAACACTTTCACTCCTGGACTGTGATTGGATTTAAGGTCTAGGTTCTGAGGCCTGAAAACTGAGGTTGGGAAGAGATGAAGACCTAAGGCCATGGTGTGACTGATGTGCTCAGTGTTCGGCCAGCTGTTGAGTGTGGGTTGGGAGGTGCAGGCTCAGGCTGTGGCAGACAGGGAATTAGTGCCCAGGCTAGACTGTATCATTGGGGTGCAGTCGAGTTTCGTGCAGGTTGGTAATCATTTGTGGTTACTGGGTAGCCCCAGAGAGCAACTTTTTCTTCTGGAAGGAAGACACAGTGCCACATAGTGACTCCAGAATTCCCAAACTGGAAGGCTTGTGGGCCAGGAGTGTGAGGAAAAAATTCTGAGAACACAAGCCAGATTTAGATTTCGGGGTGAGGGGACGGCAGGAACCGTCTGCAGAGATGATTCGAGATCCTGTGTACCTGAAGACAGAGCTAGGATCAGACGTTGGCTCAGGTTGGAGTTTCTGTCCATGACGGCCCCTTCATGAAGGGGAGGGTGTCACGAGGCCATGGAGGTTTTCCCACGATGGGAATTGTGAGATGCTCCAAACCGCAATGATTCCTTCCGTGGGACAGTGGAGACCTGCTGGATGGCTCCAGGACATCCCATAAGGAAGTTATCCAGAGCAGGGTTCTAATGATGGATGCCTGGGCAGCCTGCCTCCCATTCCAGGTGTCTCATAGCGCCAAGGCAAGTTCGATCTGCTGGATCTAGGGGAGTAACCGAGGCGGGTGTGTTGAAATGGGTGAATTGAGGATGGGTCATAATGTGCATTTGTGTCCATGGAGACCTTGGAATGGGGTGCTTGATCCGGGGCCTTGAGGGATGTTCATAACCGGAGGTTTTGATGGAGCTCTAAAGAGTACGTTTCCTATGTAGAGAAGAGAATTGTTTTGATGAGTGCCTAAGGAATCTCCCACATGCTGGTATTGGAAACCAGGCCTCTGAGGAGAGATGCCTGGAAACAAAAGCAATGGATATGATTAGGGCCTAGGTGCCTGTCCGGTTCAATCTCTTTCCTGGGGATACGTGTCTATGGATCTGAGGGGATTTAGTTGCTCGGCTTGTGTCAGATCGCCCCTTTTTGTCCTGGGCAGCTTATAATATTGGGAATGGCCTCGGGATTTTGGAGTTTCTCCTAATCTATAGGGTTGTGGCCAATGGAATGGGCAGAAATCCCCTGGAGAGGGCAGGCACAGTTCTGAGTTTGGCTCTAGGAGCCTAGCCTTGAGGGTGTGAGGGCCAGGCCTGTGGGGACAGAAGTCTGAAATCACAAATTCTGCTTAGGATTGGGGACATAGGTATGGCACGCCCAATCTACAGACCGTGATAACACTTCGGGATATGAAAAAGGGTGAGTTTGAGGTTCTTGCTCAGGTTTTGTCTCTAGATTTGTGTCAACAATGTGGGTCAAATGCTGGCGTGGCCTCATGGGTTGTGGACGGCTTTCCTTCTCTGAGGATTTGACCCAATCCCAAGAGTTTGGGTACAGTCTGTGGGATGGGAGGTGTCCTTTCTGTTTTTTTATTTTATTTTATGTACCTCATGTGTGCCAATAAAAGAGGGATTCCAGAGCAGAGTCCTTGGTAGGGACACCTGGATAACCCCAGCTCTGTTTAAGTTTGGGGGCCTAGGGGCATGGCAAGTCCAATATGTGGGCTCTTGATTCAGACACTGAGAGGTCTTCCTTGAGGACAGGGCTCATGCTGAGGGTCACAATGCCTATTTGTGCCCAACAAGGCCCTCAAGCATGGGAAGGGCCTCATGGGCCACGCTGGATTCTCCTACACTGAACGTTGGAGAATATGCCAACCACAAGGTTTCCGGCCATGGCGAAGGAAGAGTTGTGATTTCTGCATCACGTTCACCCCTGGACAGTGATTGGAGTTTAGGTCTAGGTTCTGAAACCCGAAAACCGAGGTTGGGAAGAGATGAAGACCTAAGGACCTGATGGGTACAATGAGCTCAGTGTGTGGCTAGCTGTTGAGCGTAGGTCTGGAGGTGTGGGCTCATGCTGTGTCAGACAGGACATTAGACAGTGTAGACTGTATATTTGGGGTGCAGTCGAGTGCCGTTCAGTTGATCCTCATTCGGGTTTCCAGGTAGCTCCAAAAGGCAACATTTTTCTTCTGGAGGGCAGGCAGAGTGCTGCATTGTGGCCCCAGTATTGCCAAATTGTAGGGCTTTTGGGCCAGGGGTGTGAGGACGGTAGTCTGAAAACACAAGCTAGGCTTAGTTTTTGGGGTGAGGGCACAGAAGGCACACTCTGCAGAGCTGAATCAAGATCTCATGCACCTGAAGCCAGGGCGAATATCAGACGTTTGCTCAGGTTGGAGTTTCTGTCCATGATGGCCCCTTTATAAAGTGGAGCATCTCAAGAGGCAATGAAGATTTTCCCACAATGGGAGTTGTGAGATGCACCAGACTGCAAAGATTCCTTCTGTGGGACACTTGAGACCTGTTGGATGGCTCTAGGATGTCCCATATGGAACGACTACAGGGTAGGGTTCTAAGGATGGATGCCTGGGCAGCCCGCCTCCCATTCTAGTTGTCTCCTAGCAACAAGGCAGGTTTGATCTGCAGGCCCTGGGGGATAAACCAAGGGGGATGAGTTGACATGGACTCTACCGAGGATAGATCATAATGTGGGTTTAAGTCCATGGAGACCTTAGAATGGGGCACTTGATCCGGGGCCCTGAAAGATTCTCCTAAACAGAGGTTTTTTATAGAGCTCCAAAGAGTACATTTCCTATGTGGAGACGAGATTTTTCTAAGATTGCCTCAGTAATCCCCCATATGCTTGTATTGGTAACCAGGCCTCTGAGGAGAGATGCCTGGGAACAAAAGCAATGGATCTGATTAGGGCCTAAGTGCCTGTCCAGTTCAATCTTATTCTATGGGGATATCTGTCTCTGGGTCTGAGTGGAGGTAGTTTCCTAACTTGTGAAAGATCATCCCTGTTTGTCCTGGGCAGCCAACACTATTGGGATGGCCTCAGGTGGTTTGGAGGTTTCTCCTAATTTATAGGGTTGTGGCCAATGGAAATGGCAAAATTCCCCTGGAGAAGGAAGCCACAGTCCTCAGTTGTGGCTCCAGGGGCCCCAGCTTGGATGGTGTGTGGGCCAGGATTGTGGGGACAGAAGTCTGAAAACACAAACTCAGCTTAGGTTTGGGGATGTATGTATGAAGGCTCGATCTACAGACCCTGAGAATTTTCCGGGCTATGAACAAAGGGCGAGTATGTGGCGTTTGCTCAGGCTTTTGTCTCTGGAATTTGTGCCTACAGTAGCCGTGGAATGTCGGGGTGTCCTCAAGGGCCATGGACAAGTCTTTCTCTGGTGATTTGGCCTGATCCCAAGTGGTTGGGATCATTCTGTGGATGGGAAGAGTCCTTTCTGTATTTTTTTTTTAACCTCAGGTGTCCCACCAAAGAGGGATTCCAGAGCAGTGCCCTGAGTAGGGGTGACTAGACATCTCTAACTCTGGTTGAGATTGGGGGACTAGGGGCTTGGCAAGCCCCATATGTGGGCTGTAGTTGCAGTCACTAAGAGGCTTTACATGAGGATAGGGCTCAAGCTGAGGGTCACAATGTGTGTTTGTGCAAATTGTAGCCCTCAGGGATAGGTGGGGCCTCATAGTCCATGCTGCTTTCTCCTACAATGAACGTTGGACAACATGCCAACCACAAGGTTTCTTGCCATGGCGAAGGAGAAGTTCTGATTCTTGTATCACGTTCACTCCTGAGCAGTGAGTGGAGATAAGGTCTACGTTCTGAAGGTGAAAACTGAGGTTGGGTAGAGATGATGGCCGAAAGACATTGTGAGTTTGATATGCTCAGTGTACGGCCAGCTGTCTGGGTGTTGGACTGGAGGTCTGCCTTCAGGCTGTGTCAGACAGGGCTTTAGTGCACAGGCTAGATTGTATAATTGGGGTATGGTCGAGTGGCATGCAGGTTGTTACTCATTTGGCGTTTCTGGTTAGCCCTATAGGGCAACATTTTTCTTCTGGAGGGCAGGCAGAGTGCTGCATTGTGTCTCCAGAATTGCCAAACTGGAGCGGTGTGGCCAGGATTGTGAAGACGGAAGTCTGAGAACACATGTTAGGCTTAGGTTTCGGGGCGAGGGCACAGCAGGCACACTCTCAAGTGCTGAATCGAGATCTCGTGCTTCTGAATTCAGGGCGCGGATCAGACTTTGGCTTAGGATGGAGTTTCTGTCCATGATGGCCCATTTATGAAGGTGTGGGGCATCATGAGGAAATGGCGGTTTTCTCACAGTGGGATTGTGTGATGCTTCAAACCACAAGGATTCATTCTGCGAGACAGTCAAGACAGGTTGGTTGGATTCAAGACGTCCCATAAAGAAATTCTCCAGAGCAGGCTTCTAAGGATGGATGCCTGGGCAGCCCACCTCGCATTCCAACTGTCTCCTAGTGACAAGGCAGGTTTGATCTGCTGGCTCTGGGTGAGCAGCCAACGGGGCTGATTTGAAATGGACTCTCCTGAGGATGGATCATAATGTAAGTTTGTGTCCTTGGAGACCTTGGAATTGGGCCAGGGTGCCAGCGCCCTGAAGGATCCTCCTAACCTGAGGTATTGACACAGCTCCAAAGAGCAAGTTTCTCATGTGGAGGATGAGATCTGTTCTGATTGTTTCCTTAGGAAACCCCCATTATCTGATATTGGAAACCACGCCTCTGAGGAGAGATACCTAGAAACCAAAGCAATGGATCAGAAGTTGGCTCAGGTTGGAGTTTCTGTCCATGATGGCCCCTTTATAAAGGGGAGCATCTCATGAGGCCATGTAGGTTTTCCCACGATAGGAGTTGTGAGATGCTCCAATCTGCAAGGATTCCTTCTGCAGGACAGTCAAGACCTGTTGGAAGGCTCCCAGGACATCCCATATGGAACGGCGCCAGAGCAGGATTCCAACGATGGATGCCTAGAGAGTCTGCTTTGCATTCCAGTTGTCTCCTTGCGATAAGGCAGGTTTGATATTCTGGCTCTGGGGGAGTAATCGACGGGGCTGAGTTGAAATGTACTCTCCTGCCGAATGGTCATAATGCGGGTTTGTGTCCATGGAGACCTTGGAATAGGGCGGTGGCTCTGGTTACCTGAAGCTTTCTCCTAACTGGAGGTTTTTACAGAGCTCCAAAGGATACGTTTCCCATGTGGAGACAAGATTTGTTCTGATTGGTATCTCTGGAATCCCCCATATGCTGGTATTGGAAAACAGGCCTCTGAGGAGAGATGCTTAGAAACAAAAGCAATGGAACCAATTACGTTCTAGGGGCCTGTCCAGTTTAATACCTTTCTCTTGGGATATCTGTCTACGGGTGAGTTGAGGTCGTTGCTCAGCTTGTGACAGATCACCCCTCTTTGTACTAGGCGGCCTACACTATTGGAATGGCCTCTGGGACTTTGGAGGTTTCTCCTAATCTGTAGGGTTGTGGCCAATGGAATGGGAAGAATTTCCTTGGAGAGGGCAGGCACAGTCCTGAGGTGTGGCTCCAGGGGCCTCAACCTGGAGGGTTGTGGGACAGGGATGTCAGGATAGAAGTCTGAAAAAACAAACTCGGCTTAGGTTTGGGGACGTACGTATGGCAGGCCAGATCTACAGACTATGAGGAGAATTTTTTGGGCTATGACCTAAGGGTGAGGCTTATGTCTCTGGATTTTGTGACAATATTGGCCGTGGAATGTCGGGCTGGCCTCATGGGCCATGGACGAGTCTTTCTCTCTGAGGATGGCCTGATCCCAAGTGATTGGGGTCATTCTTTGGGTGGGAGGAATCCTTTCTGTGTTTACTTACCTCAAATGTCCCACCAAAGAGGGATTCCAGAGCAGAGCCCTGAGTAGGGGTGACTAGATGTCTCTACCTCTGGTTAAGATTGGGTGACTTGGGGCATGGCAGGCCCCATATGCGGGCTCATGGTCCAGCCACTGAGAGGCTTTACTTGAGGACAGGGCTCAAACTGAGGGTCCCAATGTGTGTTTGTGCCCACCGCAGCTCTTAAGCATGGGCAGGGCGTCAGGGACCCTACACTACCCTCAGGGGCCCTACTACTACTCCTGTAGGTCCTACAGGGGTCCTACACTGAACTTTGGATAAGATCTCAACCACAATATTCTGGCGAGAGTGAAGGAGGAGTTATGATTTCTGCATCACTTTCACCCATGGGAAATGAGTAGAGATAAGGTCTAGGTTTCTGTAGCCTGAAAACCAGGTTGGAAAGAGATGGCAACCTAAGGCCATGGCGGTTCAGATGTTCTCAGTGTACGGCAAGCTGTCTGGGTGTCGGTTGGGAATTCAGGCCTCAGGTTGTGTCAGACAGGGCATTAGTGCACAGGCTAGTCTATATAATTGGTGTACAGTTGAGTGTCATGCAGGTTTATCCTCATTTGAGGTTTCTGGATAGACCCATAGGGCAACGTTTTTCTTCTAGAGGGCAGGCAGAGTGCAGCACTGTGTCTTCGGAAATCCCAAAATGAAGGGCGTGTGGTCCAGGAGAGTGAGGACGGAAGTGTGAGAACACTAGCTATGCTTAGGTTTTGGGGTGAGGGCACAGCAGGTGCACTCTGAAGAGCTTAATCAAGACCTCGTGCAACTGAAGTCAAGGCAAAGATCAGCCGTTGGCTCAGGTTGGAGTTTCTTTCCATGATCCGCCTTCATGAAGAAAGGGGGCATCATGTGACCTTGGAAGCTTTCCATGATATGAGTTGTGAGGTGGTCTATGCACAAGGACTCCTGTGGGACAGTCGAGACCTGTTGGATGGCTCAAGGATATCCCATAAGGAAAGACGCAAAAGCAGGGTTCTAAGGGTTGTAAGGACCTCTAAGGAGAGATGCCTGGAAACCAAAGCAACAGATCCGATAGGTGCCTATGGGCCTGTTCGTTCCTTTTTACTCTGGGGACATCAGTCCATGGGTCTGAGTTCCGGTAGGTGCTCAGATGGGCCCAGATTGCCCCTGTTTGTCCAGGGAAGCCACAAATATTGGGATAGCCTCAGGGACTTTGGAGGTTTATCCTATTAGACTGGTTGTTGCCACGGAATGGGCACATACAATTCCCTTGGAGAGGGCAAGCCCAGTCTTAATGTTTGGCTCCAGGGGCCTGAGCCTGTACGGTGTGTAGGCCAGGGCTGTTTGGACAGTTGTCTGAAAACATAAACTCGGCTTATGTTTTGGGTCATAGGTATGGCAGGACTGATCTACAGACCATGAGGAGAACTCATCAGGATATGAAAAAAGGGCGAGGGTGAGGCTCTTGCTCAAGTTTTTGTCTCTGGATATCGTGTCACTCATGGTCGTGAAATTTCCGGGTGACTTCATGGGAAATGGACGAGTCTTACTATCTGGGGGTTTGGCCCCGTCCAAAGAGTTTCGGGTCATTCTTTGGGATGGAAGAAGTCCGTTGTTCTGTTGATGTTGATTTGTTTTGTTTTTTTTTCAACCTCAGGTGCCCCACTTAATGAGGGATTCCAGAGTAGAGCCCTGTGGAGCGGCGACTGGACAACCAGAAATCTGGTTAAAAATTGGGGCCTAGGGGCATGTCAAGCCCATTATGACATCTAATGGTCGAGCCAATGAGAGGACATACTAAGGGCAGGACTCACGCTGAGGGTCACAATGCGTGTTTATGCCCTCGTCCCACTCAAGAATGGGCGGGGCCTCAGGGTGAATGCTGGTTTCTCCTACACTGAACGTTGGACAACATTCCAACCACAAGGTTTCTTGCCATGGGTAAGGAAGAGTTCTGATTTCTTCATCACAGTCACCCCTGGGCAGTGATTGGAGATAAGGTCTAGGTTCTGAAGCCTGAAAACTGAGGTAGGGAAGAGATGATGACCTAAGGCCATGGCGTGTCTGATGTGCTCAGTGTGCGGTCAGCTGTCTGGGTGTTGGTCACGAGGTGCGGGCTCAGGTTGTCAGACAGTGCATTATTGCCCACGTTAGACTATATATTTTGGGTGCCTTCGAATGCCGTGTAGGTTCTTATCTGAAGAACTCTTCAGGATATGAAGAATTAGCGAGTCTGAGGCGCGTGCTCAGACATTTTTCTCTGGATTTTGTATCAGCGATGGCCGTGGAATATTTGGGAGGCCTCATGGGCCATGGACGAATCTTGCTCTCTGTGGATTTGTCCCGATCCCATTTGTTTTTCGTCAATCTGTGGGATGGGAGGACTCCTTTCAGGTTTGTTACCTCAGGTGTCCCACCAAAAGAGGAATTCCAAAGGAGATCCATGGGGAAGAGTGAAGGGACAACCTGAACTACGGTTAAAAACTGGGGCCTAGGGGGATGGCAAGCCCAATATGCTGTCTTCCATCCAGCCACTGAGAGGCCTTACCTGAGGACTAGGCTCTGGCTGTGGGTCACAATGTGTGTTTGTGAAAAATGTGGTCCGAAGGCATGGGCGGGGCCTCATAGGCCACACTGGTTTCAAGTACAATGAAACTTGGACAACATGCCAACCACAAGGTTTCTTGCCATGGGGAAAGAGTTTTAATTTCTGCATCATTTTCAAACCCGGGCCGTGATTGAGGATTAGGTCTAGGTTCTGTAGCCTGAAAACCGGGGTTGAGAAGAGATGACGACCTAAGGCCATGGCGTGTCCGATGTGCTCAGTGTGCGGCCAGCTGTATGGGTGTGGCCAGGAGGTCCAGGCTTTGGCTGTGTCGGAAAGGGCATTAGTGCCCAGGTCAGCCTATATATTTGGGGTACACCCGAATGGCGTGCAGGTTGATCCTCTTTTGGGGTTTCTGGGTAGCCCCAGAGAGCAATGGTTTTCTTCTGGAGGGCTGGCAGAGTGCTGCATTGAAGTTCTGGATTGCCAAACTGGAGGGCTTGTGGGCCAGTAGTCTGAGGACGGAAGTCTGAGAACCCAAGCTAGGCCTAGGTTTCTGGGTGAGGATGTCATGCACAATCTATAGACCTGAATTGAGATTTTGTGCATCTGAAGTGAGGGCGAGGATCAGAGGATCGCTCAGGTTGGACATTCTGTCCCTGATGGCCCCTACTTGAAGGGGGTGTGGATCACGAGGCCATGGGGTTTTTCCCAAGATGGGAGTTGTGAGAAGCTCCAAACTGCAAAGATTCTTCTGCAGGACAATTGAGACCTTTTGGTTGGCTCCAGGACAACGATTCCGAGCAGGGATCTAAGGATGCATGGCTGGGTAGCCCACCTGGCATTCCAATTGTCTCCAAGCAACAAGACAGGTTAGATCTGCTGGATCTGGGGGAGCAACCGAGGAGCCTGAGTTGAAATGGACTCTACCGTGGATGTGTCCTAATATGATTTTGTGTCTATGGAGACCTTGGAATGAAGCGGTGTCACTGGGGCCCTGAAGTGTTCTCCTAAAGAGAGGCTTTCACAGAGATCCATCGTGTAAGTTTCCCGTGTGTAGATGAGATTTGTTCTGATGGGTTAGTCAAGAAACAGCCATATACTGTTATTGAAATCTAGGTTTTGAGGAGAGATACCTGGAAAACAAAGCAATGGATCCGATAGGTGCCTGGGGGCCTGTTCGTTCCTTTTTACCTCTGGGGACATCAGTCTACAGGTCTGAGTGCCGGTAGGTGCTCAGATGGGCCCGAATTGCCCCTGTTTGTCCTGGGAAGCCACAAATATTGGGATGGCATCAGGGACTTTTGAGGTTTATCCTCTTAGTAGGGTTGTGGCCATTGGTTCGGCATATACAATTCCCTTGGAGAGGGCAAGCACAGTCGTCAGGTTTGGCTCCAGGGGCCTGAGCCTGTAGGGTGTGTAGGCCAGGGCTGTTTGGACAGATGTCTGCAAACACAAACTCGGCTTACATTTCAGGTCATAGGTATGGCAGGACTGATCTACAAACCATGAGGAGAACACTTCGAGCTATGAAAAAAGGGCGAGTGTGATGCTCTTGCTCAAGTTTTTGTCTCTGGATATCGTGTCATTCAGAGTCGTGAAATTTCCGGGTGACTTCATGGGAAATGGACGAGTCTTACTCTCTGGGGGTTTGGCCCCGTCCAAAGAGTTTGGGGTCACTCTGTGGGATAGAAGAAGTCCGTTGATCTGTTGTTCTTGATTTGTTTTGTTTTGTTTTTCAACCTCAGGGGTCGCTCCAAATGAGGGATTCCAGATAGAGCCCTGGGGAGGGGCGACTGGACAACCAGAAATCTGGTTAAAAATTGGGGCCTAGGGGCATGTCAAGCCCATTATGACTTCTAATGTTCCAGCCACTGAGAGTACGTACTAGAGAACAGGATTCACTCTGAGGGTCACAATGCGTGTTTATAGCCTTGTCGCACTCAAGAATGGGCGGGGCCTCAGGGTGAACGCTGGTTTCTCCTACACTGAACGTTGGACAACAGGCCAACCACAAGGTTTCTTGCTACGGGTAAGGAAGAGTTCTGATTTCTTCATCACAGTCACCCCTGGGCCGTGACTGGAGATAAGGTCTAGGTTCTGAAGCCTGAAAACTGAGGCAGGGAAGAGATGATGACCTCAGGCCATGGCGGGTCTGATGTGCTCAGTGCGGTCAGCTGTCTGGGTGTTGGTCACGAGGTCCGGGCTCAGGTTGTCAGACAGTGTATTAGCGCCCAGGTTAGACTATATATTTTGGGTGCATTAGAGTGCCGTGTAGATTCTTATCTGAAGAACTCTTCAGGATATGAAGAATGAGCGAGTCTGAGGAGCGTGCTCAGGCTTTTGTCTCTGGATTTTGTATCAGCGATGGCCGTGGAATTTTGGGGAGGCCTCATGGGCCATGGACGAATCTTGCTCTCTGTGGATTTGGCCCGATCCCAATTGTTTTTCGTCAATCTGTGGGATGGGAGGACTCCTTTCAGGTTTGTTACCTCAGGTGTCCCACCAAAAGAGGAATTCCAAAGCAGAGCGCTTGGGAAGAGTGAAGGGACAACCCGAACTATGGATCAAAATTGGGGCCTATGGGCATGGAAAGCCCAATATGCTGTCTCTCCATCCAGCCACTGAGAGGCCTTATCTGAGGACTGGGCTCATGCTGTGGGTCACAATGTGTGTTTGTGTCCAATGTGGCCCGCAAGCATGGGCGGGGCCACATGCGCCACACTGGTTTCAACTACACTGAACCTTGGAAAACATGCCAACCACAAGGTTTCTTCCCTGGGGAAAGGGTTCTGATTTCTACATCATTTTCAAACCCGGGCCGTGATTGGAGATAAGGTCTAGGTTCTGAACCTGAAAACCGAGGTTGAGAAGAGATGACGACCTAAGGCCATGGCGGGTCCGATGTGCTCAGTGTGCGGCCAGCTGTCTGGGTGGGGCCAGGAGGTCCAGGCTCAGGCTGTGTCAGAAAGGGCATTAGTGCCCAGGTCAGCCTATATATTTGGGGTACAGCCTAATGCCGTGCAGGTTGATCCTCATTGGGGGTTTCTGGGTAGCCCCAGAGGGCAATGTTTTTCTTCTGGAGGGCAGGCAAAGTGCTGCATTGTAGTTCTGGATTACCAAACTAGAGGGCTTGTGGGCCAGTATTCTGAGGATGGAGGTCTGAGAACCCAAGCTAGGCCTAGGTTTCTGGTTGAGGAAATGGCAGGCACAATCTTCAGACCTAAATCAAGAACTCGTGCATCTGAAGTCAGGACGAGGATCAGACGATCGCTCAGGTTGGACAGTCTGTCCCTGATGGCTCCAACTTGAAGGGGGGGGGTGGATAACGAGACCATGGGGACTTTGCCACGATGGGAGTTGTGAGTTGATCCCAACTGCAAAGATTCTTCTGCAGGACAATTGAGACCTGTTGGTTGGCTCCAGGACAATAATTCCGAGCAGGGTTCTAAGGATGGATGGCTGGGTAGCCCACCTCGCATTCCAATTGTCTCCAAGCAACAATACACGTTAGATCTGCTGGATCTGGGGGAGCAACCGAGGATGCTGAGTTGAAATGTACTCTCCCGTGGATGTGTCCTAATATGATTTCGTGTCTATGGAGACCTTGGAATGAAGCGGTGGCACTGGGGCCCTGAAAGGTTCTCCTAAAGAGAGGCTATCACAAGCTCCATCGTGCAAGTTTCCCATGTTTAGATGAGAATTGTTCTGATGGGTGAGTCAAGAAACAGCCATATGCTGTTATTGAAATCCAGGCCTCTGAGGAGAGATGCCTGGAAACCAAAGCAATGGATCCGATAGGTGCCTAGGGGCCTGTTCTTTCCTATTTACCTCTGGGGACATCAGGCTACGGGTCTGAGTGCCGGTAGGTGCTCAGATGGGCCCAGATTGCCCGTGTTTGTCCTGGGAAGCCACAAATATTGGGATGGCCACAGGCACTTTGGAGGATTATACTATTAGTAGGGTTGTGGCCATTGGAATGGGCACACACAATTCCCTTGGAGAGGGCAAGCACAGTCGTCAGGTTTGGCTCCAGGGGCCTGAGCCTGTAGGGTGTGTTCGTCAGGGCTGTTTGGACAGTTGTCTGAAAACACAAACTCGGCTTATGTTTCGGGTAATAGGTATGGCAGGACTGATCTACAGACCATGAGGTGAAAACTTCGGGATATGAAAAGAGGGCGAGTGGGAGGCTCTTGCTCAAGTTTTTGTCTCTGGATATCGTGTCAATCATGGTCGTGAAATTTCCGGGTGACTTCATGGGAAATGGACGAGTCTTACTCTCTGGGGGTTTGGCCCCGTCCAAAGAGTTTGGGGTCATTCTGTGGGATGGAAGAAGTCCGTTGTTCTGTTGTTGTTGATTTGTTTTGTTTTGTTTTTCAACCTCAGGTGTCCCACCAAATGAGGGATTCCAGAGTAGAGCCCTGGGGAGGGGCGACTAGACAACCATAAATCTGGTTAAAAATTGGGGCCTAGGGACATTTCATGCCCATTATGACATCTAATGGTCCAGCCACTGAGAGGACGTAGTAGAGGACAGGACTCACGCTGAGGGTCACAATGCGTTTTTATGCCCTCGTCGCACTCAAGAATGGGCGGGGTTCTGGGTGAATGCTGGTTTCTCCTACACTGAACGTTGGTCAACATGCCAACCACAAGGTTTCTTGCCATGGGTAAGGAAGAGTTCTGATTTCTGCATCAGAGTGACCTGTGGGCAGTGATTGGAGATAAGGTCTAGGTTCTGAAGCCTGAAAACTGAGGTAGGGAAGTGATGATAACCTAAGGCCATGGCGGGTCTGATGTGCTCAGTGTGTGGTCAGCTGTCTGGGTGTTGGTCACGAGGTCGGGCTCAGGTTGTCAGACAGTGCATTAGTGCCCAGGTTAGACTATATATTTTGGGTGCATTCGAGTGCCGTGTAAGTTCTTACCTGAAGATCTCTTCAGGATATAAAGAATGAGCGAGTCTGAGGCGCGTGCTCAGGCTTTTGTCTATAGATTTTGTATCAGCGATGGCCGTGGAATGTTGGGGAGGCCTCATGAGCCATGGACGAATCTTGCTCTCTGTGGACTTGGCCAGATCCCAATTGTTTTTCGTCAATCTGTGGGATCGGAGTACTCCTTTCAGGTTTGTTACCTCAGGTGTCCCACCAAAAGAGGAATTCCAAAGTAGAACCCTGGGGAAGAGTGAAGGGACAACCCGAACTATGGTTAAAAATTGGGGCCTAGGGGCATGGCAAGCCCATTATGCTGTCTCTCCATCCAGCCACTGAGAGTCCTTACCTGAGGACTGGGCTCAGGCTGAGGGTCACATTGTGTGTTTGTGACAAATATGCCCCGCAAGTATGGGCGAGGCGTCATGGGCCACCCTGGTTACAACTACACTGAACATTGGACAACATGCCAACCACAAGATTTCTTGCCATCGACAGCATGCCAATCACAAGGTTTCTTGCCATGGGGTAAGAGTTCTGATTTCTGCATTAATTTCAAACCCGGGCCGTGATTGGAGATAAGGTCTAGGTTCTGAAGCCTGAAAACCGAGATTGAGAAGAGATGACGACCTAAGGCCATGAGGGGTCCGATGTGCTCTGTGTGCGGCCAGCTGTCTGGGTGGGGCCAGGAGGTCCAAGATCAGGCTGTGTCAAAAAGGGCATTAGTGCCCAGGTCAGCCTATATATTTGGGGTACAGCCGAATGGCGTGCCCCGTTGATCCTCATTTGGGGTTTCTGGGTAGCCCCAGAAGGCAATGTTTTTCTTCTGGAGGGCAGGCAGAGTGCTGCATTGTAGTTCTGGATTGCCAAACCGGAGGAATTGTGGGCCAGTAATCTGAGGACGGAAGTCTGAGAACCCAAGCTAGGCCTGGGTTTCTGAGTGAGGATATGGCAGGCACAATCTACAGACCTGAATCAAGATCTCGTGCATCTGAAGTCAGGGCGGGGATCAGATGATACCTCAGTTTGGACATTCTGTACCTGATGGCCTCTTCTTGAAGGGGGGGTTGATCACGAGTCCATGGGGGTTTTCCCACGATAGGAGTTGTGAGAAGCTTCCAACTGCAAAGATTCTTCTGCATGACAATTGAGACCTGTTGGTTGGCTGAGGACAACAATTCTGAGAAGGGTTCTAAGGATGGATGTCTCGGTAGCCCACCTCGCATTCCAATTGTCTCCAAGCAACAAGACAGGTTAGATCTGCTGGATCTAGGGGAGCAACAGAGGACGCTGAGTTGAAATGGACTCTCCCGTGGATGTGTCTTAATTTGATTTTGTGTCTATGGAGACCTTGGAATGAAGCAGTGGCACTGGGGCCCTGAAGGGTTCTCCTAAAGAGAGGCTTCACACAGCTCCATCGTGCAAGTTTCCCATGTGTAGATGAGATTTGTTCTGATGGGTGAGTCAAGAAACAGCAATATGCTGTTATTGAAATCCAGGCCTCCGAGGAGAGATGCCTGGAAACCAAAGCAATGGATCCGATAGGTGCCTAGGGGCCTGTTCGTTCCTTTTTACCACTGGGCCATCATTCTACGGTTCTGAGTGCAGGTAGCTGCTCAGATGGGCCCAGATTGCCCCTGTTTGTCCTGGGAAGCCACAAATATTGGGATGGCCACAGGGAATTTGGAGGTTGATCCTATTAGTAGTGTTGTGTCCTTTGGAATGGGCACATACAATTCCTTGGAGAGGGCAAGCACAGTCGTCAGGTTTGGCTCCAGGGGCCTGAGCCTGTAGGGTGTGTAGGCCAGGGCTGTTTGGACTGTTGTCTGAAAACACAAACTCGACGTACGTTTCGTGTCATAGGTATGGCAGGACTGATCTACAGACCATGAAGAGAACTCTTCGGGATATGAAAAAAGGGCGAGTGTGAGGCTCTTGCTCAAGTTTTGTCTCTGGATATCGTGTCACTCATGGTCGTGAAATTTCCGGGTGACTTCATAGGAAATGGACGAGTCTTACTCTCTGGGGGTTTGGCCCCGTCCAGACAGTTTGGGGTCATTCTGTGGGATGGAAGAAGTCCGTTGTTCTGTTGTTGTTGATTTGTTTTGTTTTGTTTTTCAACCTCAGGTGTCCCACCAAATGAGGGATTCCAGAGTAGAGCCCTGGGGAGGTGTTACTGGACAACCAATAATCTGGTTAAAAATTGGGCCTAGGGACATGTCAAGCCCATTATGACACTAATGTTCCAGCCACTGAGAGGACGTAGTAGAAGACAGGACTCACGCTGAGGGTCACAATGCGTGTTTATGCCCTCGTCGCACTCAAGAATGGGCGGGGCCTCAGGGTGAATGCTGGTTTTTCCTACACTGAACGTTGGACAACATACCGACCACAAGGTTTCTTCCATGGGTAAGGAAGAGTTCTGATTTTTGCATCACAGTCACTCCTGGGCAGTGATTGGAGATAAGGTCTAGGTTCTGAAGCCTGAAAACTGAGGTAGGGAAATGATGATGACCTAAGGCCATGGCGGGTCTGATGTGCTCAGTGTGCGGTCAGCTGTCTGGGTGTTGGTCACGAGTTCCGGGCTCAGGTTGTCAAACAGTGCATTAGTGCCCAGTTTAGACTATATATTTTGGGGGCATTCGAGTGTCGTGTAGGTTCTTATCTGAAGAATTCTTCAGTATATGAAGAATGAGCGAGTCTGAGGCGTGTGCTCAGGCTGTTGTCTCTGGATTTTGTATCAGCGATGGCCGTGGAAGGTTGGGGAGGCCTCATGGGCCATGGACGAATCCTGCTCTTTGTGGATTTGGCCCGATCACAATTGTTTTTCGTCAATCTGTGGTATGGGAGGACTCCTTCCATGTTTGTTACCTCAGGTGTCCCCCCAAAAGAGGAATTCCAAAGCAGAGCCCTGGGGAAGAGTGAAGACACAACCCGAACTACGGTTAAAAATTGGGGCCTAGGGGCATGGCAAGCCGAATATGCTGTCTCTCCATCCAGCCACTGAGAGGCCTTACCTGAGGACTGGGCTCAGTCTGAGGGTCACAATGTGTGTTTGTGACCAATGTGGCCCGCAAGCATGGGCGTGGCCTCATGGGCCACACTGGTTTCAACTACATTGAACATTGGAAAACATGCCAACTACAAGGTTTCTTGCCATGGGGATAGAGTTCTGATTTCTGCATCATTTTCAAACCCGGGCCGTGATTGGAGATAAGGTCGAGGTTCTGAATCCTGAAAACCGAGGTTGAGAAGAGATGAAGACCTAAGGCCATGTCGGGTCAGATGTGCTCAGTGTGCGGCCAGCTGTCTGGGTGGGGCCAGGAGGTCCAGGCTCAGGCTGTGTCAGAAAGGGCATTAGTGCCCAGGTCAGCCTATATATTTGTGGTACAGCCGAATGGCGTGCAGGTTGATCCTGATTTGGGGTTTCTGGGTAGCCCCAGGGGGCAATGTTTTTCTTCTGGAGGGCAGGCAGAGTGCTGCATTGTAGTCTGGATTGCAAATGGGAGGGCTTGTGGGCCAGTAGTCTGAGGACGGAAGACTGAGAACCCAAGCTAGGCCTAGGATAATGGGTGAGGATATGGCAGGCACAATCTCCAGACCTGAATCGAGATCTCGTGCATCTGAAGTCAGGGCGAGGATCAGACGATCGCTCAGGTTGGACATTCTGTCCCTGATGGCCCCTTCTTGAAGGGGGGGTGGATCACGAGGCCATGTGGGTTTTCCCACGATGGGAGTTGTGAGAAGCTACCAACTGCAAAGATTCTTCTGCAGGACAATTGAGACCTGTTGGTTGGCTCCAGGACAATAATTCCGAGCAGGGTTCTAAGGATGGATGGCTGGGTAGCCCACCTCGCATTCCAATTGTCTCCCTGCAACAAGACAGGATAGATCTGCTGGATCTGGGGGAGCAACCGAGGAGGCTGAGTTGAAATGGACTCTCCCGTGGATGTGTCCTAATATGATGTTGTGTCTATGGAGACGTTGGAATGAAGCGGTTTCACTGGGGCCCTGAGGGTTCTCCTAAAGAGAGGCTTTCACACAGCTCCATCGTGCAAGTTTCCCATGTGTAGATGAGATTTGTTCTGATTGTTGAGTCAAGAAACAGCCATATGCTGTTATTGAAATCCAGGCCTCTGAGCAGAGATGCCTGGAGACCAAATCAATGGATCCGATAGGTGCCTAGGGGCCTGTTCGCTCCTTTTACCTCTGGGGACATCATTCTACGGGTCTGAGTGCCGGTAGGTGCTCAGATGGGCCCAGATTGCCCCTATTTGTCCTGGGAAGCCACAAATATTGGGATGGCCTCAGGGACTTTGGAGGTTTATCCTATTAGTAGGGTTGTGTCCTTTGGAATGGGCACATACAATTCCGTTGGAGAGGGCAAGCAGAGTCATCAGGTTTGGCTCCAGGGGCCTGAGCCTGTAGGGTGTGTAGGCCAGGGATGTTTGGACAGTTGTCTGAAAACACAAACTCGGCTTATGTTTCGGGTCATAGGTACGGCAGGACTGATCTACAGACCATGAGGAGAACCCTTCGGGATATGAAAAAAGTGCGAGTGTGAGGCTCTTGCTCACGTTTTTGTCTTTGGATATCGTGTCACTCATGGTCGTGAAATTTCCGGATGACTTCATGGGAAATGGACGAGTCTTACTCTCTGGGGGTTTGGCCCCGTCCAAAGAGTTTGGGGTCATTCTGTGGGATGGAAGAAGTCCGTTGTTCTGTTGTTGTTGATATGTTTTGTTTGTTTTTCAACCTCAGGTGTCCCACCAAATGAGGGATTCTAGAGTATAGCCCTGGGGAGGGGCCACTGGACAACCAGAAATCTGGTTAAAAATTGGGGCCTAGGGACATGTCAAGCCCATTATGACATCTAATGATCCAGCCACTGAGAGGACGTACTAGAGGACAGGACTCACGCTGAGGGTCACAATGCGTGTTTATGCCCTCGTCGCACTCAAGAAATGGCGGGGCCTCAGGGTGAATGCTCGTTTCTCCTACACTGAACGTTGGACACCATGCCGACCACAAGGTTTCTTGCCATGGGTAAGGAAGAGTTCTGATTTCTGCATCACAGTCACCCCTGGGCAGTGATTGGAGATATGTCTAGTTTCTGAAGCCTGAAAACTGAGGTAGGGAAGAGATGATGACCTTAGGCCATGGCGGGTCTGATGTGCTCAGTGTGCAGTCATCTGTCTGGGTGTTGGTCACGAGGTCCGGGCTCAGGTTGTCAGACAGTGCCTTAGTGCCCTGGTTAGACTATATATTTTGGGTGCATTCGAGTGCCGTGTAGTGTCTTAAATGAAAAACTCTTCAGGATATGAAGAATGAGTGAGTCTCTTGCGCGTACTCAGGCTTTTGTCTCTGGATTTTGTATCATTGATGGCCGTGGAATGTTGGGGAGGCCTCATGGGCCATGGACGAATCTTGCTCTCTGTGGAATTGTCCCGATACCAATTGTTTTTCGATAATCGGTGGGATAGTAGGACTCCTTTCAGGTTTGTTATCTCAGGTGTCCCACCAAAAGAGGAATTCCAAAGCAGAGCCCTGGGGAAGAGTGAAGACACAACCCGAACTACGGTTAAAAATGGGGGCCTAGGGGCATGGCAAGCCCAATATGCTGTCTCTCCATCCAGCCACTGAGAGGCCTTACCTGAGGACTGGGCTCAGGCTGAGGGTCACAAAGTGTGTTTGTGACCAATGTGGCCCGCACGCATGGGCGTGGCCTCATGGGCCACACTGGTACAAGTACACTGAACCTTGGACAATATGCCAACCGAAAGTTTCTTGCCATGGGGAAAGAGTTCTTATTTCTGCATCATTTTCAAACCCGGGCCGTGATTGGAGATAATGTCTAGAGTCTAAAGCCTGATAACTGAAGTTGAGTAGAGATGATGACCTAAGGCCATGGTGGGTCCGATGTGCTCTGTGGCATCCAGCTGTCTGGGTGGGGCCAGGAGGTCCAGACTCAGGCTCTGTTAAAAAGGGCATTAGTGCCCAGGTCAGCCTATATATTTGGGGTACAGCCGAATGGCGTTCAGGTTGATCCTCATTTGGGGTTTCTGGCTAGCCCCAGAGGGCAATGTTTTTCTTCTGGAGAACAGGCAGAGTGCTGCATTGTAGTCTGGATTGCAAACTGGAGGGCTTGTGGGCCAGTAGTCTGAGGACGGAAGTCTGAGAACCCAAGCTAGGCCTAGGATTCTGGGTGAGGATATGGCAGGCACAATCTCCAGGCCTGAATCGAGATCTCATGCATCTGAAGTCAGGGCGAGGATCAGACGATCGCTCAGTTTGGACATTCTGTCCCTGATGGCCCCTTCTTGAAGGGGGGGGTGGATCACGAGGCCATGGGGGTTTTCCCACGATGGGAGTTGTGAGAAGCTCCCAACTGCAAAGATTCTTCTGCAGGACAATTGAGACCTGTTGGTTGGCTCCAGGACAAGATTCTGAGCAGCGTTCTAAGGATGGATGGCTGGGTAGCCCACCTCGCATTCCAAATGTCTCCACACAACAAGGCAGGATAGATCTGCTGGATTTGGGGGAGCAAACGAGGAGGCTGAGTTGAAATGGACTCTCCCGTGCATGTGTGCTAATATGATTTTGCGTCTATGGAGACCTTGGAATGAAGCGGTGGCACTGGGGCCCTGAAGGGTTCTCCTAAAGAAAGGCTTTCACACAGCTCCATCGTGCAAGTTTCCCATGTGTAGATGAGATTTGTTCTGATGGGTGAGTCAAGAAACAGCCATATGCTGTCATTGAAATCCAGGCCTGTTTGAGGAGATGTCTGGAAGCCAAACCAATGGATCCGATAGGTTCCTAGGGGCCTGTTCGTTCCTTTTTACCTATGGCGACACAGTCTACGGGTCTGAGTGCAGGTAGGTGCTCAGATGGGCCCAGATTGCCTCTGTTTGTCCTGGGAAACCCCAAATATTGGGATGGCCTCAGGAACATTGGAGGTTTATCCTATTAGTAGGGTTGTGACCTTTGGAATGGGCACATACAATTCCCTTGGAGAGGGCAAGCACATTCATCAGGTTTGGCTCCAGGGGCCTGAGCCTGTAGGGTGTGTAGGCCACGGCTGTTTGGACAGTTGTCTGAAAACACAAACTCGGCTTATGTTTCGGGTCATAGGTATGGCAGGACTGATCTACAGACCATGAGGAGAACTCTTCAGGATATGAAAAAAGGGCGAGTGTGAGGCTCTTGCTCAAGTTTTTGTCTCTGGATATCGTGTCACTCATGGTCGTGAAAATTCTGGGTGACTTCAAGGGAAATGGACAAACTTACTCTCTGGGGGTTTGGCCCCGTCCAAAGAGTTTGGTGTCATTCTGTGGGATGGAAGAAGTCCGTTGTTCTGTTGTTGTTGATTTGTTTTGTTTTGTTTTTCAACCTCAAGTGTCCTACCAAATGAAGGATTCCAGAGTAGAGCTCTGGGAAGAGGGACTGGACAACCAGAAATCTGGTTAAAAATTGGGGCCTAGGGACATGTCAAGCCCATTATGACATCTAATGGTCCAGCCACTGAGAGGACGTAGTAGAGGACAGGACTCACGCTGAGGGTCACAATGCGTGTTTATGCCCTCGTCGCACTCAAGAATGGGCGGGGCCTCAGGGGGAATGCTGGTCACTCGTACACTGAACGTTGGACAACATGCCAACCACAAGGTTTCTTGCCATGGGTAAGGAAGAGTTCTGATTTCTGCATCACAGTCACCGCTGGGCAGTGATTGCAGATAAGGTCTAGGTTCTGAAGCCTGAAAACTGAGGTAGTCAAGAGATGATGACCTAAGGCCATGGCGGGTCTGATGTGCTCAGTGTGCGGTCAGCTGTCTGGGTATGGTCAAGAGGTCCGGGCTCAGGTTGTCAGACAGTGCATTAGTGCCCAGGTAAGACTATATATTTTGGGTGCCTTCGAGTGACGTGTAGGTTCTTATCTGAAGAACTCTTCAGGACATGAAGAATGAGCGAGTCTGAGGCGCGTGCTCAGGCTTTTGTCTCTGGATTTTGTATCAGCGATGGCCGTGGAATGTTGGGGAGGCCTCATGGGCCATGGACGAATCTTGCTCTCTGTGGATTTGGCCCGATCCCAATTGTTTTTCGTCAATCTGTGGGATGGGAGGACTCCTTTCAGGTTTGTTACCTCAGGTGTCCCACCAAAAGAGGAATTCCAAAGCAGACCCCTGGGGAAGACTGAAGGGACAACCCGAAATATGGTGAAAAATTGTGGCCTAGGGTCACGGCAAGCCCAATATGCTGTCTCTCCATCCAGCCACTGAGAGGCCTTACCTGAGGACTTGGCTCAGGCTGAGGGTCACAATGTGTGTTTGTGACCACTGTGGCCCGCAAGCATGGGCGGGGCCTCATGGCCACACTGGTTTCAACTACACTGAACCTTGGACAACATGCCAACCACAAGTTTCTTGCCATGGGGAAAGAGTTCTGATTTCTGCATCATTTTCAAACCCGGGCCGTGATTGGAGATAAGGTCTAGGTTCTGAAGCCTGAAAACCGAGGTTGAGAAGACATGACTTCCTAAGGCCCTGGCAGTTCCTATGTGATCAGTGTGTGGCCTGCTGTCTGGGTGGGGCCAGGAGGTCCAGGCTCAGGCTGTGTCAGAAAGGGCATTAGTGCCCAGGTCAGCCTATATATTTGGGGTACAGCCGAATGGCGTGCAGGTTGATTCTCATTTGGGGTATCTGGGTAGCCCCAGAGGGCAATGTTTTTCTTCTGGATGGCAGGCAGAGTTCTGCATTTTAGTCTGGATTGCCAAACTGGAGGGCTTGTCGGCCAGTAGTTTGAGGACGGAAATCTGAGAACCCAAGCTAGGCCTAGGATTCTGGGTGAGGATATGGCAGGCACAATCTCCAGGCCTGAATCGAGATCTCGTGCATCTGAAGTCAGGGCGAGGATCAGACGATCGCTCAGGTTGGAAATTCTGTCCCTGATGGCCCCTTCTTGAAGGGGGAGTGGATCACAAGGCCATTGGTGTTTTCCCACGATGGGAGTTGTGAGAAGCGCCCAACTGCAAAGATTCTTCTGCAGGACAATTGAGACCTGTTGGTTGGCTCCAGGACAACGATTCCGAGCAGGGTTCTAAGGATGGATGGCTGGGTAGCCCACCTCGCATTCCAATTGTCTCCACGCAACAAGACAGGTTAGATCGGCTGGATCTGGGGGAGCAAACGAGGAGGCTGAGTTGAAATGGACTCTCCCTTGGATGTGTCCTAATATGATTTTGCGCCTATGGACCTTGGAAAGAAGCGGTGGCACTGGGGCCCTGAAGGGTTCTCCTAAAGAGAGGCTTTCACACAGCTCCACGTGGAAGTTTCCCATGTGTAGATGAGATTTGTTCTGATGGGTGAGTCAAGAAACAGCCATATGCTGTTATGAAATCCAGGCCTCTGATAGGAGATGCCTGCAAGCCAAACCAATGGATCCGATAGGTTCCTAGGGGCCTGTTCGTTCCTTTTTACCTATGGGGACACAGTCTACGGGTCTGAGTGCAGGTAGGTGCTCAGATGGGCCCATATTGCCCCTGTTTGTCCTGGGAAGCCCCAAATATTGGGATGGCTTCGGGGACTTTGTAGGTTTATCCTATTAGTAGGGTTGTGGCCTTTGGAATGGGCACATACAATACCCTTGGAGAGGGCAAGCACAGTCGTCAGGTTTGGCTCCAGGGGCCTGAGCCTGTAGGGTGTGTAGGCCACGGCTGTTTGGACAGTTGTCTGAAAACACAAACTCGGCTTCTGTTTCGGGTCATAGGTATGGCAGGAGTGACCTACAGACCATGAGGAGAACTCTTCGGGATATGAAAAAAGGGCGAGTGTGAGGCTCTTGCTCAAGTTTTTGTCTCTGGATATCGTGTCACTCATGGTCGTGAAAATTCCGGGTGACTTCATGGGAAATGGACGAGTCTTACTCTCTGGGGGTATGGGTACGTCCAAAGAGTTTGGTGTCATTCTGTGGGATGGAAGAAGTCCGTTGTTCTGTTGTTGTTGATTTGTTTTGTTTTGTTTTTCAACCTCAAGTGTCCCACCAAATGAGGGATTCCAGAGTAGAGCCCTGGGGAGGAGGGACTGGACAACCAGAAATCTGGTTAAAAATTAGGGCCTAGGGACGTGTCAAGCCCCTTATGATATCTAATGGTCCAGCCACTGAGAGGACGTGCTAGAGGACAGGACACACGCTGAGGGTCACAATGCGTGTTTATGCCCTCGTCGCACTCAAGAATGGGCGGGGCCTCAGGGTGAATGCTGGTCACTCGTACACTGAACGTTGGACAACATGCCAACCACAAGGTTTCTTGCCATGGGTAAGGAAGAGTTCTGATTTCTGCATCACAGTCACCCCTGGGCAGTGATTGCAGATAAGGTCTAGGTTCTGAAGCCTGAAAACTGAGGTAGGGAAGAGATGATGACCTAAGGCCATGGCGGGTCTGATGTGCTCAGTGTGCGGTCGGCTGTCTGGGTGTTGGTCACGAGGTCCGGGCTCAGGTTGTCAGACAGTGCATTAGTGCCCAGGTTAGACTATATATTTTGGGTGCATTCGAGTGCCGTGTAGGTTCTTATCTGAAGAACTCTTCAGGATATGAAGAATGAGCGTGTCTGAGGTGCGTGCTCAGGCTTTTGTCTCTGGATTTTGTATCAGCGATGGCCGTGGAATGTTGGGGAGGCCTCATGGGCCATGGACGGATCTTGCTCTCTGTGGATTTGGCCCGATCCCAATTGTTTTTCGTCCCTCTGTGGTCGGAGGACTCCTTTCAGGTTTGTTACCTCTGTTGACCCACCAAAAGAGGAATTCCAAAGCAGAGCCATGGGGAAGACTGAAGGGACAACCCGAACTATGGTTATAAATTGTGGCCTAGGGTCATGGCAAGCCCAATATGCTGTCTCTCCATCCAGCCACTGAGAGGCCTTACCTGAGGACTTGGCTCAGGCTGAGGGTCACAATGTGTGTTTGTGACCAATGTGGCCCGCAAGCATGGGCGGGGCCTCATGGGCCACACTGGTTTCAACTACATTGAACCTTGGACAACATGCCAACCACAAGTTTCTTGCCATGGGGAAAGAATTCTGATTTCTGCATCATTTTCAAACCCCGGCCGTGATTGGAGATAAGGTCTAGGTTCTGAAGCCTGAAAACCGAGGTTGAGAAGAGATGACGTCCTAAGGCAATGGCGGGTCCGATGTGATCAGTGTGCGGCCAGCTGTCTGGGTGCGGCCAGGAGGTCAGGGCTCAGGCTGTGTCAGAAAGGGCATTAGTGCCCAGGTCAGCCTATATATTTGGGGTACAGCCGAATGGCGTGCAGGTTGATTCTCATTTGGGGTATCTGGGTAGCCCCAGAGGGCAATGTTTTTCTTCAGGAGGGCAGGCAGAGTGCTGCATTGTAGTCTGGATTGCCAGACTGGAGGGCTTGTGGGCCAGTAGTCTGAGGACGGAAGTCTGAGAACCCAAGCTAGGCCTAGGATTCTGGGTGAGGATATAGCAGGCACAATCTCCAGGCCTGAATCGAGATCTCGGGCATCTGAAGTCAGGGCGAGGATCAGACGATCGCTCAGGTTGGACATTCTGTCCCTGATGGCCCCTACTTGAAGGGGGGGTGGATCACGAGACCTTGGGGCTTTTCCCACGATGGGAGTTGTGAGAAGCTTCCAACTGCAAAGATTCTTCTGCAGGACAATTGAGACCTGTTGGTTGGCTCCAGGACGACGATTCCGAGCTAGGTTCTAAGGATGGATGGCGGGGTAGCCCACCTCGCATTCCAATATTCTTCACACAACAAGACAGGTTAGATCTGCTGGATCTGGGGGAGCAAACGAGGAGGGTGAATTGAAATGGACTCTCCCGTGCATGTGTCCTAATATGATTTTGCGTCCATGGAGACCTTGGAATGAAGCGGTGGCACTGGGGCCCTGAAGGGTTCTCCTAAAGAAAGGCTTTCACACAGCTCCATCGTGCAAGTTTCCCATGTGTAGATGAGATTTGTTCTGATGGCTGAGTCAAGAAACAGCCATATGCTGTTATTGAAATCCAGGCCTCTGAGAGGAGACGTCTGGAAGCCAAACCAATGGATCCGATAGGTTCCTAGGGGCCTGTTCGTTCCTTTTTACCTATGGGGACACAGTCTACGGGTCTGAGTGCAGGTAGGTGCTCAGATGGGCCCAGATTGCCCCTGTTTGTCCTAGGAAGCCCCAAATATTGGGATGGCTCAGGGACTTTAGAGGTTTATCCTATTAGTAGGGTTGTGGCCTTTGGAATGGGCACATACAATTCCCTTGGAGAGGGCAAGCACAGTCGTCAGGTTTGGCTCCAGGGGCCTGAGCCTGTAGGGTGTGTAGGCCACGGCTGTTTGGACAGTTGTCTGAAAACACATACTCGGCTTATGTTTCGGGTCATAAGTATGGCAGGACTGATCTACAGACCATGAGGAGAACTCTTCGGGATATGAAAAAAGGGCGAGTGTGAGGCTCTTGCTCAAGTTTTTGTCTCTGGATATCGTGTCACTCATGGTCGTGAAAATTCCGGGTGACTTCATGGGAAATGGACGAGTCTTACTCTCTGGGGGTTTGGCCCCGTCCAAAGAGTTTGCGGTTTCTGTGGGATGGAAGAAGTCCGTTGTTCTGTTGTTGTTGATTTGTTTTGTTTTGTTTTTCAACCTCAGGTGTCCCACCAAATGAGGGATTCCAGAGTTGATCCCTGGGGAGGATGGACTGGACAAGCAAAAATTTGGTTAAAAATTGGAGCCTAGGGACATGTCAAGCCCATTATGACATCTAATGTTCCAGCCACTGAGAGGACGTGCTAGAGGACAGGACTCACGCTGAGGGTCACAATGCGTGTTTATGCCCTCGTCGCACTCAAGAATGGGCGGGGCCTCAGGGTGAATGCTGGTCACTCGTACACTGAACGTTGGACAACATGCCAACCACAGGGTT
Organism: Mustela putorius furo; assembly: GCF_011764305.1. Lineage (NCBI taxonomy): Eukaryota > Metazoa > Chordata > Mammalia > Carnivora > Mustelidae > Mustela > Mustela putorius. Next base: position 198,892 of record NW_025421547.1, on the reverse strand, counting down.
TCTTGCCATGGGTAAGGAAGAGTTCTGATTTCTGCATCACAGTCACCCCTGGGCAGTGATTGGAGATAAGGTCTAGGTTCTGAAGCCTGAAAACTGACGTAGGGAAGAGATGATGACCTAAGGCCATGGCGGGTCTGATGTGCTCAGTGTGCGGTCAACTGTCTGGGTGTTGGTCACGAGGTCCGGGCTCAGGTTGTCAGACAGTGCATTAGTGCCCAGGTTAGACTATATATTTTGGGTGCATTCGAGTGCCGTGTAGGTTCTTATCTGAAGAACTCTTCAGGATATGAAGAATGAGCGAGTCTGAGGTGCGTGCTCAGGCTTTTGTCTCTGGATTTTGTATCAGCGATGGCCGTGGTATGTCGGGGAGGCCTCATGGGCCATGGACGAATCATGCTCTCTGTTTATTTGGCCCGATCCCAATTGTTTTTCGTCAATATGTGGGATGGGAGGACTCCTTTCAGGTTTGTTACCTCAGATGTCCCGCCAAAAGAGGAATTCCAAAGCAGATCCCTGGGGAAGAGTGAAGGGACAACCCGAACTACGGTTAAAACTTGGGGTCTAGGGGCATGGCAAGCACAATATGCTGTCTCTCCATCCAGCCACTGAGAGGCCTTACCTGAGGACTGGGCTCAGGCTGAGGTTCACAATGTGTGTTTGTGACCAATGTGGCCCGCAAGCATGGGCGGGGCCTCATGGGCCACACTGGTTTCAACTACACTGAACCTTGGACAATATGCCAACCACAAGTTTCTTGCCATGGGGAAAGAGTTCTGATTTCTGCATCATTTTCAAACCCGGGCTGTGATTGGAGATAAGGTCTAGGTTCTGAAGCTTGAAAACCGAGGTTGAGAAGAGATGACGTCCTAAGGCCATGGCGGTTCCTATGTGATCAGTGTGTGGCCTGCTGTCTGGGTGGGGCCAGGAGGTCCAGGCTCAGGCTGTGTCAGAAAGGGCACTAGTGCCAAGGTCAGCCTATATATTTGGGGTACAGCCGAATGGCGTGCAGGTTGATCCTCATTTGGGGTATCTGGGTAGCCCCAGAGGGCAATGTTTTTCTTCTGGAGGGCAGGCAGAGTGCTGCATTGTAGTCTGGATTGCCAAACTGGAGGGCTTGTGGGCCAGTAGTTTGAGGACCGAAGTCTGAGAACCCAAGCTAGGCCTAGGATTCTGGGTGAGGATATGGCAGGCACAATCTCCAGGCCTGAATCGAGATCTCGTGCATCTGAATTCAGGGCGAAGATCAGACGATCGCTCAGGTTGGACATTCTGTCCCTGATGGCCCCTTCTTGAATGGGGAGTGGATCACGAGGCCATGTGGGTTTTCCCACGATGGGAGTTGTGAGAAGCTCCCAAATGCAATGATTCTTCTGCAAGACAATTGAGACCTGTTGGTTGGCTCCAGGACAATGATTCCGAGCAGGGTTCTTAGGATGGATGGCTGGGTAGCCCACCTCGCATTCCAATTTTCTGCACGCAACAAGACAGGTTAGATCTGCTGGATCTGGTGGAGCAACCGAGGAGGCTCATTTGAAATGGACTCTCCCGTGGATGTGTCCTAATATGATTTTGCGTCTATGGACCTTGGAATGAAGCGGTGGCACTGGGGCCCTGAAGGATCTCCTAAGGAGAGGCTTTCACACAGCTCTATCGTGGAAGTTTCCCATGTGTAGATGAGATTTGTTCTGATGGGTGAGTCAAGAAACAGCCATATGCTGTTATTGAAATCCAGGCCTCTGAGGAGAGATGCCTGGAAGCCAAACCAATGGATCTGATAGGTGCCTATGGGATTCTTCGTTCCTTTTTACCACTGGGACATCAGGATAAGAAAATGCCCTTTCCATTGGCCACAACTCTACAAAATAGTAGAAACCTCAAGGTCCCCAAGGACATCCCACTACCGCAAGCCGCACTGGACAAACAGGGGCATTATGACACCAGCTGAGCAACTACTACCTCCATGCAGACACACAGACTGATATCCGCAGAGACAGAAGATTGAACCAGACAGGCCCCTAGGCCCTATTATGAACTCTGGGTTTGGTGTCCAAGTATCACTCCTCAGAGGCCTGGGTTCGAAGACCAGCATATGGGGCTATCCTGAGGCACCAGACAGAACACCTCTCATCTCCACATGGAAAGCTTCCTTGTTGGAGTTGTGTCAAACCCTTCGGGTTGGAGAATCCTGCAGAGTCCCTTAGCTACTGCCACATTCCAAGGTCTCCATGGCCACCAACCCACATTATGACTCATCCTCAGGAAAGTCCATTTAAACTCAGCCTTCTGGGTAGCTCACCCAAGAGCCCGCAGATTGAGCGTGCCTTGTCTCGACAGGCAATGGGAAGGGGAGTTGGCGTTTCTCGGCATCCATGCTTAGGCCTCTGCTGCCGAGTCTTTCTGTATGGGGCATCCTGGAACCATCCAATAGTACCTGACTGTCCTGAAGAAGGAAACTTTGAAGTTTGGAGAAGCTCAAACTCCCAGCGTAGGGAAACCTCCCTGGCCTCATGACGCCCCCACCCCCTTCAGGAAGGGGCCCTCATGGACACAAACTCCAGCTTGAGGCAACATTTGATACTCGCCCTGACCTCAGATGCAGATCATCTCGATTCAGCCTCTGCACAGTGGGCCCAAACGTCGTGCTACCTTGTGTTTTCAGACTTCCTTCGTCACACTTCTGGCAAACATGTCCTCAAGTCTTGGAATTCTGGAACCAAAATGCAGCCCTATGCTGGCCCTCCAGAAGAAAAACGTTGCTCTGTGGGGATCTCCATAAACCCCAAATGAGGATCAACCTGCTCGGTTCTCAACCTCACCCCAATTGGATTGTTCCGGTTGTCCATTCATCCCTCCCCAGAGCTCTGCTTTGGAATCCCTCTTTTGGTGTGACACCTGAGGTAGCAAAACTAAAAGGACTCCTCCCATCCTTCAGATTGACCCAAAACAATTGGGATTGGACCAAATTCACAGAGAGGAAGTCTCGTCCATGGCCCATGAGGCGTCCCCGAGATTCCACAGCCATCGTTGACAACAAATCCAGAGACTAAAGTCTTAGCAAGCGCCTCACATTCGCTCTTTTGTCGTATCCTGAAGAGTTCTCCTCACGGTCTGTAGATTGGGCCTGCCATACCTACTTCCCAAACCTAAGCCGAGTTTGTGTTTTCAGACTTCTGTCCCCACATTCCTGGCCCACAGACCCTTCAGGCTGGGGCCCCTGGAGCCACACATCAGGACTGTGCCTGTCCATACCACGGGTATTCTGCCCATTCCATTGTCCACAATCGTACAAATTAGGAAAAACCTCCAGAGTCCCCAAGGACATCCCAATAATGTAGGCCGCCCATGACAAACAAGTGTCATCTGAAACCAGCTGAGCATCTACCTCTACTCAGCGTAGATGGATGTTCCCAGAGAAGAAGATTGAATCAGACAGGCCCCTAGGCCTGAATCAGATTCATTGCTTTCGGTTACAGGTATCTCTCCTCAGAGGCATGGTTTCCAATATTAGCATATGGGGATTTCATGAGGCAGCAATCAGAACAAATGTCTTTCCACATGGGAAAATTATCCTTTGAAGATGTCTCAAAACCTCCAGTTAGGAGAATCCTTCAAGGCCTGTGTTCCAATCCCCCATTACAAGGTCTCCATGGACAGAAATCCACATTAGAACCCATCCGCAGGAAATTCCATTTCAACTCAGCTCCCTTGGTTGCTCCCCCAGAGCGAGCAGACTGAACCTGTCTTGACTAGGAGACAATTGGAATGCGAGGCGGGCTGCCCAACCATCCATACTTAGAGCTCTGCTCTGGCGTCGTTCCGTATGGGATGTCCTGGAGCCATCCAACTGGTCTCAAATGTCCAGCAGAAGGAATCCTTGAGTTTTGGAGCATCTCACAACTCCCAACCTGGGAAAATCTAGATGGCTTTGTGATGCCCCCCCCCCATTTATGAAGGGGAAATCATGGACAGGAATTCCAACCTAAGCCAAATTGTGTGATCTTCACCCTGAATTCAGATGCACGAGATCTCGATGCAGCTCTGCAGAGTGTGCTTTCCTTGCCATCGCCCTGAAACCTATGACTAGCTTGTGTTCTCAGACTTCCGTCCTCACACTCCTCCCCCCAAGACCTCACATTTGGAAATTCGGGACACAAAATGAAGCATTCTGCCTGCCTTCCAGAAGAAAAATTTTGACCTATGGAGTTTCTCACATAAGCCAAATGAGGATAGACATACACGGCACTCGAATGTACCCAAATTAGATAGTCTAACCTGGCCACTAATACACTGTCTGATACAGCGTGAGCCCGGACGTCCTGACCAAAACCGAGACAGCTGACCGCACACTGAGAACATCACACCCGCCATGGTGTGTTTGCCACCTATGTGGCCCACGAGCAATGGTGGGGCCTCATCGGACACACATGTTTCCACTACACTGAACATTATAAAACAAGCCTACCACAAGTTTTCTTGCCATCGGGAAGGAGTTCTGATTTCTGCATCATTTTCAAACATGGGCAGTGATTGGAGATAAGGTCTAGGTTCTAAATCCTGAAAACCGAGGCTGGGAAGAGATAACGACCTAAGGCAATGGCTGATCCGATGTGCTCAGTGAGCGGCCAGCTGTATGGGTGAGCCAGGAGGTCTAGGCTCAGCCTCTGTCAGAAAGGGCATTATTGCCCAGGTCAGCCTATATATTTTGGGTACAGCCAAGTGGCGTGCTGGTTGATCTTCATTTGGGGTTTCTGGGTAGCCCCAGAAGGCAATGTTTTTCTTCTGGAGGGCAGGCAGAGTGCTGCATTATAATTCTGGATTGCCAAACTGGAGGGCTTGTGGGCCATTAGTCTGAGGATGGAAGTCTGAGGACACAAGCTAGGCTTACGTTACTGGTGAGGACATGGCAGGCACAATCTACAGACCTGAACCGAGATCTCGTGCATCTGAAGTCAGGGTGAGGATCAGACGATCACTCAGGTTGGACCTTATGTCCCTGAGGGCCCCTTCATGAAGGGGGGTTATCACGAGGCCATGGGTGTTTTCTCACGATGGGAGTTGTGAGAAGCTCCCAACTTCAAAGATCCTTCTGCAGGACAAAGAGACCTGTTGGATGGCTCCAGGCCAATGATACCGAGCAGGGTTTTAAGGAATGATGGCGGGGTAGGCCACCTCGCATTTCAATTGTCTCCTAGCAACAAGACAAGTTAGACCTGCTGGATCTCGCGGAGCAACCGAATACGCTCAGTTGAAATGGACTCTCCTGTGGATGGGTCCTAATGTGTTTTTGTGTCTATGGAGACCTTGGAATGAAGCCGTGGCACTGGGGCCCTGAAGGGTTCTCCTAAACAGAGGCATTGACACAGCTCCCACGTGCAAGTTTCCCATGTGTAGATGAGTTTTGTACTAAAGGGTGAGTCAAGAAACAGCCATATGCTGGTATTGTCCAAGGTTCAGTGTAGTTGAAACCAGTGTGGCCCATGAGGCCCCGCCCATGCTTGCGGGCCACATTGGTCACAAACACACATTGTGACCCTAAGCCTTAGCCCAGTCCTCAGGTAAGGCCTGTTAGTGGCTGGATGAAGAGACAGCATATTGGGCTTGCCATGCCACTAGGCCCCAATTTTTAACCATAGTTCGGGTTGTCCCTTCACTCTTCCACAGGGCTCTGCTTTGGAATTCTGCTTTTGGTGGGACACATGAGGTAACAACCCTGAAAGGAGTACTCCATCCAACAGATTGACGAAAAACAATTGGGATCGGGCCAAATCCACAGAGAGCAAGTTTCGTCCATGGCCAATTGGCCTCCTCGACATTCCACGGCCATCGCTGATACAAAATCCAGAGACAAAAGCCTGAGCAAGTGCCACAGACTCGCACTATCTTCATATCCTGAAGATGTCTTCTCATGTTTGTAGATCGGGCCTGCCATACCTACGTCCCCAAACATAAGCTGAGTTTGTGTTTTCAGACTTCTGTCCTCAAAGTCATGGGCCACACACCATCCAGGCTGGGGACCCTGGAGCCACACATTAGGACTGTGCCTACCCAATCCATGGGAATTCTGCCCATTCCATTGTCCAAAATCGTACAAATTAGGAGAACCCTCCAAAGTCCCTGAGGCCATCCCAATAGTATAGGTCACCTGGGACAAAAAGGTCAGTCTGTCACCAGCTGAGCATCTACCTCCACTCATACCCTAGATGCATGTCCCCAGAGAAGAAGATTGAACCAGACAGGACCCTAGGCCAAAATCGGATCCATTGCTTTGGTTTACAGGCATGACTCCTCAAAACCCTGGCTTCCAATACCAGCATTGGGGTTTTCCTGAGGCACCCATCAGAACAAACCTCTTCTCCACAAGGAAACTTGTGCATGGGAGGTATGTCAAAAGCTTAGGAGAATACTTCAGGGTCCCGGTGCCACCGCCCCATTCCAAGGCCCTCATGGACACAAACACACATTAGACCCATCCTCAGGAAAGTCCATTTCAACTCAGCCACCCCGGTTGCTCCCGCAGAGCCATCAGATCTAAACTGTCTTGTCGCTAGGAGACAATTGGAATGCGAGGCGGGCTTCCCAGGCATCCATCCTCGAACGTTGGTCTGGACTCATCCATATGGGATGTCCTGGAGCTGTCCAACAGGTCTCAATTGTCCCGCAGAAGGAATCCTCGGAGGGGGCCTTCGACCACTCCCAACGTGGGAAAACCTCCACGCTCTCGAGAATCTGCTCCCTTCATGAAGGGGCCGTCATGAACAGAAAATCCAAGCTGAGCCAACGTCTGATCCTCGCTCTGACTTCAGATACATGAGATATTGCTTCAGATCTTCAGGGGGTACATGCCGTGCCCTTGCCCTGAAACCCAAGTCTAGGTTGTGTTCTCAGACTTCCATCCTCACACTCCTGGCCACGAAGCCCATAACTTTGGCAATTCCGGACCATTATGGCAGCACTATGCCTGCCCTCTAGAAAAAATATATTGCCTAATGAGCTGCCCAGGCAGCTGAAATGAGAATAAACCTACAAGGCACTCGAATGTACCCAAATTATAGAGTCTAACCTGGGCAGTAATGCACTGTCTGACACAACCTGAGCCGGGACCTCCTGAGAAACACCAAGACAGCTGACAGCACACTGAGCACATCAGACCCGCCATGGCCTTAGGTCTACATCTCTGCCCTTCGTCAGTTTTCAGGCTTCAGAACCTAGACCTTATCTCCAATCACTGCCCAGGGGAGACTGTGATGCAGAAATCAGAACTCCTGCTTACCTATGGCAAGAAACCTTTTGGTTGCCATGTTGTCCTAGGTTCAGTGTTGGAGAAACCAGCATTCACCCTGAGACCCCGCACATTCTTGAGTGCGACAAGGGCATAAAAACGCATTGTGAACCTCAGCGTGATTCCTGTCCTCTAGTACGTCCTCTCAGTGGCTGGACCATTAGATGTCATAATGGGCTTGACATGTATCTAGGCCCCAATTTTATCCAGATTTCTGTTTGTCCGTCGCCCCTCCCCAGGGCTCTACTCTGGAATCCCTCATTTGGTGGGACATCTGAGGTTGAAAAACAAAACAAAACAAATGTACAACAAAAAAACGGACTTCTTCCATCCCAAAGAGTGAGCCCAAAATCCTTGGACGGGGCCAAACCCCTAGAGAGTAGACAAGTCCATTTCCCATGAAGACACCCAGAAATTTCACGACCATGAGTGACACGGTATCTAGAGACAAAAACTTGAGCAAGAGCCACACACTCGCCCATTTTTCATATCCCAAAGAGTTCTCCTCATGGTCTGTAGATCAGTCCTGCCATACCTATGACCTGAAACATAAGCCAGGTTTGTGTTTTCAGACAACTGTCCCAACAGCCGTGGCCTACACACCCTATAGGCTCAGGCCCCTGGAGCCAAACCTGACGACTGTGCTTGCCCTCTCCAAGGGAATTGTACGTGCCCAATCCAATGGCCACAATCCTACTCATAGGATAAAACTCCAAAGTCCCTGAGGCCATCCCAATATTTGTGGCTTCCCAGGACAAACAGGGGCAATCTGGGCCCATCTGAGCACCTACCGGCACTCAGACCCGTAGACTAATGTCCCCAGAGTTAAAAAGGAACGAACAGGCCCCTAGGAACTTATCGGATCCATTGCTTTGGTTTCCAGGCATCGCTCCTCAGAGGCCTGGATTTCAATAACAGCATATGGATGTTTCTTGACTCACCCATCAGAACAGTTCGCATGTACAAATGGGAAACTTGCACAATGGAGCTGTGTGAAAGCCTCTCTTTAGGAGAATTCTTCAGGGCCCCAGTGCCACCGCTTCATTCCAAGGTCTCCATAGACGCAAAATCATATTAGGACACATCCACGGGAGAGTCCATTTCAACTCAGCCTCCTCGGTTGCTCCCCCAGATCCAGCAAATCGAACTTCTCTAATTGCTTGGAGTCAATTGGACTGTGAAGTGGGCTACCCAGCCATCCATCCTTAGAACGCTGCTCGGAATCGTTGTCCTGGAGCCAACCAACAAGTCTCAATTGTCCTGCATAAGAATCTTTGCAGTTGGGAGCTTCTCACAACTCCCATCGTGGGAAAACCCCCAGGGCCTCGTGATCCACCCCCTCTTCAAGAAGGGGCCATCAGGGACAGAATGTCCAACCTGAGCGATTGTCTGATCCTCGCCCTGACTTCAGATGCACGGGACCTCGATTCAGGTCTGTATATTGTGTCTGCCATATCCTCACCCAGAAACCTAGGCCTAGCTTGGGTTCCTGACTTCCGTCCTCAGACTACTGGCCCAAAAGCCCTCCAGTTTAGCAATCCGGAACTACAGTGCAGCACTCTGCCTGCCCTCCAGAAGAAAAACATTGCCCTCTGGGGCTACCCAGAATCCCCAAATGAGGATCAACCTGCACGCATTCGGCTCTACCCCAAATATATAGGCTGACCTGAGCACTAATGCCCTTTCTGACACAGCCTGAGCCTGGACCTCCTGGCCCCACCCAGACAGCTGGCCGCACACTGAGCACATCGGACCCGCCATGGCCTTAGGTCATCATCTCTTCTCAACCTCAGTTTTCAGGCTTCAGAACCTAGACCTTATCCCCAATCACGGCCCGGTTTTGAAAATGATGCAGAAATCAGAACTCTTTCCCCATGGCAAGAAACCTTGTGGTTGTCTTGTTGTCCAAGGTTCAGTGTACTTGAAACCAGTGTGCCCCTCTGAGGCCCTGCTCATGCTTGCGGGCCACATTGGTCACAAACACACATTGTGACCCAAAGCCTGAGCCCAGTCCTCAGGCCTCTCAGTGGCTGGATGGAGAGACAGCATATTGGGCGTGCCATGCCCCTAGGCCCCAATTTTCAACCATAGTTCGGGTTGTCCCTTCACTCTTCCCCAGGGCTCTGCTTGGAATTCCTCTTTTGGTGGGACACCTGAGGTAACAAACCTGAAAGGAGTCCACCCATCCTATAGATTGAAGAAAAACAATTGGGATCGGGCCAAATGCACAGACAGCAAGATTCGTCCATGGCCCATGAGGCCTCCCCAACATCCACGGCCATCGCTGATACAAAATCAAGACAAAAAAGACTGAGCATGCGCCTCAGACTCGCTCATTCTTCATATCCTGAAGTGTTCTTCAGATAAGAACCTACACGGCACTCGAAGGCACCCAACATATATAGTCTAACCTGGGCACTAATGCACTGTCTGACAACCTGAGCCCGGACCTCGTGACCAACACCCAGACAGCTGACTGCACACTGAGCACATCAGACCCGTCATGGCCTAAGGTCATCATCTCTTCCCTACCTCAGTTTCCAGGCTAAAGAACCTAGACCTTATCTCCAATCACTGCCCAGGGGTGACTGTGATGCAGAAATCAGAACTCTTCCTAAACCATGGCAAGAAACATTGTATTTGGCATGTTGTCCAACGTTCAGTGAAGGAGAAACCAGCATTCACCCTGAGGCCCCGCCCATTCTTGAGTGTTACGAGGGCATAAACACACATTGTGACCCTCAGCGTGAGTCCTGTCCTCTAGTACGTCCTTAAGTGGCTGGAGCATTAGATGTCAATGGGCTTGACAAGTCACTAGGCCCCAATTTTTAACCAGATTTCTGGTTGTCCAGTCGCCCCTCCCCAGGGCTCTACTCTGGAATCCCTCATTTGGTGGGACCCCTGAGTTTGAAAAACAAAACAAAACAAATCAACAACAACAGAGCAACGGACTTCTTCTATCCCACAGAATGAACCCAAACTCTTTGGACGGGGCCAAACCCCCAGAGAGTAATACTCGTCCATTTCCCATGAAGTCACCCGGGAATTTCACCACCATGAGTTACACGATATCGAGAGACAAAAACTTGAGCAAGAGCCTCACACTCGCCCTTTTTTCATATCCCGAAGAGTTCTCCTCATGGTGTAGATCAGTCCTGCCATACCTATGACCCGAAACATAAGCCGAGTTTGTGTATTCAGACAACTGTCCAAACAGCCCTGGCCTACACACCCTACAGGGTCTGGCCCCTGGAGCCAAACCTGACGACGGTGCTTGCTCTCTCCCAGGGAATTGTATGTGCTCATTCCAATGGCCACAACCCTACTAAGAGGATAAACCTCCAATGTCCCTGAGTCCAACCCAATATTTGTGGCTTCTCAGGACAAACAGGGGCAATCTGGGCCCATCTGAGCACCTACCGGCACTCAGAACTGTAGACTGATTTCCCCAGATGTAAAAAGGAACGAACAGGCCCCTAGGCACTTATCGGATCCATTGCTTTGGTTTCCAGCCATCTCTCCTCAGAGGCCTGGATTTCAATAACAGCATATGGCTGTTTCTTGACTCACCCATCAGAACAAATCTCATCTACAGACAGGAAACTTGCACGATGGAGCTCTGTGAAAGCTTCTCTTTAGGAGAAAACTTCAGGGCCCCAGTGCCACCGCTTCATTCCAAGGTCTCCATAGACACAAAATCATATTAGGACACATCCACGGGAGAGTCTATGTCTACTCAGCCTCCTCGGTTTCCCCCAGATCCACAGATCTAACCTGTCTTGTTGCTTGGAGACAATTGGAATGCGAGGTGGGCTACCCAGCCATCCATCCTTAGAACCCTGCGCGGAATCGTTGTCCTGGAGGCAACCAACAGGTCTCAATGGTCCTGCAGAAGAATGTTTGCAGTTTGGAGCTTCTCACAACTCCCATCGTGGGAAAACCCCCATGGCCTCGTGATCCACCCCCCCTTCAAGTATGGGCCATCAGGGACAGAATGTCCAACCTGAGCGATTGTCTGATCCTCGCCCTGACTTCAGATGCACGAAATCTAGATTCAGGTCTGTAGATTGTGCCTGCCATATCCTCACCCAGAATCCTAGGCCTAGCTTGGATTCTTAGACTTCGGTCCTCAGACTACTGGCCCACAAGCACTCCAGTTTGGCAATCCAGAACTACAATGCAGCATTCTGCCTGCCCTCCAGAAAAAAAAACATTGCCCTCTGGGGCTACCCAGAATCCCCAAATGAGGATCAACCTTCACGCAATTTGGCTCTACCCTAAATATATAGGCTGACATGGGCACTAATGCCCTTTCTGACACAGCCTGAGCCTGGAACTCCTGGCCCCACCCAGACAGCTGGCCGCACACTGAGCACATCGGACCCGCCATGGGCTTGGTCGTCATCTCTTCTCAACCTCGGTTTCCAAGCTTCAGAACCTAAACCTTATCTCCAATCACGGCCCGGTTTTGAAAATGATGCAGAAATCAGAACTCTTTCCCCATGGAAAGAAACCTTGTGGTTGGCATGTTGTCCAAGGTTCAGTGTTATTGAAACCAGTGAGGACCATGAGGACCCGCACATGCTTGCCCGCCACATTGGTCACAAACACACATTGTGACCCTCAGCCTGAGCCCAGTCCTCAGGTAAGGCCTCTCAGTGGCTGGATGGAGAGACAGCATATTGGGCTTGCCATGCCCCTAGGCCCCAATTTTCTACCGTAGTTCGGGTTTTCCCTTCACACTTCCACAGGGCTCTGCTTTGGAATTCCTCTTTTGGTGGGACACCTGAGGTAACAAACCTGACAGGAGTCCTCCCATCCCACAGATTGACGAAAAACAATTGGGATTGGGCCAAATCCACCGAGAGCAAAATTCATCCATGGCCCATGAGGCCTCCCCAACATTCCACGGCCATCGCTGATACAAAATCCAGAGACAAAAGCCTGAGCACGCGCCTCAGACTCGCTCATTCTTCATATCCTGAAGAGTTCTTCAGATAAGAACCTACACGGCACTCGAATGCACCCAACATATATAGTCTAACCTGCGCACTAATGCACTGTCTGACAACCTGAGCCCGGGCCTCGTGACCCACACCCAGACAGCTGACCGCACACTGAACACAATAGACCCACCATGGCCTTAGGTCATCATCTCTTCCCTACCTCTGTTTTCAGGATTCAGAACCTAGACCTTATCTCCAATCACTGCCCAGGGGTGACGGTGATGCAGAAATGAGAACTCTTCCTTACCCATGGCAAGAAACCTTGTAGTTGGCATGTGGTCCAACGTTCAGTGTAGGAGAAACCAGCATTCACCCTGAGGCCCCGCCCATTCTTGAGTGCGACGAGGGCATAAACATGCATTGTGACCCTCAGCATGAGTCCTGTCCTCTAGAACGTCCTCTCAGTGGCTGTACCATTAGATGTCATAATGGGCTTGACATGTCCCTAGGCCCAATTTTTAACCAGATTTGGTTGTTCAGTCGCCCCTCCCCAGGGCTCTACTCTGGAATCCCTCATTTGGTGGGACACCTGAGGTTGAAAAACAAAACAAAACAAATCAACAACAACATAACTACGGACTTCTTCCATCCCACAGAATGACCCCAAACTCTTTGGACGGGGCCAAACCCCCAGAGAGTAAGACTCGTCCATTTCCCATGATGTCACCCGGAAATGTCACGACCATCAGTGACACGATATCCAGAGACAAAAACTTGATCAAGAGCCTCACACTTGTCCTTTTTTCATATCCCGACGTTCTCCTCATGGTCTGTAGATCAGTCCCGCCATACCTATGACCCAAAACATAAGCCGAGTTTGTGTTTTCAGACAACTGTCCAAACAGCCCTGGCCTACACACCCTACAGGGTCAGGCCCCTGGAGCCAAACATGAAGCCTGGGCTTGCCCTCTCCAAGGGAATTGCATGTGCCCATTCCAATGGCCACAACCCTACTAAAAGGATAAACCTCCAAATTCCCTGAGGGCATCCCTATATTTGGGGCTTCCCAGGACAAACAGGGGCAACCTGGGCCCATCTGAGCTCCTACCTGCACTCAGACCCGTAGACTGATGTCACCAGAGGTAAAAAGGAACGAACAGGCCCATTGGCACCTATCGGATACATTGCTTTGGTTTCCAGGCATCTCTCTTTAGAGATCCTTAGAACCCTTAGAATCCTGTTCTTGCGTCATTCCTTATGGAACATCCTTGAGCCATCCAACAGGTCTCGACTGTCCCACAGGAGTCCTTGTGCATGTACCACCTCACAACTCATATCATGGAAAGCTTCCAAGGTCACATGATGCCCCCAATCTTCATGAAGGCGGATCATGGAAAGAAACTCCAACCTGACCCAACGGCTGATCTTTGCCTTGACTTCAGATGCACGAGATCTTGATTAAGCTCTTCAGAGTGTACCTGCTGTGCCCTCACCCACAAACCTAAGCATAGCTAGTGTTCTCAGACTTCCGTCCTCACTCTCCTGGACCACACGCCCTCCATTTTGGGATTTCCGATGACACAGTGCTGCACTGTGCCTGCCCTCTAGAAGAAAAACGTTGCCCCATGGGTCTACCCAGAAACCTCAAATGAGGATAAACCTGCATGCCACTCACCTGTACACCAATTATATAGTCTAGCCTGTGCACTAATGCCCTGTCTGACAAAACCTGAGGCCTGAATTCCCAACCGACACCCAGACAGCTTGCCGTACACTGAGAACATCTGAACCGCCATGGCCTTAGGTTGCCATCTCTTTCCAACCTGGTTTTCAGGCTACAGAAACCTAGACCTTATCTCTACTCATTTCCCATGGGTGAACGTGATGCAGAAATCATAACTCCTCCTTCCCTCTCGCCAGAATCTTGTGGTTGGCATCTTATCCAAAGTTCAGTGTAGGACCCCTGTAGGGCCTACAGGAGTAGTAGTAGGGCCCCTGAGGGTAGTGTAGGGTCCCTGAGGTCCTGCCCATGCTTAAGAGCTGCAGTGGGCACAAACACAAATTGGGACCCTCAGTTTGAACCCTGTCCTCAAGTAAAGCCTCTCAGTGGCTGGACCATGAGCCCGCATATGGGGCCTGCCATGCCCCAAGTCACCCAATCTTAACCAGAGGTAGTGATATCTAGTCTCCCCTACTCAGGGCTCTGCTCTGGAATCCCTCTTTGGTGGGACATTTGAGGTAAGTAAACACAGAAAGGATTCCTCCCACCCACAGAATGACCCCAATCACTTGGGATCAGGCCATCCTCAGAGAGAAAGACTCCTCCATGGCCCATGAGGCCAGCCCGACATTACATGGCCACTATTGACACAAAATCCAGAGACATAAGCCTCACCCTTAGGTCATAGCCCAAAAAATTCTCCTCATAGTCTGTACATCGGGCCTGCCATACCTACGTCCCCAAACCGTGTTTTCAGACTTCTATCCTGACATCCCTGTCCCACACACCCTCCAGGCTGAGGCCCCTGGAGCCACACCTCAGGACTGTGCCTGCCCTCTCCAAGCAAATTCTTCCCATTCCATTGGCCACAACCCTACAGATTAGGAGAAACCTCCAAAGTCCCAGAGGCCATTCCAATCGTGTAGGCCGCCCAGTACAACGAGGGGTGATCTGTCACAAGCTGAGCAACGACCTCAACTCACCCGTAGACAGATATCCCAAGAGAAAGGTATTAAACTGTACAGGCCCCTAGAACGTAATTGGTTCCATTGCTTTTGTTTCTAAGCATCTCTCCTCAGAGGCCTGTTTTCCAATACCAGCATATGGGGGATTCCAGAGATACCAATCAGAACAAATCTTGTCTCCACATGGGAAACGTATCCTTTGGAGCTCTGTAAAAACCTCCAGTTAGGAGAAACCTTCAGGTAACCAGAGCCACCGCCCTATTCCAAGGTCTCCACGGACACAAACCCGCATTATGACCATTCGGCAGGAGAGTACATTTCAACTCAGCCCCTTTGATTACTCCCCCAGAGCCAGAATATCAAACCTGCCTTGTCGCTAGGAGACAACTGGAATGCAAAGCAGACTCTCTAGGCATCCATCGTTGGAATCCTGCTCTGGCGCCGTTCCATATGGGATGTCCTGGGAGCCTTCCAACAGGTCTTGACTGTCCTGCAGAAGGAATCCTTGCAGATTGGAGCATCTCACAACTCCTATCGTGGGAAAACCTACATGGCCTCATGAGATGCTCCCCTTTATAAAGGGGCCATCATGGACGGAAACTCCAACCTGAGACAACTTCTGGTCCATTGCTTTGGTTTCTATGTATCTCTCCTCAGAGGCCTGGTTACCAATATCAGAATATGGGGGTTTCCTAAGGAAACAATCAGAACAGATCTCATCTCCACATGAGAAACTTGCTCTTTGGAGCTGTGTCAAAACCTCAGGTTAGGAGGATCCTTCAGGGCGCTGGCACCATGGCCCAATTCCAAGGTCTCCAAGGACACAAACTTACATTATGATCCATCCTCAGGAGAGTCCATTTCAAATCAGCCCCCTCGGCTGCTCACCCAGAGCCAGCAGATCAAACCTGCCTTGTCACGAGGAGACAGTTGGAATGTGAGGTGGGCTGCCCAGGCATCCATCCTTAGAACCCTGCTCTGGAGAATTTCTTTATGGGACGTCTTGAATCCAACCAACCTGTCTTGACTGTCTCGCAGAATGAATCCTTGTGGTTTGAAGCATCACACAATCCAACTGTGAGAAAACCGCCATTTCCTCATGATGCCCCACACCTTCATAAATGGGCCATCATGGACAGAAACTCCATCCTAAGCCAAAGTCTGATCCGCGCCCTGAATTCAGAAGCACGAGATCTCGATTCAGCACTTGAGAGTGTGCCTGCTGTGCCCTCGCCCCGAAACCTAAGCCTAACTTGTGTTCTCAGACTTCCGTCTTCACAATCCTGGCCACACACCTCCAGTTTGGCAATTCTGGAGACACAATGCAGCACTCTGCCTGCCCTCCAGAAGAAAAATGTTGCCCTATAGGGCTAACCAGAAACGCCAAAGGAGTAACAACCTGCATGCCACTCGACCATACCCCAATTATACAATCTAGCCTGTGCACTAAAGCCCTGTCTGACACAGCCTGAAGGCAGACCTCCAGTCCAACACCCAGACAGCTGGCCGTACACTGAGCATATCAAACCCACAATGGCTTTCGGCCATCATCTCTACCCAACCTCAGTTTTCACCTTCAGAACCTAGACCTTATCTCCACTCACTGCTCAGGAGTGAACGTGATACAAGAATCATAACTTCTCCTTCGCCATGGCAAGAAACCTTGTGGTTGGCATGTGGTCCAACGTTCATTGTAGGAGAAAGCAGCATGGACTATGAGGCCCCACCTATCGCTGAGGGCTACAATTTGCACAAACACACATTTTGACCCTTAGCGTGAGCCCTATCCTCATGTAAATCCTCTTAGTGACTGGAACAACAGCCCACATATGGGGCTTGCCAAGCCCCTAGTCCCCCAATCTCAACCAGAGTTAGAGATGTCTAGTCACACCTACTAAGGGCACTGCTCTGGAATCCCTCTTTGGTGGGACACCTGAGGTTAAAAAAAAAAAAATACAGAAAGGACTCTTCCCATCCACAGAATGAACCCAACAACTTGGGATAAGGCCAAATGACCAGAGAAAGACTTGTCCATGGCCCTTGAGGACACCCCGACATTCCACGGCCACCGTAGGCACAAAATCCAGAGACAAAAGCCTGAGCAAACGCCACATACTCGCCCTTTGTTCATAGCCCAGAAAATTCTCACGGTCTGTAGATCGAGCCTTCATACATACATCCCCAAACCTACGCTGAGTTTGTGTTTTCAACTTCTGTCCCCACAGTCCTGGCCCACACACCATCCAAGCTGGGGCCCCTGGAGCCACACCTGAGGACTGTGGCTTCCCTCTCCAAGGGAATTCTGCCATTTCCATTGGCCACAACCCTATAGATTAGGAGAAACCTCCAAACTCCCCGAGGCCATCCCAATAGTGTTGGCTGCCCAGGACAAACAGGGATGATCTTTCACAAGTTAGGAAACTACCTCCACTCAGACCCAGAGACAGACATCCCCATAGAATAAGATTGAAATGGACAGGCACTTAGGCCCTAATCAGATCCATTGCTATTGTTTCCAGGCATCTCTCCTCAGAGGCCTGGTTACCAATACCAGCATATGGGGCATTACTGAAGCACTCATAGAAAAATCTCGTCTCCACATAGGAAATGTACTCTTTGGAGCTCTATAAAAACCTCTGTTTAGGAGAATCTTTCAGGGCCCCGGATCAAGCGCCCCATTCCAAGGTCTCCATGGACTTAAACCCACATTATGATCTATCCTCGGTAGAGTCCATGTCAACTCATCCCCCTTTGTTTATCCCCCAGGGCCTGCAGATCAAACCTGCCTTGTTGCTAGGAGACAACTAGAATGGGAGCCGGGCTGCACAGGCATACATCCTTAGAACCCTACTCTGGAGTCGTTCCATATGGGACATCCTAGAGCCATCCAACAGGTCTCAAGTGTCCCACAGAAGGAATCTTTGCAGTCTGGTGCATCTCACAACTCCCATTGTGGGAAAATCTTCATGGCCTCTTGAGACGCTCCACTTTATAAATGGGCCATCATGGACAGAAACTCCAACCTGAGCAAACGTCTGATATTCGCCCTGGCTTCAGGTGCATGAGATCTTGATTCAGCTCTGCAGAGTGTGCCTTCTGTGCCTTCACCCCAAAACCTAAGCCTAGCTTGTGTTCTCAGACTACCGTCCTCACACCACTGGCTCAAAAGCCCTACAATTTGGCAATACTGGGGCCACAATGCAGCACTCTGCCTGCCCTCCAGAAGAAAAACGTTGCCTTATGGAGCTACCTAGAAACCCGAATGAGGATCAACTGAACGCCACTCGACTGCACCCCAAATATACAGTCTACACTGTCTAATGCCCTATCTGACACAGCATGAGCCCACACCTCCAGACCTACGCTCAACAGCTAGCCACACACTGAGCTCATTGTACCCATCAGGTCCTTATGTCTTCATCTCTTCCCAACCTCGGTTTTCGGGTTTCAGAACCTAGACCTAAACTCCAATCACTGTCCAGGGGTGAACGTGATGCAGAAATCACAACTCTTCCTTCGCCATGGCCGGAAACCTTGTGGTTGGCATATTCTCCAACGTTCAGTGTAGGAGAATCCAGCGTGGCCCATGAGGCCCTTCCCATGCTTGAGGGCCTTCTTGGGCACCAATAGACATTGTGACCCTCAGCATGAGCCCTGTCCTCAAGGAAGACCTCTCAGTGTCTGAATCAAGAGCCCACATATTGGACATGCCATGCCCCTAGGCCCCAATCTTAAACAGAGGTGGGGTTATCCAGTTGTCCCTACCAAGGACTCTGTTCTGGAATCCCTCTTTTATTGGCACACATGAGGTACATAAAATAAAATAAAAAACAGAAAGGACACCTCCCATCCCACAGAATGTACCCAAACTCTTGGGATTGGGTCAAATCCTCAGAGAAGGAAAGCCGTCCACAACCCTTGAGGCCAAGCCAGCATTCGACCCACATTGTTGACACAAATCCAGAGACAAAACCTGAGCAAGCACCTCAAACTCACCCTTTTTCATATCCCGAAGTGTTATCACGGTCTGTAGATTGGGCGTGCCATACCTATGTCCCCAATCCTAAGCGGAATTTGTGTTTTCAGACTTCTGTCCCCACAGGCCTGGCCCACACACCCTCAAGGCTGGGTCCCTAGAGCCAAAATCAGAACTGTGCCTGCCCTCTCCAGGGGATTTCTGCCCATTCCATTGGCCACAACCCTATAGATTAGGAGAAACTCCAAAATCCCGAGGCCATTCCCATTATTATAGGCTGCCCAGGACAAACAGGGGCGATCTGACACAAGCCGAGCAACTACCTCCCCTCAGATCCATAGACACGTATCCCCAGGAAAGATTTTGAACCGGACAGGCACCTAGGCCCTAATCATATCCATTGCTTTTGTTTCCAGGCATCTCTCCTCAGAGGCCTGGTTTCCAATACCAGCATATGGGAGATTCCTTAGGCACTCATCAAAACAATTCTCTTCTCTACATAGGAAACGTACTCTTTAGAGCTCCATCCAAACCTCCGGTTATGAACATCCCTCAAGGCCCCGGATCAAGCACCCCATTCCAAGGTCTCCATGGACACAAATGCACATTATGACCCATCCTCAACTCACCCATTTCAACACACCCGCCTCGGTTACTCCCCTAGATCCAGCAGATCGAACTTGCCTTGGCGCTATGAGACACTTGGAATGGGAGGCAGGCTGCCCAGGCATCCATCCTTAGAACCCTGCTCTGGATAACTTCCTTATGGGATGTCCTGGAGCCATCCAGCAGGTCTCGACTGTCCCACGGAAGGAATCATTGTGGTTTGGAGCATCTCACAATTCACATCATGGGAAAACCTCCATGGCCTCGTGACACCCTCCCCTTCATGAAGGGGCCGTCATGGACAGAAAATCCAACCTGAGCCAACGTCTGATCCTAGCTCTGTCTTCAGGTACACGGGATCTCGAATCATCTCTGCAGAGGGTTCCTGCTGTCCCCTCACCCCGAAATCTAAGTCTGGCTTGTGTTCTCAGAATTTTTTCCTCACACTCCTGGCCCACAAGCCTTCCAGTTTGGGAATTCTGGAGCCACTATGTGGCACTGTGTCTTCCTTCCAGAAGAAAAACGTTGCCCTCTGGGGCTACCCAGTAACCACAAATGAGTACCAACCTGCACGAAACTCGACTGCACCCCAATGATACAGTCTAGCCTGGGCACTAATTCCCTGTCTGCCACAGCCTGAGCCTGCACCTCCCAACCCACACTCAACAGCTGGCCGAACACTGAGCACATCAGTCACACCATGGCCTTAGGTCTTCATCTCTTCCCAACCTCAGTTTTCAGGCTTCAGAACCTAGACCTTAAATCCAATCACAGTCCAGGAGTGAAAGTGTTGCAGAAATTAGAACTCCTTCTTCCCCGTTGCCAGAAAACTTGAGGGTGCCATATTGTGCAACGTTCAGTGTAGGAGAAACCAGCATGGTACATTAGGCCACGCCCTAACCTGAGGGGCTCCTTGGGCACAAAAACACATTGTGAAACTCAATGTGAGCCCTATGCTCAAGGAAGGCCTCTCAGTGTCTGGATCAAGAGCCCACATATGGGCTTGCCATGTTCTTAGGTCCCAATGTTAACCAGAGTTCTGGTTGTCCAGTCGCCCCTCCCCAGGACTCTGCTGTGGAATCCCTCTTTTGGTGGTCCACCTGAGGTAAAAAAAAAAACAGAAAGGCCTCCTCCCTTCCCACAGAATGACCCCAAACTCTTGGGATTAGGTCAAATCCCCAGAAAGGGAGCCTCATCGATGGCCCATGAGGACACCCGGACATTCCATGGCAATCGGTGACACATATCCAGAAAAATATAAGCATGAGCAAGCACCTCACTTTCGCCCTTTGTTCATATCCCGAAGAGTTCTCCTCACGGTCTATATATCGGGCCGGAGATACCTACAGACCCAAACCTAAGTGGAGTTTGTGTTTTCAGACTTTTGTCCAAATAGCCCTGGACCACACACGCTCCACACTTGGGTCCCTGGAGCCACACCTCAGGACTGTGCTTCCCTTTCAAGAGAATTCTTCCCATTCCATTGGCCACAACCTTGCAACTTAGGAAAAACCTCCAAAGTTACCGAGGCCATCCCAATAGTGTAGGCCGCCCAGGACAAACAGGTGTGATCTCAAACCAGCTGAGCAACTACCTCCACTCAGACAAAAGATGTCCCCAGAGAAGAATATTGAACCGGACAGGCCCCTAGGCCCTAATCAGATCCTTTGCTTTGGTTTCCAGGCATCTCTCCTCAGAGGCCTCATTTCCAATACCAGCAAATGGTGGTTTCCTGAGGCACCAATAAGATCAAATCTCGTCTCCCCATGGAAAACTTGCTCATTGGAGCTTTGTTATAACCTCTGGTTAGGAGAATCCTTCAGGGCCCTGGGGCCACTGCCCCATACCAAGGTCTCAATGGACTCAAACCAACATTAAGACCATCCTCAGGAAAGTCCATTTCAACTCATTTAAGACCATCCTCAGGAAAGTCCATTCCAACTCAGCCCCCTCTGATGCTACCCCAAGTCAGCAGATCAAACGTTTCTTGTTGCTGGGAGACAATTGGAATTGAGGCTGTCTGCCCAGGCATCCATACTTAGAACCCTGTTCTGGAAAAATACCTTATGAGACGTCCTGTAGGCATCCAACAAATCTTAATTGTCCCACAGAAGGATTCCTTGCGGTTTGGATCATCTCACAACTCTAATAGTGGGAAAACCCCCATGGCCTCATAATACCCCCCCCTTCATGAAGGGGCCAACATGGACAGAAATTCCAACCTGAGCCAATGTCTGATCCTCGACCTGACTTCAGAATCATGAGATCTCAATTCAGCTCTGCAGAGTGTGCCTGCCATGTCCATTCCCCGAAACCTAAGCCTAGCTTGTGTTATCAGACTTCTGTCCTCACTCTCCTGGCCCACAAGCCCTCCAGTTTGGGAATTCCAAAGCCACAATGCAGCACTCTGCCTGTCCTCCAGAAGAAAAACTTTGCCCTATGCTGATAATAAGAAACCCCAAATGATTATCTAAAGCATGCCACTCGACTGTAAAGCAATTATACAGCCTACCCTGAATAGTAATGCCCTGTATGGCACAGCCTGAGACAAGACATCCCAAACGACACCTAGACAGCTGGCTCCAACCTGGACACAAGGGACCCGCTATGGCTGTAGTTCGTCATCTCTTCCCAACCTCGGTTTTCAGGCTTCAGAACCTAGACCTTATCTCCAATCACTGCCCAGGGGTGAACGTGATGCAGAAATTAGAATTCCTCCTTCCCCATGGCCAGAAACCTTGTGGTTGGCATGTTGTCCAACGTTCAATGTGGGAAAACCTGGATTGTCGGAAAGGCCACGCCAGTGCTTGAGGGCCGCCTAGGGCACAGACATGCATTGTGACCTGTAGCGTGAGTCCCGTATTAAAGTAACGCCTCTCAGTGGCTGGACCAAGATCCTGTATATGGGGCTTGTCTTATCCATAGGGCCCCAGGCTTAACCAGAGAGCGAGTATTCCAGTTGTCAGTACCCACTGCTATGCTCCAGAAACCCTCTACTGGGGGGACACATGAAGCAGAAAACAGGACTCTTCCCTTCCCACAGAATGACCCCAAACTCTTGGGGGCTGGACAAACTACCAGAGAGGGAGACTTCTACGACCCATGAGGCAACTCCTTCATTAAACGGCCATTTTGGACAAAATATCCTGAGACAAAAGACTGAGCGACTGCCTCCCTCTCACCCTTCTTTCATATCCAGAGGAGCTCCCCTCACGGACTGTAGATCAGGCCTGCCATAACCTCGGCCCCAAACCTGAGCTGAGTTTGGGTTTTTGGATGTCTGTCTGCACAGCCGTGGCCCACACCGCCTCCAGGCTGGGGTCTCTGGAGCCACACCACAGAACTGTGCCTGCTCTCTCCTAAGAAACTGCCCGTTCCATTGGCCACAACTCTACAAAATAGTAGAAACCTCAAGGTCCCCAAGGACATCCCACTACCGCAAGCCGCACTGGACAAACAGGGGCATTATGACACCAGCTGAGCAACTACTACCTCCATGCAGACACACAGACTGATATCCGCAGAGACAGAAGATTGACCCAGACAGGCCCCTAGGCCCTATTATGAACTCTTGCTTTGGTGTCCAGGTATCACTCCTCAGAGGCCTGTGTTCGAAGACCAGCATATGGGGCTATCCTGAGGCACCAGACAGAACACCTCTCATCTCCACATGGAAAGCTTCCTTGTTGGAGTTGTGTCAAACCCTTCGGGTTGGAGAATCCTGCAGAGTCCCTTAGCTACTGTCACATTCCAAGGTCTCCATGGCCACCAACCCACATTATGACTCATCCTCAGGAAAGTACATTTAAACTCAGCCTTCTGGGTAGCTCACACAAGAGCCCGCAGATTGAGCGTGCCTTGTCTTGACCAGGCAATGGGAAGGTGAGTTGGCGTTTCTCGGCATCCATGCTTAGGTCCCTGCTCTCGAGTCTTTCTGTTTGGGGCATCCTGGAACCATCCAATAGTACTCGACTGTCCTGAAGAAGGAAACTTTGAAGTTTGGAGCAGCTCACAACTACCAGCGTAGGGAAACCTCCCTGGCCTCATGACGCCCCCACCCCCTTCAGGAAGGGGCCGTCATGGACACAAACTCCAGCTTGAGGCAACATCTGATACTCACCCTGACCTCTGATGCAGGAGATCTCGATTCAGCCTCTGCACTGTGGGCCCAAACCTCGTGCTTCCTTGGGATTTCAGACTTCCTTCCTCACACTCCTGGCAAACATGTCCTCAAGACTTGGAATTCTGGAACCAAAATGCAGCCCTATGCTGGCCCTCCAGAAGAAAAACGTTGCTCTATGGGGATCTCCATAAACCCCAAATAAGGATCAACCTGCTCGGTTCTCGACCTCACGCCAATTGGATTGTTCGGGTTGTCCATTCATCCCTCCCCAGAGCTCTGCTTTGGAATCCCTCTTTTGGTGGGACACCTGAGGTAACAAAACTAAAAGGACTCCGTCCATCCTTCAGATTGACCCCAAACAATTGGGATTGGACCAAATTCACAGAGAGGATGTCTCCTCCATGGCCCATGAGGCCACCCCGAGATTCCACAGCCATCGTTGACAACAAATCCAGAGACAAAAGTCTGATCAAGCGCCTCACACTCGCTCTTTTGTCGAATCCCGAAGAGTTCTCTTCACGGTCTGTAGATCGGACCTGCCATACCTACTTCCCAAACCTAAGACGAGTTTGTGTTTTCAGACTTCTGTCCCCACATTCCTGGCCCACAGACCCTTCAGGCTGGGGCCCCTGGAGCCACACATCAGGACTGTGCTTGCCCATACCACGGGAATTCTGCCCATTCCATTGTCCACAATCGTACAAATTAGGAAAAACCTCCAGAGACCCCAAGGTCATCCCAATAATGTAGGCCGCCTAGGACAAACAAGGGTCATCTTAAACCAGCTGAGCATCTACCTCTACTCAGCGTAGATGGATGTCCACAGAGAAGAAGATTGAATCAGACAGGCCCCTAGGCCTGAATCAGATTCATTGCTTTCGGTTACAGGTATCTCTCCTCAGAAGCCTGGTTTCCAATATTAGCATATGGGGATTTCATGACGCAGCAATCAGTACAAATCTCTTCTACACATGGGAAAATTATCCTTTGAAGATGTCTCAAGACCTCCAGTTAGGAGAATCCTTCAGGGCCTGTGTACCACTGCCGCATTACAAGGTCTCCATAGACACAAAAACACATTAGTACCCATCCACAGGAGAGTTCATTTCAACTGAGCGAATTCGGTTGCTCCGCGAGATCCAGCAGATCTAACTTGTCTTGTTGCTAGGAGACAATTGGAATGTGAGGTGGCCTACGCCGCCATCCATCCTTAAAACCCTGCTCGGAATCGTTGGCCTGGAGCCAACCAACAGGTCTCAATTGTCCTGCAGAAGAATCTTTGCAGTTGGGAGCTTCTCAGAACTCCCATGGGGAGAGAACCCACATGGCCACATGATCCCCCCCCTTCATAAAGGGGCCATCAGGGACATAAGGTCCAACCTGAGCGATCGTCTGATCCTCACCCTGATTTCAGATGCACGAGATCTCGGTTCAGGTCTGTAGATTGTGCCTGCCATGTCCTCAACCAGGAACCTAAGCTTTGCTTGTGTCCTCAGACTTTTGTCCACATACTACTGGCTCACAAGACCTCCAGTTTGGCAATCCAGAACTACAATGCAACACTCTACCTGCCCTGCAGAAAAAATACATTGCCCTCTGGGGCTACCTAGAAACCCCAAATGAAGATCAACCTGCACGCCAATTGGCTATACCCAAAATATATAGGATGACCTGGGCAATAATGCCCATTCTGACAGAGCCTGAGCCTGGACCTCCTGGGCAGACCCAGAGAGCTGGCTACAAACTGAGAACTTCAGACCCCCCATGGACTTAGGTCGTTATCACTTCCCAACCTCAATTTTCAGGCTTCAGAACCTAGACCTAATCTCCTATCACTGCCCAAGCGTGACTGTGATGCAGAAATCAGAACTCTTCCTTACCCATGGCAAGAAACCTTGTGGTTGGCATGTTGTCCTACGTTCAGTGTAGGAGAAACCAGCATTCACCCTGAGGCCCCGCCCATTCTTGAGTGCAACGAGGGCATAAACACGCATTGTGACCCTCAGTGTGAGTCCTGTCCTCTAGGACGTCCTCTCAGTGGCTGGACCATTAGATGTCATAATGGGCTTGACATGTCCGTAGGCCCCAATTTTTAACCAGATTTCTTGTTTTCCAGTCGCCCCTCCCCAGGGCTCTACTCTGGAATCCCTTATTTGGTGGGACACCTGAGGTTGAAAAACAAAACTAAACAAATCAACAACAACAGAGCAACGGACTTCTTCCATCCCACAGAATGACCCCAAACTCTTTGGACGGGACCAAACCCCCAGAGAGTAAGACTCGCCCATTTCCCATGAAGTCACCCGGAAATTTCACGGCCATGAGTGACACGATATCCAGAGACAAAAACTTGAGCAAGAGCCTCACACTCGCCCTTTTTTCATATCCCGAAGTGATCTCCTCATGGGCTGTAGATCAGTCCTGCCATACATATGACCCTAAACATAAGCCGAGTTTGTGTTTTCAGACAACTGTCCAAACAGCCCTGGCCTACACACCCTACAGGCTCAGGCCCCTGGAGCCAAAACTGACAACCCTGCTTGCCGTCACCAAGGGAATTATATCTGCCCATTCCAATGGCCACAAGCCTACTAAGAGTATAAACCTCCAAAGTCCCTGAAACCATCCCAATATTTGTGCCTTCCCAGGACAAATGGGGCAATCTGTGCCCATCTGAGCACCTACCGGCACTCAGACCCGTAGACTGATGTCCCCAGGGGTAAAAAGGAACGAACAGGCCCCTAGGCACCTATCGGATCCATTGCTTTGGTATCCAGGCATCTCTCCTCAGAGGCCTGGATGTCAATAACAGCATATGGCTGATTCTTGACTCACCCATCCGAACAAATCTCATCTACACATGGGAAACTTGCACAATGGAGCTGTGTGAAAGCCTCTCTTTAGGAGAACCCTTCAGGGCCCCAGTGCCACCGCTTCATTCCAAGGTCTCCATAGACACAAAATCATATTAGGACACATCCACGGGAGAGTCCATTTCAACTCAGCCTCCTCGGTTGCTCCCCCAGATCCAGCAGATCTAACCTGTCTTGTTGCTTGGAGATAATTGGAATGCGAGGTGGGCTACCCAGCCATCCATCCTTAGAACCCTGCTCGGAATCGTTGTTCTGGAGCCAACCAAAGGGTCTCAATTGTCCTGCAGAAAATCTTTGCTGTTGGGAGCTTCTCACAACTCCCATCGTGGGAAAACACCCATGACCTCGTGATCCACCCACCTTTCAAGAAGGGGCCTTTAGGGACAGAATGTCAACCTGAGCGATCGTCTGATCCTCGCCCTGACTTCAGATGCACGAGATCTCGATTCAGGTCTGTAGATTGTGCCTGCCATATCCTCACCCAGAAACCGAGGGCTAGCTTGGGTTCTCAGACCTCCGTCCTCAGACTCCTGGCCCACAAGCCCTCCAGTTTGGCAATCCAGAACTACATTGCAGCACTCTGCCTGCCCTCCAGAAGAAAAACATTGCCCTCTGAAAACCCAAATGAGGATCAACAGGGCACACCATTCATCTGTACCCCAAATATATAGGCTTACCCGGGCACTAGCCCTTTCTGACACAGCCTGATCCTGGACCTCCTGGCCCCACCCAGACAGCTGCCGCACACTGAGCACATCGGACACGCGATGGCCTTAGGTCGTCATCTCTTCTCAACCTCGGTTTTCAGGCTTAAGAACCTAGACCTTATCTCCAATCACGGCCCGGGTTTAAAAATGATGCAGAAATCAGAACTCTTTCCCCATGGCAAGAAACCTTGTAGTTGGCATGTTGTCCAAGGTTCAGTGTAGTTGAAACCAGTGTGGCCCATGTGTCCCCGCCTATGCTTGCGGGCCACATTGGTCACAAACACACATTGTGACCCTCAGTCTGAGCCCAGTCCTCAGGTAAGGCCTCTCAGTCGCTGGATGGAGAGACAGCATATTGGGCTTGCTTTGCCCCTAGGCCCCAATTTCTAACCATATTTCGGGTTGTCCCTTCACTCTTCCCCAGGGCTCTGCTTTGGAATTCCTCTTTTGGTGGGACACCTGAGGTAACAAACCTGAAAGGAGTCCTCCCATCCCACAGATTGACGAAAAACAATTGGGATCGTGCCAAATCCACAGAGAGCAAGATTCGTCCATGGCCCCTGAGGCCTCCCCAACATTCCACGGACATCGCTGATACAAAATACAGAGACAAAAGTCTGAGCATGCGCCTCAGACTCGCTCATTCTTCATATCCTGAGAGTTCTTCTGATAAGAACCTCCACGGCGCTCGAAGGCACCCAAAATATATAGTCTAACCTGGGCACTAATGCACTGTCTGACAACCTGAGCACGGACCTCGTGACCAACACCCAGACAGCTGACCGCACACTGAGCACATCAGACCCGCCATGGCCTTAGGTCATCATCTCTTCCCTACCTCAGTTTTCAGGCTTCAGAACCTAGACCTCATCTCCATTCACTGTCCAGGGGTGACTATGTTGCTGAAATCAGAACTCTTCCTTACCCATGGCAAGAAACCTTGTGGTTGGCATGTTGTCCAACGTTCAGTGTAGGAGAAACCAGCATTCACCCTGAGGCCCCGCCCATTCTTGAGTGCGACGAGGGCATAAACACGCATTGTGACCCTCAGGGTGGGTCCTGTCCTCTAGTACGTCCTCTCAGGGGCTGGACCATTAGATGTCATAATGGGCTTGACATGTCCCTAGGCCCCAATTTTTAACCAGAATTCTGGCTGTCCAGTCGCCCCTCCCCAGGGCTCTACTCTGGAATCCCTCATTTGGTGGGACACCTGAGGTTGAAAAACAAAACAAAACAAATCAACAACAACAGAACAAAGGAATTCTTCCATCCCACAGAATGACCCCAAACTCTGTGGACGGGGCCTAACCCCCAGAGAGTAAGACTCATCCATTTCCCATGATGTCACCCGGAAATTTCATGACCATGCGTGACACGATATCCACTGACCAAAACATTAGCAAGAGCCTCACACTCGCCTTTTTTCATATCCCGAAGGGTTCTCCTATTGGTCTGTAGATCAGTCCTGCCATACCTATGAACCGAAACATAAGCCGAGTTTGTGTCTTCAGACAACTGTCCAAACAGCCCTGGCATACACACCCTACAGTCTCAGGCCCCTGGAGCCAAATCTGACGACTGTGCTTGCCCTCTCCAAGGGATTTGTATGTGTCCATTCCATGGCCACAACCCTACAAAGGGAATAAACCTCCAAAGTCCCTGAGGCCATCCCAATATTTGTGGCTTCCCAGGACAAACAGGGGCATCTGGGCCCATCTGAGCACCTACCTGCACTCAGACCCGTAGACTGACGTCCCCAGAGGTAAAAAGGAACGAACAGGCCCCTAGGCACCTATCGGATCCATTGCTTTGGTTTCCAGGCATCTCTCCTCAGCGGCCTGGAATTCAATAACAGAATATGGCTGTTTCTTGACTCACCCATCAGAACAAATCTCATCTACACATGGGAAACTTGCACGATGGAGCTATGTGAAAGCCTCTCTTTAGGAGAATCCTTCAGGGCCCCAGTGCCACCGCTTCATTCCACGTCTCCATAGACACAAAATCATATTAGGACACATCCACGGGAGAGTCCATTTCAACTCAGCCTCCTCGGTTGCTCCCCCAGATCCAGCAGATCTAACCTGTCTTGTTGCTTGGAGAGAATTTGAATGCGAGGTGGGCTACCCAGCCATCCATCCTTAGAACCCTGCTCGGATTCATTGTCCTGGAGCCAACCAACAGGTCTCAATTGTCCTGCAGAAGAATCTTTGCAGTTGGGGGCTTCTCACAACTCCCATCGTGGGAAAACCCCCATGGCCTCGTTATCCACCCCCCCCCCCTTCTAGAAGGGGACATCAGGGACAGAATGTCCAACCTGAGCGATCGTCTGATGCTCGCCATGACTTCAGATGCACGAGATCTCAATTCAGGTCTGTAGATTCTGTCTGCCATTTCCTCACCAGAAACCTAGGCCTAGCTTGGGTTCTCAGACTTCCGTCCTCAGTCTACTGGCCCAAAAGCCCTCCAGTTTGGCAATCCAGAAATACAATGCAGCACTCTGCCTGCCCTCCAGAAGAAAAACATTGCCCTCTGGGGCTAATCAGAAACCCCAAATGAGGATCTACCTGCACGACATTCGTCTGTACCCCAAATATATAGGCTGACCTAGGCAATAATTCCCTTTCTGACACAGCCTGAGCCTGGACGGCCTGGCCCCACCAATACAGCTGGCCGCACACTGAGCACATCGGACCCGCCATGGCCTTAGGTCGTCATCTCTTCTCCACCTCGGTTTTCAGGCTCTGAACCTAGACCTTATCTCCAATCACGGCCCAGGTTTGAAAATGATGCAGAAATTAGAACTCTTTCCCCAGGGCAAGAAGCCTTGTGGTTGGTATGTTGCCCAAGGTTCAGTGTACTTGAAACCAGTGTGGCCCATGAGGCCCCGCCAATGCTTGCGGGCCACATTGGTCACAAACACACATTGTGACCCTCAGCCTGAGCCCAGTCCTCAGGTAAGGCCTCTCAGTGGTTGGATGGAGAGACAGCATATTGGGCTTGCCATGCCCCTAGGCCCCAATTTTTAACCATAGTTCGGGTTGTCCCTTCACTCTTCCCCAGGGCTTTGTTTTGGAATTCCTCTTTTAGTGGGACACCTGAGGTAACAATCCTGAAAGGCATACTCCCATCCCACAGATTGACGAAAAACAATTGGGATCGGGCCAAATCCACAAAGAGCAAGATTGGTCCATGGCCCATGAGGCCTCCCCAACATTCCACGGCCATCGCTGATTCAAAATCCAGAGACAAAAGCCTGAGCACACGCCTCAGACTCGCTCATTCTTCATATCCTGAAGAGTTCTTCAGATAAGAACCTACACGGCACTCGAATGCACCCAAAATATATAGTCTAACCTGGGCACTAATGCACTGTCTGACAACCTGAGCCCGGACCTCGTGACCAACACCCAGACAGCTGACCGCACCCTGAGCACATCAGACCCGCCCTGGCCTTAGTTCATCATCTCGTCCCTACCTCAGTTTTCTGGCTTCAGAACCTAGACCTTATCTCCAATCACTGCCCAGGGGTGACTCTGATGCAGAAATCAGAACTCTTCCTTACCCATGGCAAGAAACCTTGTGGTTGGCATGTTCTCCAACGTTCAGTGTAGGAGAAACTAGCATTCACCCTGAGGCTCCGCCCATTCTTGAGTGCGACGAGGGCATAAACACGCATTGTGACCCTCAGCGTGAGTCCTGTCCTCTAGTACGTCCTCTCAGTGGCTGGACCATTAGAGGTCATCATGGGCTTGTCATGTCCCTAGGCCCCAATTTTTAAACAGATTTTTGGTTGTCCAGTCTCCCCTCCCCAGGGCTCTACTCTGGAATCCCACATTGGTGGGACACCTGAGGTTGAAAAACAAAACAAAACAAATCAACAACAACAGAACAACGGACTTCTTCCATCCCACAGAATGACCCCAAACTCTTTGGACGAGGCCAAACCCCCAGAGAGTAAGACTCGTATATTTCCCTTGAAGTCAGCCGGAACGTTCACGACCATGCGGGACCCGATATCCAGAGACAAAAACTTGAGCAAGACCCTCACACTCGCCCTTTTTTCATATCCCGATGAATTCTCTTGCAGGACAATTGAGACCTGTTGGTGGGCTCCAGGACAAGAATTCCGTGCGGGGTTCTAAGTATGGAAGGCAGGGTAGTCCACCTCGCATTCCAATTGTCTCCAAGCAACAAGACAGGTTAGATCTGCTGAATCTGGGGAGCCACCCAGGAGGCTGAGTTGAAATGGACTCTCCCGTGGATGTGTCCTAATATGATTTTGTGTCTATGGAGACCTTGGAAAGAGGCAGTGGCACTGGGGCCCTGAAGGGTTCTACTAAAGAGATGCTTTCACATAGCTCCATCGTGCAAGTTTCCCATGTGTAGATGAGATTTGTTTTGATGGGTGAGTCATGTAAAAGCCATATGCTGTTATTGAAACCCAGGCCTCTGAGCAGAAATGTCTGGAAAACAAACAAATGGTTCCAATAAGTGTCTCGGGGCCTGTTCATTCCTTTTTACCTCTGACGACATCAGTCTACGGGTCTGACTGCAGGTAGGTGCTCCGATTGGCACAGATTGCCCCTGTTTGTCCTGGGAAGCCACACATATTGGGATGGCCTCAGGGACTTTGGAGGTTTATCGTCTTAGTAGGGTAGTGGCCATTGGAATGGGCACATACAATTCCCTTGGAGAGGGCAAGCACAGTCGTCAGGTTTGGCTCCAGGGGCCTGAGCCTGTAGGGTGTGTAGTCCAGGGCTGTTTGGATAGTTTTCTGAAAACAAAAACTCGGCTTATGTTTCGGGTCATAGCTATGGCAGGACTTATCTAAAGACCATGAGGAAAACTCATGGGGATATGAAAAAAGGGCGAGTGTGAGGGTCTTGCTCAAGTTTTTGTCTCTGGATATCGTGTCATTCATTGTCGTGAAATTTCCGGGTGACTTCATGGGAAATGGATGAGTCTTACTCTCTGGGGGTTTGGCCCCGTCCAAAGAGTTTGGGGTCATTCTGTGGGATGGAAGAAGTCCGTTGTTCTGTTGTTGTTGATTTGTTTTGTTTTGTTTTTCAACCTCAGGTGTCCCACCAAATGAGGGATTCCAGAGAGTAGAGCCCTGGGGAGTGGCGACTGGACAACCAGAAATCTGGTTAAAAATTGGGCCCTAGGAATATGTCAAGCCCATGATGACCTCTAATGGTCCAGCCACTGAGAGGACGTACTAGAGGACAGGACTAACGCTGAGGGTCACAATGCGTGTTTATGCCCTCCTCGCACTCAAGAATGGGCCGGACCTCAGGGTGAATGCAGGTTTCTCCTACACTGAACGTTGGAAAACATGCCAACCACAAGGTTTCTTGCCATGGGTAAGGAAGAGTTCTGATTTCTGCATCAGAGTCACCCCTGGGCAGTGATTGGAGTTAAGGTCTAGGTTCTGAAGCCAGAAAACTGAGGTAGGGACGAGATGATGAACTAAGGCCAGGGCGGGTCTGATGTGCTCAGGTTGCGGTCAGCTGTCTGGGTGTTGGTCACGAGGTCTGGGCTCAGGTTGTCAGACAGTGCATTAGTGCCCAGGTTAGACTATATATTTTGGGTGCATTCGAGTGCCGTGTAGGTTCTTATCTGAAGAACTCTTCAGGATATGAAGAATGAGCTAGTCTGAGGCGCGTGCTCAGGCTTTTGTCTCTGGATTTTGTATCAGCGATGGCCGTGGAATGTTAAGGAGGCCTCATGGGCCATGGACGAATCTTGCTCTCTGTGGATTTGGACTGATCCCCGTTGTTTTTCGTCAATCTGTGGGATGGGAGGACTCCTTTCAGGTTTGTTACCTCAGGTGTCCCACCAAAAGAGGAATTCCAAAGCAGAGCCCTGGGGAAGAGTGAAGGGACAACCCGAACTAGGGTTAAAATTGGGGCCTAAGGGCATGGCAAGCTCTATATGCTGTCTCTCCATCCAGCCACTGAGAGGCATTACCGGAGGAGTGGGCTCAGGCTGAGGGTCACAATGTGTGTTTGTGAACAATGTGGCCCCCAAGCATGGGCGGGGCCTCATGGGCCACACTGGTTTCAACTACACTGAACCTTGGACAAAATGCCAACCACAAGGTTCCTTGCCATGGAAAAAGAGTTCTGATTTCTGCATCATTTTCAAACACGGGCAGTGATTGGAGATAAGGTCTAGTTTCTGAAGCCTGAAAACCGAGGTTAAGAAGAGATGATGACCTAAGTCTTTGGCGGGTCTGATGTGCTCAGTGTGCGGCCAGCTGTCTGGGTGGGGCCTGGAGGTCCCGGCTCAGGCAGTGTCAGAAAGGGCATTAGTGCCCAGTTCAGCCTATATATTTGGGGTACAGCCGAATGCCGTACAGGTTGATCCTCATTTTGGGTTTCTGATTAGATCCAGAGGGCAATGTTTTTCTTCTGGAGGGTAGGCAGAGTGCTGCATTGTAGTCTAGATTGCCAAACTGAAGGGATTGTGGGCCAGTAGTCTGAGAACGGAAGTCTGAGAACCCAATCTAGGCCAAGTTTCTGGGTGAGGATATGGCAGGCACAATCTACAGACCTGAATCTGAAGTCAGGGCGAGGATCTGACGATCGCTCAGGTCGGATATTCTGTCCCTGATGGCCCCTTCTAGAAGGGGGGGTGGATCACGAGGCCATGGGTATTTTCCCACGATGGGAGTTGTGAGAAGCTCCCAACTGCAAAGATTCTTCTGCAGGACAATTGAGACCTGTTGGTTGGCTCCATTACAACGATTACTATCAGGGTTCTAAGGATGGATGACTGGGTAGCCCACCTCACATTCCAATTGGCTCCAAGCAACAAGACAGGTTAGATCTGCTGGATCTGGGGGAGCAACCGAGGAGGCTGAGTTGAAATGGACTCTCCCTTAGATGAGTCCTAATATGATTTTGTGTCTATGGAGACCTTGGAATGAAGCGGTGGAACTGGGGTCCTGAAGGGTTCTCCTAAAGAGAGACTTTCACACATCTTCATCGTGCAAGTTTCCCATGTGTGGATGAGATTTGTTGTGATGGGTGAGTCAAGAAACAGCCATATGCTGTTATTGAAATCCAGGCCACTGAGGAGAGATGCCTAGAAACCAAAGCAATGGATCTGATAGGTGCCTAGGGGCCTCTTCGTTCGTTTTTACCTCTGGGGACATCAGTCTACGGGTCTGAGTGCAGGTAGGTGCTCAGATGGGCCTAGATTGCCCCTGTTTGTCCTGGGAAGCCACAATTATTGGGATGGCCTCAGGGACTTGGGAAGTTTATCCTCTTAGTAGGGTTGTGGCCATTGGAATGGGCACATACAATTCCCATGGAGAGGGCAAGCAGAGTCGTCAGGTTTGGCTCCAGGGTCCTGAGCCTGTAGGGTGTGTAGGCCAGGGCTGTTTGGACAGTTGTCTGAAAACACAAACTCGGCTTCTGTTTCGGGTCATAGGTATGCCAGGAAGATCTTCAGACCATGAAGAGACCTCTTCGGGATATGAAAAAAGGGCGAGTGTGAGGCTCTTGCTCAAGTTTTATTCTCTGGATTTCGTATCACTCATGGTCGTGAAATTTCCAGGTGACTTCATGGGAAATGGACGAGTCTTACTCTCAGGGGGTTTGGCCCCGTCCAAAGAGTTTGGGGTCATTCTGTGGGATGGAAGAAGTCCGTTGTTCTGTTGTTGTTGATTTGTTTTGTTCTGTTTTTCAACCTCAGGTGTCCCACCAAATGAGGGATTCCAGAGAGTAGAGCCCTGGGAAGGGGCGACTGGACAACCAGAAATCTGGTTAAAATTGGGGCCTAGGGATATGTCAAGCCCATTATGACATCTAATGGTCCAGCCACTGAGAGGACGGACTAGAGGACAGGACTCACGCTGAGGGTCACAATGCGTGTTTATCCCCTCGTCGCACTCAAGAATGGGTGGGGCCTCAGGGTGAATGCTGCTTTCTCCTACACAGAACGTTGGACAACATGCCAACCACAAGGTTTCTTGCCATTGGTAAGGAAGAGTTCTGATTTCTGCATCACAGTGACCCGTGGGCAGTGATTGGGATAATGTCTAGGTTCCGAAGCCTGAAAACTGAGGTAGGGAAGAGATGATGACCTAAGGCCATGGCGGGTCAGATGTGCTCAGGGTGCGTTCAGCTGTCTGGGTGTTGTTCACGAGGTCCGGGCTCAGGTTGTCAAACAGTGCATTAGTGCCCAGGTTAGACTATATATTTTGGGTGCATTCGAGTGCTGTATAGGTTCTGATCTGAAGAACTCTTCAGGTAATGAAGAATGAGCGAGTCTGAGGCGTGTGCTCAGGCTTTTGTCTCTGGATTTTGTATCAGCGATGGCCGTGGAATGTGGGGGAGGCCTCATGGGCCATGGACGAATCTTGCTCTCTGTGTATTTGACGCCATCCCAATTGTTTTTCGTCAATCTGTGGGATGGGAGGATTCCTTTCAGGTTTGTTACCTCAGGTGTGCCACCAAAAGAGGAATTCCAAAGCACAGCCCTGGGGAAGAGTGAAGGGACAACCCGAACTATGGTTAAAAATTGGGGCCTAGGGGCATGGCAAGCTCAATATGCTGTCTCTCCATCCAGCCACTGAGAGGCCTTACCTGAGGACTGGGCTCAGGCTGAGGGTCACAATGTGAGTTTGTGACGAATGTGGCCCGCAAGCATGGGCGGGGCCTCATGGGCCACACTGGTTTCAACGACACTGAACCTTGGACAACATGCCAACCACAAGGTTTCTTGCCATGGGGAAAGAGTTCTGATTTCTGCATCATTTTCAAACACGGGCAGTGATTGGAGATAGGGTCTAGGTTCTGAAGCCTGAAAACCGAGGTTGAGAAGAGATGACGACCTAAGGCCATGGCGGGTCCAAAGTGCTCAGTGTGCGGCCAGCTGTCATGGTGGGGCCTGGAGATCCAGGCTCAGGAAGTGTCAGAAAGGGCATTATTGCCCAGGTTAGCCTACATATTTGGGGTACAGCCGAATGGCGTGCATGTTGATCCTCAGTTGGTGTTTCTGGGTAGCCCCAGAGGGCAAGGTTTTTGTTCTGGAGGGCAGGCAGAGTGCTGCATTGTAGTTCTGGATTGCCAAACTGGAGGAATTGTGGGCCAGTAGTCTGAGGAAGGATGTCTGAGAACCCAAGCTAGGCCTAGTTTCTGGGTTAGGATATGGCAGGCACAATCTACAGACCTGAATCGAGATCTCGTGCATCTGAAGTCAGGGCGAGGATCAGACGATCGCTCAGTTAGGACATTCTGTCCCTGATGGCCCCTTTATGAAGTGGGGGTGGATCACGAGGCCATGGGTGTTTTCCCACGAAAGGAGTTGTGAGAAACTCCCAACTGCAAAGATTCTTCTGCAGGACAATTGAGACCTGTTGGTTGGCTCCAGGACAATGATTCCGTGTGATGTTCTAAGTATGGATGGCAGGGTAGCCCACCTCGCATTCCAATTGTCTCCAAGCAACAAGACATGTTAGATCTGCTGGATCTGGGGGAGCAACCGAGGAGGCTGAGTTGAAATGGACTCTCCCATGGATGTGTCCTAATATGATTTTGTGTCTATGGAGACCTTGGAATGAAGCGGTGGCACTGGGGGCCTGAAGGGTTCTCCTAAAGAGAGGCTTTATCACAGCTCCATCGTGGATGTTTCCCATGTGTAGATGAGATTTGTTCTGATAGGTGAGTCAAGTAACAGCCATATGCTGTTATTGAAATCCAGGCCTCTGAGGAGAGATGCCTAGAAAGCAAGGCAATGGATCCGATAGGTGCCTAGGGGCGTGTTCGTTCCTTTTTACCTCTGGGGACATCAGTCTACGGGTCTGAGTGCAGGTAGGTGCTCAGATGGGCCCAGATTGCCCCTCTTTGTCCTGGGAAGCCACAAATATTGGGATGGCCTCAGGGACTTGGGAGGTTTATCCTCTTAGTAAGGTTGTGGCCATGGAATGGGCACATACAATTCCCATGGAGAGGGCAAGCACAGTCGTCAGGTTTGGCCCCAGGGGCCTGAGCCTGTAGGGTGTGTAGGCCAGGACTGTTTGGACAGTTGTCTGAAAACACAAACTCGGCTTATGTTTCAGGTCATAGGTATGGCAGGACTGATCTACAGACCATGAGGAGAACTCTTTGGGATATGAAAAAAAGGCGAGTATGAGGCTCTTGCTCAAGTTTTTGTCTCTGGATATCGTGTCACTCATGGTCGTGAAATTTCCGGGTGACTTCATGGGAAATGACGAGTCTTTCTCTCTGGGGGTTTGGCCCCGTCCAAAGAGTTTGGGGTCATTCTGTGGGATGGAAGAAGTCCGTTGTTCTGTTGTTGTTCATTTGTTTTGTTTTGTTTTTCAACCTCAGGTGTCCCACCAAATGAGGGATTCCTGAGTAGAGCCCTGGGGAGGGGCGATAGGACAACCAGAAATCTGGTTAAAAATTGGGGCCTAGGAACATGTCAAGCCCATCATGACATCTAATGGTCCAGCCACTGAGAGGACTTACTGGAGGACAGGACTCACGCTGAGGGTCACAATGCGTGTTTATGCCCTCATCGCACTCAAGAATGGGCGGGGCCTCAGGGTGAGTGCTGGTTTCTCCTACACTGAACGTTGGACAACATGCCAACCACAAGGTTTCTTGCCATGGGTAAGGAAGAGTTCTGATTTCTGCATCACATTCACCCCTGGGCAGTGATTGGAGATAAAGTATAGGTTCTGAAGCCTGAAAACTGAGGAAGGGATGAGATGATGAACTAAGGTCATGGCGGGTCTGATGTGCTCAGTGTGCGGTCAGCTGTCTGGTTGTTGGTCACAAGGTCCGGGCTCAGGTTGTCAGACAGTGCACTAGTGCCCAGGTTAGACTATATATTTTGGGTGCATTCGAGTGCCGTGTAGGTTCTTATCTGAAGACCTCTTCGGGATATGAAGAATGATCGAGTCTGAGGCGCGTGCTCAGGATTTTTTCTCTGGATTTTGTATCAGCGATGGCCGTGGAATGTTGGGGAGGCCTCATGGGCCATGGACGAATCTTGCTCTCTGTGGATTTGGCCCGATCCCAATTGTTTTTCGTCAATCTGTTGGATGGAGTACTCCTTACAGGGTTGTTACCTCAGGTGTCCCACCAAAAGAGGAATTCCAAAGCAGAGCCCTGGGGAAGAGTGAAGGGACAACCCGAACTAGGGTTAAAAATTGGGGCCTAGTGTCATGGCAAGCTCAATATGCTGTCTCTCCATCCAGCCACTGAGAGGCCTTACTGGAGGACTGGGCTCAGGCTGAGGGTCACAATGTGTGTTTGTGACCAATGTGGCCCCCAAGCATGGGCGGGGCCTCATGGGCCACACTAGTTTCAACTACACTGAACCTTGGACAAAATGCCAACCACAAGGTTCCTTTCCATGGAAAAAGAGTTCTGATTTCTGCATCATTTTCATACACGGGCAGTGATTGGAGATAAGGTCTAGGTTCTGAAGCCTGAAAACCGAGGTTAAGAAGAGATGATGACCTAAGGCCATGGCGGGTCTGATGTGCTCAGTGTGCGGCCAGCTGTCTGGGTGGGGCCTGGAGGTCCAGGCTCAGGCAGTGTCAGAAAGGGCATTAGTGCCCAGGTCAGCCTATATATTTGGGGTACAGCTGAATGCCGTGAAGGTTGATCCTCATTTGGGGTTTCTGATTAGCCCCAGAGGGCACTGTTTTTCTTCTGGAGGGCAGGCAGAGTTCTGCATTGTAGTCTTGATTGCCAAACTGGAGGGCTTATGGGTCAATAGTCTGAGGACGGAAGTCTGAGAACCCAAGCTAGGCCTAGTTTCTGGGTGAGGATATGGCAGGCACAATCTACAGACCTGAATCTGAAGTCAGGGCGAGGATCCGACGATCGCTCAGGTTGGACATTCTGTCCCTGATGGCCCCTTCTAGAAGGGGGGGTGGATCACGAGGCCATGGGTGTTTTCCCACGATGGGAGTTGTGAGAAGCTCCCAACTGCAAAGATTCTTCTGCATGACAATTGAGACCTGTTGGTTGGCTCCATTACAACGATTACTATCAGGGTTCTAAGGATGGATGGCTGGGTAGCCCACCTCGCATTCCAATTGTCTCCAAGCAACAAGACAGGTTAGATCTGCTGGATCTGGGGGAGTAACCGAGGAGGCTGAGTTGAAATGGACTCTCCCGTGGATGTGTCCTAATATGATTTTGTGTCTATGGAGACCTTGGAATGACGCGGTGGCACTGGGGGCCTGAAGGGTTCTCCTAAAGAGAGGCTTTCACACATCTTCATCGTGCAAGTTTCCCATGTGTAGATGAGATTTGTTCTGATGGGTGAGTCAAGAAACAGCCATATGCTGTTATTGAAATCCAGGCCTCAGAGGAGAGACGCTAGAAACCAAAGCAATGGATCTGATAGGTGCCTAGGGTCCCGTTAGTACCTTTTTACCTCTGGAGACATCAGTCTAAGGGTCTGAGTGCAGGTAGGTGCTCAGATTGGCACAGATTGCCCCTGTTTGTCCTGGGAAGCCACAAATTTTGGGATGGCCTCAGGGATTTGGAGGTTTATCGTCTTAGTAGGGTAGTGGCCATTGGAATGGGCACATACAATTCCCTTGGAGAGGGCAAGCACTGTCGTCAGGTTTGGCTGCAGGGGCCTGAGCCTATAGGGAGTGTAGGCCATGGCTGTGTGGACAGTTGTCTGAAAACACAAATTCGGCTTAGTTTCAGGTCATAGGTATGGCAGGACTGATCTACAGTCCATGAGGAGAACTCTTCAGGATATGAAAAAAGGGCGAGTGTGAGGCTCTTGCTCAAGTTTTTGTCTCTGGATATCGTGTCACTCATGGTCGTGAAATTTCCGGGTGACTTCATGGGAAATGGACGAGTCTTTCTCTCTGGGGGTTTGGCCCCGTCCATAGAGTTTGGTGTCATTCTGTGGGATGGACGAAGTCCGTTGTTCTGTTGTTGTTCATTTGTTTTGTTTTGTTTATCAACCTCAGGTGTCCCACCAAATGAGGGATTCCAGAGTAGAGCCCTGGGGAGGGGCGATTAGACAACCAGAAATCTGGTTAAAATTGGGTCCTAGGGACAGCTAGACTTGGATTTCAGGGCGAGGGCACGGCATGTACCCCCTGAAGATCTGAAGCAATATCTCATGCATCTGAAGTCAGAGCGAGGATCAGACGTTGGCTCAGCTTGGATTTTCTGTTCATGACCGCCCCTTCATAAAGGGAGCTTAATCTCGAGGCCGTGGAGGTTTTCCCACGTTGGGAGTGGTGGGATGCCCCCTCCTAGGATTCCTTCTGCGGGACAATTGAGACCTGTTGGACAGCTCCAGGACATCCCATATGGATGAGTCAAGACCAACGTTCGAGGATGGATGCCTGGGAGCCCGCCTCGCCTTCCAATGATCTCCTAGCGACAAGACAGTGTAGATCTGATGGCTCTGCGGGAGAAACCGGGGTGGCTGAGTTGAAATGGACTTTCCTGAGGATGGGTCTAATGTGTGTTTGTGTCCATGAGGGCCTTGGAATGGGGCGGTGGCACCGGGACCCTGAAGTATTCTCCTAAGCTTTTGACATAGCTCCCATGCACAAGTTTCCTTGTGGAGACGAGGTTTGTTGTGATGGGTGCCTCAGGAAAACCCCAATGCTTTTATTGGAATCAGGGTTTTGAGGAGACATGCCTGTAAACCAAAGCAATGGATCTCATTTTGGCCTAGGGTCTTGTCTGGTTCAATCTTCTTCTCTGGGGACATCCTTCTAGGATATGAGTGGACTTAGATGCTCAGCTGGTGTCTAACTGACCTTTTTTGTCCCGGGCGACCTATACTATTGGGATGGCCTCAGGGACTTTGGAGGGTTCTCCTAATTTGTACGATTTTGGACAATGGAATGGACAGAATTCCCATGGATTTGGTAGGCACAGACCTAATGTGTGGCTCAAGGGTCCCCAGCCTGGAGGGTATGTGTCCCATGACTTTGAGGACAGAAGTCTGAAAACACGAACTCAGCTTATGTTTGAAGGACGTAGTTATGGCAGGCCCGATCTACAAACCATGAGAAGACCTCTTCAGGATATGAAGAAGTGCGAGTCTGAGGCGGTTGCTTGAGCTTTTGTCTCTGGATTTTGAATCAGCGATGGCCGTGGAATGTTGGGAAGGCTTCATTGGCCATATATGAATCTCGCTCTCTATGGATTGGGCCCGATCCCAATTGTTTTTCGTCAATCTGTGGGATGGGAGGACTCCTTTCAGGTTTGTTACCTCAGGTGTCCCACCAAAGAGGAAATCCAAAGCAGAGCCCTGGGGAAGAGTGAAGGGACAACACGAACTATGGTTAAAAATTGGGGCCTAGGGGCATGGCAAGCCCAAATGCTGTCACTCCATCCAGCCACTGAGAGGCCTTAACTGAGGACTGGGCTCAGGCTGAGGGTCACAATGTGTGTTTGTGACCAATGTGGCCCGCAAGCATGGGCGGGGACTCATGGGCCACACTGGTTTCAACTACACTGATCCTTGGACAACATGCCATCCACAAGATTTCTTGCCATGTGGAAAGAGTTCTGTTGTCTTCATCATTTTCAAACCCGGGCCGTGATTGGAGATAAGGTCTAGGTTCTGAAGCCTGAAAACCGAGGTTCAGAAGAGATGACGACCTAAGGCCATGACGGGTCCTTGTGCTCTTTGTCGGACAGCTGTCTGGGTGGGGCCAGGAGGTCCAGGCTCAGGCTGTGTCAGAAAGGGCATTAGTGCCCAGGTCAGCCTATTTATTTGGGGTAGAGCCGAATGGCGTGCAGGTTGATCCTCATTTGGGGTTTCTGGGTATCCCCAGGGGGAAATGTTTTTCTTCTGGAGGGCTGGCAGAGTGCTGCATTGTAGTTCTGGATTGCCAAACTGGAGGGCTTGTGGGCCAGTAGCCTGAGGACGGAAGTCTGAGAATCCAAGCTAGGCCTAGGTTTCTGGGTGAGGATATGGCAGGCACAATCTACAGTCCTGAATCAAGATCTCGTGCATCTGAATTCAGGGCGAGGATCAGACGATCGCTCAGGTTGGACATTCTGTCTCTGATGGCCCCTTCTTGAGGGGGGGTGGATCACGAGTCCATGGGGGTTTTCCCACGACTGGAGTTGTGAGAAGCTCCCAACTGCAAAGATTCTTCTGCAGGACAATTGAGACCTGTTGGTTGGCTCCAGGACAACGATTCCCAGCATGGTTCTAAGGATGGATGGCTGGGTAGCTCACCTCTCATTCCAATTGTCTCCAAGCAATGAGACAGTTTAGATCTGCTGGATCTGGGGGAGCAACCGAGGAGGCTGAGTTGAAATGGACTCTCCCGTGGATGTGTCCTAATATGATTTTGTGTCTATGGAGACCCTGGATGAAGCGGTGGCACTGGGGCCCTGAAGGGTTCTCCTAAAGAGAGGCTTTCACACAGCTCCATCGTGCAAGTTTCCCATGTGTAGATGAGATTTATTCTGATGGGTGAGTCAAGAAACAGGCATATGCTGTTATTGAAATCCAGGCCTCTGAGGAGAGATGCCTGGAAACCAAAGCAATGGATCCGATTAGGGCCTAGGGGCCTGTTCGTTCCTTTTTACCTCTGGGGATATCAGTCTACAAGTCTGAGTGCAGGTAGGTTCTCAGATGGGCTCAGATTGCGACTGTTTGTCCTGGGAAGCCACCACTATTGGGATGGCCTCAGGGACCTTGGAGGTTTATCCTATTAGTAGCGTTGTGGCCATTGGAATGGGCACACAGAATTCCCTTGGAGAGGGCAAATACAGTCCTCAGCTTGGCTCCAGGGGCCTAAGCCTGTAGGCTGTGTAGGCCAGGGCTGTTTAGACAGTTGTCTGAAAACACAAACTCGGCTTATGTTTCGGGTCATAGGTATGGCAGGACTGATCTACAGACCATGAGGAGAACTCTTCGGAATATGAAAAAAGGGCGAGTGTGAGGCTCTTGCTCAAGTATTTATCTCTAGATATCATGCCATTCATGGTCATGAAATTTCCGGGTGACTTCATGGAAATGGACGAGTCTTACTCCCTGGGGTTTGGCCCAATCCAAAGAGTTTGGGGTCATTCTCTGGGACGGAAGAAGTCCGTTTTTTGTTGTTGTTGTTTT
Organism: Mustela putorius furo; assembly: GCF_011764305.1. Taxonomy (NCBI): domain Eukaryota; kingdom Metazoa; phylum Chordata; class Mammalia; order Carnivora; family Mustelidae; genus Mustela; species Mustela putorius. Next base: position 155,608 of record NW_025421547.1, on the reverse strand, counting down.
GTTTTGTTTTGTTTTTCAAACTCAGGGGTCCCACAAAATGAGGGATTCCAGGGTAGGGCCCTGGGGAGGGGCGATTGGACAAACAGAAATCTGGTTAAAATTGGGTCCTAGGGACAGCTAGACTTGGGTTTCAGGGCGAGGGCACGGCATGTATCCCCTGAAGATCTGAAGCAATATCTCATGCATCTGAAGTCAGAGCGAGGATCAGACGTTGGCTCAGCTTGGATTTTCTGTTCATGACGGCCCCTTCATAAAGGGAGCCGAATCTCGAGGCCGTGGAGGTTTTCCCTCTTTGGGAGTGGTGGGATGCCCCCTCCAAGGATTCCTTCTGCGGGACAATTGAGACCTGTTGGACAGCTCCAGGACATCCCATATGGATGAGTCCAGACCAACGTTCGAGGATGGATGCCTGGGAAGCCCGCCTCGCATTCCAATTGTCTCCTAGCGACAAGACAGTTTAGATCTGATGGCTCTGCGGGAGCAACCGGGGTGGCTGAGTTGAAATGGACTTTCCTGAGGATGGGTCTAATGTGTCTTTGTGTCCATGAGGGCCTTGGAATGGGGCGGTGGCACCGGGACCCTGAAGTATTCTCCTAAGCTTTTGACATAGCTCTCATGCACAAGTTTCCTTGTGGAGACGATGTTTGTTCTGATGGGTGCCTCAGGAAAATCCCAATGCTGGTATTGGTATCCAGGGTTTTGAGATGACATGCCTCTAAACCAAAGCAATGGATCCGATTTTGGCCTAGGGTCCTGTCTGGTTCAATCTTCTTCTCTGGGGCCATCCTTCTAGGGTATGAGTGGAGTTAGATGCTCAGCTGGTGTCAGACTGCCCTTTTTTGTACCGGGCGACCTATATTATTGGGATGGCCTCAGGGACTTTGGAGGGTTCTCCTAATTTGTACGATTTTGGACAATGGAATGGGCAGAATTCCCATGGATTGGGTAGGCACAGTTCTATTGTGTGGCTCCAGGGTCCCCCCTGGAGGGTATGTGGCCCAGGACTTTGAGGACAGAAGTCTGAAAACACAAACTCAGCTAATTTTGGGGACGTAATTATGGCAGGCCCGATCTACAAACCATGAGAAGACATCTTCAGGATATGAAGATAGTGCTAGTTTGAGGCGCTTGCTCAGGCTTTTTTCTCTGGATTTTGTTTCAGCGATGGCCGTGGAATGTCGAGGAGGCCTCATGGGCCATGGACGAATCTTGCTCTCTTTGGATTTGGCCCGATCCCAATTGTTTTTCGTCAATATGTTGGATGGAGGACTCCTTTCAGGGTTGTTACATCAGGTGCCCCACCAAAAGCGGAATTCCAAAGCATAGCCCTGGGGAAGAGTGAAGGGACAACACGAACTATGGTTAAAAATTGGGGCCTAGGGGAATGGCAAGCCCAATATGCTGTTCTTCATCCATCCACTGAGAGGCCTTACCTGAGGACTGGGCTAAGGCTGAGGGTCACCATGTGTGTTTGCTATCTATCTGGACCACGAGCAATGGCGGGGCCTCAAGGGACACACTGGTTTCCACTACAGTGAACGTTGGACAACAAGCCAACCACAAGTTTTCCTGCCATCGGGAAGCAGTTCTGATTTCTGCATCATTTTCAAACCTGGGCAGTGATTGGAGATAAGGTCTAGGTTCTTAAGCCTGAAAACTGAGTTTGGGAAGGGATAACGACCTAAGGCCATGGGGGGTCTGAAGTTCTCAGTTTGTAGCCAGCTCTCTGGGTCTGCCCAGGAGGTCCAGGCTCAGGCTCTGTCAGAATGGGCATTATTGCCCAGGTCATCCTATATATTTTGGGTATAGCCAATTGGCGTGCAGGTTGATCTTCATTTGGGGTTTCTAGGTAGCCCCAGAGGGCAATGTATTTTTTCTGCAGGGCAGGTAGAGTGCTGCATTGTAGTTCTGGATTGCCAAACTGGACGGCTTGTGAGCCAGTAGTATGTTGACAAAAGACTGAGGACACAAGCAAAGCTTAGGTTTCTGGGTGAGGACATGGCAAGCACAATCTACAGACCTGAACCGAGATCACGTGCATCTGAAGTCAGGGTGAGTTTCAGACGATCGCTCAGGTTGGACCTTATGTCCCTGTTGGCCCCTTTATGAAGGGAGGGAATCATGTGGCCATGGGGGTTCTCTCATGATGGGAGTTCTGAGAAGCTCCCAACTGCAAAGATTCTTTTGCAGGACAATTGAGACCTGTTGGTTGGCTCCAGGCCAACGATTCTGAGCAGGGTCTTAAGGATGGATGGCGGGGTAGGCCACCTCACATTCCAATTGTCTCCTAGCAACAAGACAAGTTAGATCTCCTGGATCTCGCGGAGCAACCGAATTCGCTCAGTTGAAATGGAATCTCCTGTGGATGGGTACTAATGTGTTTTTTTGTCTATGGAGATCTTGTAATGCGGCAGTGGTACACAGGCCCTGAAGGATTCTCCTAACTGGAGGTTTTGAGACATCTTCAAAGGATAATTTTCCCATGTGGAGAAGAGATTTGTTCTGATTGCTGCCTCATGAAATCCCCATATGCTAATATTGGAAACCAGGCCTCTGAGGAGAGATACCTGTAACCGAAAGCAATGAATCTGATTTCGGCCTAGGGGCCTGTATGATTCAATCTTCTTCTCTGGGGACATCCATCTACGCTGAGTAGAGGTAGATGCTCAGCTGGTTTCAGATGACCCTTGTTTGTCCTAGGCGGCCTACGTTATTGGGATTTCCTGGGGGTCTCTGGAGGTTTTTCCTAATTGGTACGATTGTGGACAATGGAATGGGCAGAATTCCTGTGATATGGGCAGGCACACTCCTGATGTGTGGCTCCAGGGGCCCCAGCCTGAAGGGTCTGTGGGCCAGGAATGTGGGGACAGAAGTCTGAAAACACAAACTCGTCTTAGGTTGGGAAGTAGTTATGGCAGGACCGATCTACAGACCGTGAGGAGAACTCTTCGGGATACGACAAAAGAGCGAGTGTGAGGCGCTTGATCAGACTTTTGTCTCTGGATTTGTTGTCAACGATGGCTGTGGAATCTCGGGGAGGCCTCATTGGCCATGGACGAGTCTTTCTCTCTGTGAATTTGGTCCAATCCCAATTGTTTGGGGTCAATCTGAAGGATGGGAGGAGTCCTTTTAGTTTTGTTACCTCAGGTGTCCCACCAAAAGAGGGATTCCAAAGCAGAGCTCTGGGGAGGGATGAATGGACAACCCGAACAATCCAATTGGGGTGAGTTCGAGAACCGAGCAGGTTGATCCTCATTTGGGTTTTATGGAGATCCCCATAGAGCAACGTTTTTCTTCTGGAGGGCCAGCATAGGGCTGCATTTTGGTTTCAGAATTCCAAGACTTGAGGACATGTTTGCCAGGAGTGTGAGGAAGGAGGTCTGAAAACACAAGGTAGCACGAGGTTTGGGCCCACTGTGCAGAGGCTGAATCGAGATCTCCTGCATCTGAGGTCAGGGTGAGTATCAGATGTTGCCTCAAGCTGGAGTTTGTGTCCATGACGGCCCCTTCCTGAAGGGGGTGGGGGCGTCATGAGGCCAGGGAGGTTTCCCTACGCTGGGAGTTGTGAGCTGCTCCAAACTTCAAAGTTTCCTTCTTCAGGACAGTCGAGTACTATTGGATGGTTCCAGGATGCCCCATACAGAAAGACTCGAGAGCAGGGGCCTAAGCATGGATGCCTAGAAACGCCAACTCACCTTCCCATTGCCTGGTCGAGACAAGGCACGCTCAATCTGTGGGCTCTTGGGTGAGCTACCCAGAAGGCTGAGTTTAAATGGACTTTCCTGAGGATGAGTCATAATGTGGGTTGGAATGTGGCAGTAGCTAAGGGACTCTGCAGGATTCTCCAACTCGAAGGGTTTGACACAACTCCAACAAGGAAGCTTTCCATGTGGAGATGAGACGTGTTCTGTCTGGTGCCTCAGGATAGCCCCCTATGCTGGTCTTCTAACCCAGGCCTCTGAGGAGTGATACCTGGACACCAAATCCAGAGTTCATAATAGGGCCTAGGGGCCTGTCTGGTTCAATCTTCTGTCTCTGCGGATATCAGTCTGTGTGTCTGCATGGAGGTAGTAGTTGCTCAGCTGGTGTCATAATGCCCCTGTTTGTCCAGTGCGGCTTGCGGTAGTGGGATGTCCTTGGGGACCTTGAGGTTTCTACTATTTTGTAGAGTTGTGGCCAATGGAACGGGCAGTTTCTTAGGAGAGAGCAGGCACAGTTCTGTGGTGTGGCTCCAGAGACCCCAGCCTGGAGGCGGTGTGGGCCACGGCTGTGCAGACAGACATCCAAAAACCCAAACTCAGCTCAGGTTTGGGGCCGAGGTTATGGCAGGCCTGATCTACAGTCCGTGAGGGGAGCTCCTCTGGATATGAAAGAAGGGTGAGAGGGAGGCAGTCGCTCAGTCTTTTGTCTCTGGATATTTTGTCCACAATGGCCGTTTAATGTAGGAGTTGCCTCATGGGTCGTAGAAGTCTCCCTCTCTGGTAGTTTGTCCAGCCCCCAAGAGTTTGGGGTCATTCTGTGGGAAGGGAAGAGTCCTGTTTTCTGCTTCATGTGTCCCCCCAGTAGAGGGATTCTGGAGCATAGCAGTGGGTACTGACACTGGAATACTCGCTCTCTGGTTAAGCCTGGGGGCCTATGGATATGACAAGCCCCATATGCAGGATCTTGGTCCTGCCACTGAGAGGCGTTACTTTAATACGGGACTCACGCTACAGGTCACAATGCAAGTCTGTGCCCTAGGCGGCCCTCAAGCACTGGCGTGGCCTTTCCGACAATGCAGGTTTTCCCACATTGAACGTTGGACAACATGCCAACCACAAGGTTTCTGGCCATGGGGAAGGAGGAATTCTAATTTCTGCATCACGTTCACCCCTGGGCAGTGATTGGAGTTAAGGTCTAGGTTCTGAAGCCTGAAAACCGAGGTTGGGAAGAGATGACGAACTACAGCCATAGCGGGTCCCTTGTGTCCAGGTTGGAGCCAGCTGTCTAGGTGTCGTTTGGGATGTCTTGTCTCAGGCTGTGCCAGACAGGGCATTCGTATTCAGGGTAGGCTGTATAATTGCTTTACATTCGAGTGGCATGCTTTAGATAATCATTTGGGGTTTCTTATTAGCAGCATAGGGCAAAGTTTTTCTTCTGGAGGGCAGGCAGAGTGCTGCATTGTGGCTTCGGAATTCCCAAACTGGAGGGCTTGTGGGCCAGGAGAGTGAGGACGGAAGTCTGAGAACACAAGCTAGGCTTAGGTTTCGGGGAATGGATATGGCAGGCACACTCTGCAGAGCTGAATTGATGTCTCATGAGTCTGAAGTCAGGTCGAGGATCAGACTTTGGCTCAGGTTGGAGTTGCTGTCCATGTTGGCCCCTTCATGAAGGTGGGGGCATTAGGAGGCCATGGGGGTTTTCCCACTATTAGAGTTGTGAGATGCTCCAAACCGCAAGGATTCCTTCTGTGGGACAATTAAGATTTGTTGGACGGCTCCAGGACGTCTCATAAGGTATTTTTCCAGAACAGGGTTCTAAGTATGGATGCCTGGGCAGACAGCCTCAATTCCAATTGTCTCCTAGCAACAAGAAACGTTTGATCTGCTGGCTTGGGGTAGCATCAGAGGGGGCTGAGTTGGAATGGACTTTCCTGAGGATGGTCTTAAATGAGTTGACATGGACTTTAATGAGGATGGTCTTAATGTTGGTTTGAGTCCACTGAGACCTTGGTATGGGGCAGTGGCACCAGGGCCCTGAAGGATTCTCCTAACCAGAGGTGATAACAAAGCTCCAATGAGCAAGTTTTCCATGGGGAGACGAGATTTGTTCTTATTGGTGCCTCAGGAAACCACCATTTGCTGGTATTGGAAATGAGGCCTCTGAGGAGAGATGCCTGGAAACCAAAGCAATAGATCTAATTAGGGCCTAGGGGCCTGTCCGGTTCAATATTCTTCTCTGGGGACATCTTTTGTCTGAGTGGAGGTAGTTGCTCAGCTGGATTGAGATCACACCTGTTTGTCCTGGGCGGCCTACACTATTGGGATGGCCTCGGTAACTTTGGAGGTTTTTCCTAATTTGCAAGGTTGTGGCCAATGGAATGGGAAGAATTCTCTTGAAAGGGAAGCACAGTCCTGAGGTGTGGCTCCAGGGACCCAAGTGTGGAGCGTGTGTGGTCCAGGGCTATTTTGACAAAAGTCTGAAAACACAAACTCCACTTAGGTTTGGTTCTTTAGGTACGGCCGGCCCGATATATAGACCGTGAGGAGAACTCTTTAGGATATGAACAAAGGGCGAAAGTGAGGTGCTTGCTCATGCTTATTTTTTTCTGCATATGTGTCACCGATTGCCATGGAATGTCCGGGTGTCCTCATGGGACATCGATGAGGCTCCCTTTCTGGGGATTTTTCCCAATCCCAGGAGTTTGGGGTCATTCTGTGGGAAGGGAGGAGGCCTTTCTGATTTTTTTTTTTTTTTACGTCAGGTGGACCACCAAAAGAGGGATTCCACAGCAGAGTCCTGGGGAGGGGCGACTGGACAACCAGAACTCTGGTTAACATTGGGACCTAAGAACATGGCAAGCCCCATATGTGGGCTCTTGGTCCAGACACTGAGAGGCTTTCCTTGAGCATAGGGCTCACACTGAGTTTCACAATGTGTTTTTGTGCCCAAGGAACCCCTCAGGTCAGGGCGTGGCCTAATGTACCATGCTGGTTTCTCCTACACTGAACGTTGCACAATATGGCAACCACAAGTTTTCTGGCCACGGGGAAGAAGGAGTTCTAATTTCTGCAACACTTTCACTCCTGGACTGTGATTGGATTTAAGGTCTAGGTTCTGAAGCCTGAAAACTGGGGTTGGGAAGAGATGCAGACCTAAGGCCATGGTGTGACTGATGTGCTCAGTGTTCGGCCAGCTGTTGAGTGTGGGTTGGGAGGTGCAGGCTCAGGCTGTGGCAGACAGGGAATTAGTGCCCAGGCTAGACTGTATCATTGGGGTGCAGTTGAGTTTCGTGCAGGTTGGTACTCATATGTGGTTACTGGGTAGCCCCAGAGGGCAACGTTTTTCTTCTGGAAGGAAGACAATGCCACATAGTGGCTCCGGAATTCCCAAACTGGAAGTCTTGTGGGCCAGGAGTGTGAGGAAAAAATTCTGAGAACACAAGCCAGACTTAGATTTCGGGGTGAGGGGACGGCAGGAACCCTCTGCAGAGATGATTCGAGATCCCGTGTACCTGAAGACAGAGCTAGGATCAGACGTTGGCTCAGGTTGGAGTTTCTGTCCATGACGGCCCCTTCATGAAGGGGAGGGTGTCACGAGGCCATAGAGGTTTTCCCACGATGGGAATTGTGAGATGCTCCAAACCGCAATGATTCCTTCCGTGGGACAGTGGAGACCTGCTGGATGGCTCCAGGACATCCCATAAGGAAGTTATCCAGAGCAGGGTTCTAAGGATGGATGCCTGGGCAGCCTGCCTCCCATTCCAGGTGTCTCATAGCGCCACGGCAAGTTCGATCTGCTGGATCTAGGGGATTAACCGAGGCGGGTGTGTTGAAATGGGTGAGTTGAGGATGGGTCATAATGTGTATTTGTGTCCATGGAGACCTTGGAATGGGGTGCTTGATCCGGGGCCTTGAGGGATGTTCATAACCGGAGGTTTTGATGGAGCTCTAAAGAGTACGTTTCCTATGTAGAGAAGAGAATGGTTTTGATGAGTGCCTAAGGAATCTCCCATATGCTGGTATTGGAAACCAGGCCTCTGAGGAGAGATGCCTGGAAACAAAAGCAATGGATATGATTAGGGCCTAGGTGCCTGTCCGGCTCAATCTCTTTCCTGGGGATACGTGTCTATGGATCTGAGGGGAGGTAGTTGCTCAGCTTGTGTCAGATCGCCCCTGTTTGTCCTGGGCAGCCTATAATATAGGGAATGGCCTCGGGATTTTAGAGTTTCTCCTAATCTATAGGGTTGTGGCCAATGGAATGGGCAGAAATCCCCTGGAGAGGGCAGGCACAGTTCTGAGTTTGGCTCTAGGGGCCCAGCCTTGAGGGTGTGTGGGCCAGGCCTGTGGGGACAGAAGCCTGAAAACACAAATTCCGCTTAGGATTGGGGACATAGGTATGGCAAGCCCAATCTACAGACCGTGATAACACTTCGGGATATGAAAAAGGGTGAGTTTGAGGTGCTTGCTCAGGTTTTGTCTCTGGATTTGTGTCAACAATGTGGGTCGAATGCTGGCGTGGCCTCATGGGTTGTGGACGGCTTTCCTTCTCTGAGGATTTGACCCAATCCCAAGAGTTTGGGTACATTCTGTGGGATGGGAGGTGTCCTTTCTGTTTTTTATTTTATTTTATGTACCTCATGTGTGCCAATAAAAGAGGGATTCCCGAGCAGAGTTCTTGGGAGGGACAACTGGATAACCCCACCTCTGTTTAAGTTTGGGGGCCTAGGGGCATGGCAAGTCCAATATGTGGGCTCTTGATTCAGACACTGAGAGGTCTTCCTTGAGGACAGGGCTCATGCTGAGGGTCACAATGCCTATTTGTGCCCAACAAGGCCCTCAAGCATGGGAAGGGCCTCATGGGCCACGCTGGATTCTCCTACACTGAACGTTGGAGAATATGCCAACCACAAGGTTTCCGGCCATGGCGAAGGAAGAGTTGTGATTTCTGCATCACGTTCACCCCTGGACAGTTATTGGAGTTTAGGTCTAGGTTCTGAAACCCGAAAACCGAGGTTGGGAAGAGATGAAGACCTAATGATCTGATGGGTACAATGAGCTCCTTGTGTGGCTAGCTGTTGAGCGTAGGTCTGGAGGTGTGGGCTCAAGCTGTGTCAGACAGGGCATTAGACAGGGTAGACTGTATATTTGGGGTGCAGTCGAGTGGCGTTCAGTTGATCCTCATTCGGATTTCTAGGTAGCTCCATAAGGCAACGTTTTTCTTCTGGAGGGCAGGCAGAGTGCTGCATTGTGGCCCCAGTATTGCCAAATTGTAGGGCTTTTGGGCCAGGGGTGTGAGGACGGTAGTCTGAGAACACAAGCTAGGCTTAGTTTTTGGGGTGAGGGCACAGAAGGCACACTCTGCAGACCTGAATCAAGATCTCATGCACCTGCAGCCAGGGCGAATATCAGACGTTTGCTCAGGTTGGAGTTTCTGTCATTGATGGCCCATTTATAAAGTGGAGCGTCTCAAGAGGCCATGAAGATTTTCCCACAATGGGAGTTGTGAGATGCACCAGACTGCAAAAATTCCTTCTGTGGGACACTTGAGACCTGTTGGATGGCTCTAGGATGTCCCATGTGGAACGACTCCAGAGTAGGGTTCTAAGGATGGATGCCTGGGCAGCCCGCCACCCATTCTAGTTGTCTCCTAGCAACAAGGCAGGTTTGATCTGCAGGCCCTGGGGGAAAAACCAAGGGGGATGAGTTGACATGGACTTTATGGAGGATAGATCATAATGTGGGTTTAAGTCCATGGAGACCTTGGAATGGGGCGCTTGATGCGGGGCCCTGAAAGATTCTCCTAAACAGAGGTTTTTATAGAGCTCCAAAGAGTACATTTCCTATGTGGAGACGAGATTTTTCTATGAGTGCCTCAGTAATCCCCCATATGCTGGTATTGATAACCAGGCCTCTGAGGAGAGATGCCTGGAAACAAAAGCAATGGATCTGATTAGGGCCTAAGTGCCTGTCCAGTTCAATCTTATTCTATGGGGATATCTGTCTCTGGGTCTGAGTGGAGGTATTTTCCTAACTTGTGAAAGATCATCCCTGTTTGTCCTGGGCAGCCAACACTATTGGGATGGCCTCGGGGAGTTTGGAGGTTTCTCCTAATCTATAGGTTTGTGGCCAATGGAAATGGCAGAATTCCCTTGGAGAGGGAAGCCACAGTCCTCAGGTGTGGCTCCAGGGGCCCCAGCTTGGATGGTGTGTGGGCCAGGACTGTGGGGACAGAAGTCTGAAAACACAAACTCAGCTTAGGTTTGGGGATGTATGTATGAAGGCTCGATCTACAGACCGTGAGCATTTTCTAAGCTATGAACAAAGGGCGAGTATGTGGCGTTTGCTCAGGCTTTTGTCTCTGGATTTTGTGCCTACGGTGGCCGTGGAATGTCGGGGTGTCCTCAAGGGCCATGGACAAATCTTTCTCTGGTGATTTGGCCTGATCCCAAATGGTTGGGATCATTCTGTGGATGGGAAGAGTCCTTTCTGAATTTTTTTTTTTTTTTTTTTACCTCAGGTGTCCCAACAAAGAGGGATTCCAGAGCAGTGCCCTGAGGGGAGACTAGACATCTCTAACTCTGGTTGAGATTGTGGGACTAGGGGCTTGGCAAGCCCCATATATGGGCTGTTGTTCCAGTCACTAAGAGGTTTTACATGAGGATAGGGCTCACGCTGAGGGTCACAATGTGTGTTTGTGCAAATTGTAGCCGTCAGGGATAGGTGGGGCCTCATAGTCCATGCTGCTTTCTCCTACAATGAACGTTGGACCACATGCCAACCACAAGGTTTCTTGCCATGGCGAAGGAGAAGTTCTGATTCTTGTATCACGTTCACTCCTGAGCAGTGAGTGGAGATAAGGTCTAGGTTCTTAAGGTGAAAACTGAGGTTGGGTAGAGGTGATGGCCGAAAGCCATTGTGGGTTTGATATGCTCAGTGTACGGCCAGCTGTCTGGGTGTTGGACTGGAGGTCTGCCTTCATGCTCTGTCAGACAGGGATTTAGTGCACAGGCTAGATTGTATAATTGGGGTATGGTCGAGTGGCATGCAGGTTGTTACTCATTTGGCGTTTCTGGTTAGCCCTATAGGGCAACATTTTTCTTCTAGAGGTCAGGCAGAGTGCTGCATTGTGTCTCCAAAATTGCCAAACTGGAGGGGTGTGGCCAGGATTGTGAAGAAGGAAGTCTGAGAACACAAGTTAGGCTTAGGTTTCGGGGCGAGGGCACAGCAGGCACACTCTCAAGTGCTGAATCGAGATCTCGTGCTTCTGAATTCAGGGCGCGGATCAGACTTTGGCTTAGGATGGAGTTTCTGTCCATGATGGCCCATTTATGAAGGTGTGGGGCATCATGAGGAAATGGAGGTTTTCTCACAGTGGGATTGTGTGATGCTTCAAACCACAAGGATTCATTCTGCGTGACAATCAAGACAGGTTGGTTGGATTCAAGACGTCCCATAAAGAAATGCTCCAGAGCAGGGTTCTAAGGATGGATGCCTGGGCAGCCCTCCTCGCATTCCAACTGTCTCCTAGTGACAAGGCAGGTTTGATCTGCTGGCTCTGGGTGAGCATCCGAGGGGGCTGATTTGAAATGGACTCTCCTGAGGATGGATCATAATGTAAGTTTGTGTCCTTGAAGACCTTGGAATTGGGCCACGGTGCCAGCGCCCTGAAGGATCCTCCTAACCTGAGGTATTGACACAGCTCCAAAGAGCAAGTTTCTCATATGGAAATGAGATCTGTTCTGATTGTTTCCTTAGGAAACCCCCATATTCTGATATTGGAAACCAGGCCTCTGAGGAGAGATACATAGAAACCAAAGCAATGGATCAGAAGTTGGCTCAGGTTGGAGTTTCTGTCCATGATGGCCCCTTTATAAAGGGGAGCATCTCATGAGGCCATGTAGGTTTTCCCACGATAGGAGTTGTGAGATGCTCCAATCTGCAAGGATTCCTTCTGCAGGACAGTCAAGACCTGTTGGAAGGCTCCAAGGTCATCCCATATGGAACGGCGCCAGAGCAGGTTTCCAACGATGGATGCCTAGAGAGTCTGCTTTGCATTCCAGTTGTCTCCTAGCGACAAGGCAGGTTTGATATTCTGTCTCTGGGAGAGTAATCAACGGGGCTGAGATGAAATGTACTCTCCTGCCGAATGGTCATAATGCGGGTTTGTGTCCATGGAGACCTTGGAATAGGGCGGTGGCTCCGGTTACCTGAAGGTTTCTCCTAACTGGAGGTTTTTACAGAGCTCCAAAGTATAAGTTTCCCATGTGGAGACAAGATTTGTTCTGCTTGGTATCTCTGGAATCCCCCATATGCTGGTATTGGAAAACAGGCCTCTGAGGATAGATGCTTAGAAACAAAAGCAATGGAACCAATTACGTTCTAGGGGCCTGTCCAGTTTAATACCTTTCTCTTGGGATATCTGTCTACGGGTGAGTTGAGGTCGTTGCTCAGCTTGTGACAGATCACCCCTCTTTGTACTGGGCGGCCTACACTATTGGAATGGCCTCTGGGACTTTGGAGGTTTCTCCTAATCTGTAGGGTTGTGGCCAATGGAATGGGAAGAGTTTCCTTGGAGAGGGCAGGCACAGTCCTGAGGTATGGCTCCAGGGGCCTCAGCCTGGAGGGTGTGTGGGACAGGGATGTCAGGATAGAAGTCTGAAAACACGGTTTGGGGACGTAGGTATGGCAGGCCCGATCTACAGACTATGAGGAGTATTTTTTGGGCTATGACCTAAGGGTGAGGCTTATGTCTCTGGATTTTGTGTCAATACAGGACATGGAATGTCGGGCTGGCGTCAGGGGCCATGGAGGAGTCTTTCTCTCTGGGGATGGCCTGATCCCAAGTGATTGGGGTCATTCTGTGGGTGGGAGGAATCCTTTCTGTGCTTACTTACCTCAAATGTCCCACCAAAGAGGGATTCCAGAGCAGAGCCCTGAGTAGGGGTGACTAGATGTCACTACCTCTGGTTAAGATTGGGTGACTTGGGGCATGGCAGGCCCCATATGCGGGCTCATGGTCCAGCCACTGAGAGGCTTTACTTGAGGACAGGGTTCAAACTGAGGGTCCCAATGTGTGTTTGTGCCCACCGCTGCTCTTAAGCATGGGCAGGGCCTCATGGACCCTACACTACCCTCAGGGGCCCTACTACTACTCCTGTAGGCCCTACAGGGGTCCTACACTGAACTTTGGATAAGATGCCAACCACAAGATTCTGGCGAGAGGGAAGGAGGAGTTATGATTTCTGCATCACGTTCAACCATGGGAAATGAGTAGAGATAAGGTCTAGGTTTCTGTAGCCTGAAAACCGGGTTGGAAAGAGATGGCAACCTAAGACCATGGCGGATCAGATGTTCTCAGTGTACGGCAAGCTGTCTGGGTGTCGGTTTGGAATTCAGGCCTCAGGTTGTGTCAGACAGGGCATTAGTGCACAGGCTAGACTATATAATTGGTGTACAGTTGAGTGGCATGCAGGTTTATCCTCATTTGAGGTTTCTGGGTAGACCCATAGGGCAACGTTTTTCTTCTAGAGGGCAGGCAGAGTGCAGCACTGTGTCATCGGAAATCACAAAATGGAGGGCGTGTGGTCCAGGAGAGTGAGGACGGAAGTCTGAGAACACTAGCTATGCTTAGGTTTGGGGGTGAGGGCACAGCAGGTACACTCTGAAGAGCTTAATCAAGATCTCGTGCATCTGAAGTCAAGGCGAAGATCAACCGTTGGGTCAGATTGGAGTTTCTTTCCATGATCCGCCTTCATGAAGATTGGGGGCATCATGTGACCTTGGAAGCTTTCAATGATATGAGTTGTGAGGTGGTAAATGCACAAGGACTCCTGTGGGACAGTCGAGACCTGTTGGATGGCTGAAGGATGTCCCATAAGGAACGACACAAGAGCAGGATTCTAAGGGTTCTAAGGATCTCGAAGGAGAGATGCCTGGAAACCAAAGCAATGGATCCGATAGGTGCCAATGGGCCTGTACGTACCTTTTTACCTCTGGGGACATCAGTCTACGGGTCTGAGTGCAGGTAGGTGCTCAGATGGGCCCAGATTGCCCCTGTTTCTCCTGGGAAGCCCCAAATATAGGGATGGCCTCAGGGAATTTGGAGGTTTATCGTCTTAGTAGGGTTGTGGCCATGGGAATGGGCACATGCAATTCCCTTGGAAAGTGCAAGCCCAGTCTTCATGTTTGGCTCCAGGGGCCTGACCCAGTAGGGTGTGTAGGCCAGGGCTGTTTGGACAGTTGTCTGAAAACACAAACTCGGCTTATGTTTCGGGTCATAGGTATGGCAGGACTGATCTACAGACCATGAGGAGAACGCTTCGGGATATGAAAAAAGGGAGAGTGTGAGGCTCTTGCTCAAGTTTTTCTCTCTGGATATCGTGTAACTCATGGTCGTGAAATTTCCGGGTGACTTCATAGGAAATGGGCGAGTCTTACTCTCTGGGGGTTTGGCCCCGTCCAAAGAGTTTGGGGTCATTCTGTGGTTTGGAAAAAGTCCGTTATTCTGTTGTTGATTTGTTTTGTTTTGTTTTTCAACCTCAGGTGTCCCACCAAATGAGGGATTAGAGAGTAGAGCCCTGGGGAGGAGCGACTGGACAACCAGAAATCTGGTTAAAAATTGGGGGCTAGGGACATGTCAACCCCATTATGACATCTAATGGTCCAGGCACTGAGAGGACGTACTAGAGGACAGGACTCACGCTGAGGGACACAATGCGTGTTTATGCCCTCGTCGCACTCAAGAATGGGCGCGGCCTCATGGTGAATGCTGAATTCTCCTACAATGAACGTTGGACAACATGCCAAGGACAATGTTTCTTGCCATGGTTTAGGAAGACTTCTGATTTCTGCCTCATAGTCACCCGTGGGCAGTGATTGGAGATAAGGTCTAGGTTCTGAAGCCTGAAAACTGAGGTAGGGAAGAGATGATGCCCTAAGACCATGGCGGGTCTGATGTGCTCAGTGTGCGGTCAGCTGTCTGGTGTTGGTCACAAGGTCCGGGCTCAGGTTGTCAGACAGTGCATTAGTGCCCAGGTTAGACTATATATGTTGGGTGCCTTCGAGTGCCGTGTAGGTTCTTATCTGAAGAACTCTTCAGGATATGAAGAATGAGCGAGTCTGAGGCGCGTGCTCAGTCTTTGGTGTCAGGATTTTGTATCAGCGATGGCCGTGGAATGTTGGGGAGGCCTCATGGGCCATGGACGAATCTTGCTCTCTGTGGATTTGGCCCGATCCCAATTGTTCTTCGTCAATCTGTGGGATGGGAGGACTCCTTTCAGGTTTGTTGCCTCAGGTGTCCCACCAAAAGAGGAATTCCAAAGCAGAGCCCTGGGGAAGAGTGAAGGGACAACCCGAACTACGGTTGAAAATTGGGGCCTAGGGGCATGGCAAGCCCCATATGCTGTCTCTCCATCCAGCCACTGAGAGGCCTTACCTGAGGACTGGGCTCAGGCTGAGGGTCACAATGTGTGTTTGTGACCGGCAAGCATGAGCGGGGCCTCAGGGGGGCACACTGGTTTCAAGTACACTGAACCTTGGAAAACATGCCAACCACAAGATTTCTTGCCATGGGGAAAGATTTCTGATTTCTGCATCATTTTCAAACCCGGGCCGTGATTGGGGATAAGGTCTACGTTCTGAAGCCTAAAAACCGAGGTTGAGAAGAGATGACGACCTAAGGCCATGGCGGGTCCGATGTGCTCAGTGTGCGGCCAGCTGTCTGGGTGGGGCCAGGAGGTCCAGGCTCAGGCTGTGTCAGAAAGGGCATTAGTGCTCAGGTCAGCCTATATATTTGGGGTAGAGCCGAATGGCGTGCAGGTTGATCCTCATTTGGGGATTCTGGGTAGCCCCAGAGGGCAATGTTTTTCTTCTGGAGGGCAGGCAGAGTGCTGTATTGTAGTTCCGGATTGCCAAACTGGAGGGCTTTTGGGCCAGTAGTCTGAGGACGGAAGTCTGAGAACCCAAGCTAGGCCTAGGTTTCTGGGCGACGATATGGCAGGCACAATCTACAGACCTGAATTGAGATCTCGTGCATCTGAAGTCAGGGCGAGGATCAGACGATCGCTCAGGTTGGACTTTCTGTCCCTGATGGCCCCTTCTTGAAGGGCGGGTGGATCACGAGGCCCTGGGAGTTTTCCCACGATGGGAGTTGTGAGAAGCTCCCAACTGCAAAGATCCTTCTGCTACAATTGAGACCTGTTGGTTGGCTCAGGACAACGATTCCGAGCAGGGTTCTAAGGATGGATGGCTGGGTAGCCCACTTCACAGTCCAATTGTCTCCAAGCAATTAGACAGGTTATATCTGCTGGATCTGGGGGAGCAACCTAGGAGGCTGAGTTGAAATGGACTCTCCCGTGGATGTGTCCTAATATGATTTTGTGTCTATGGAGACCTTGGAATGAAGCGGTGGCATGGGGCCCTGAGGAATTCTCCTAAAGAGAGGCTTTCACACAACTCCATTGTGCAAGTTTCCCCTGTGTACATGCGATTTGTTCTGATGGGTGAGTCAAGAAACATCCATATGCTGTTATTGAAATCCAGGCCTCTGAGGAGAGATGCCTGGAAACCAAAGGAATGGATCCGATAAGTGCCTAGGAGCCTGTTCGTTCCTTTTTACTCTGGGGACATTAGTCTACGTGTCTGAGTGCCGGTAGGTGCTCAGATGTGCCCAGATTGCCCCTGTTTGTCCTAGGAAGCCACAAATATTGGGTTGGCCTCAGGGACTTTGGAGTTTTATCCTATGAGTAGAGTTGTCGCCATTGGAATGGGCACATACAATTCCCTTGGAGAGGGCAAGCACAGTCGTCAGATTTGGCTCCAGGGGCCTGAGCCTGTAGGGTGTGTAGGCCAGGGCTGTTGGTACAGTTGTCTGAAAACACAAACTCGGCTTATGTTTCAGGTTATAAGTATGGCAGGACTGCTCTACAGACCATGAGGAGAACTCTTCGGGATATGAAAAAAGGGAGAGTGTGAGGCTCTTGCTCAAGTTTTTCTCTCTGGATATCGTGTAACTCATGTTCGTGAAATTTCCGGGTGACTTCATAGGAAATGGACGAGTCTTACTCTCTGGGGGTTTGGCCCCCTCCATAGAGTTTAGGGTCATTCTGCGGTTTGGAAGAAGTCCGTTGTTCTGTTGTTGATTTGTTTTGTTTTGTTTTTCAACCTCAGGTGTCCCAGAAAATGAGGGATTCCAGAGTAGAGCCCTGGGGTGGGGCGACTGGACAACCAGAAATCTGGTTAAAAATTGGGGGCTAGGGACATGTCAACCCCATTATGACATCTAATGGTCCAGGCACTGAGAGGACGTACTAGAGGACAGTACTCACGCTGAGGGTCACAATGCGTGTTTATGCCCTCGTCGCACTCAAGAATGGGCGGGGCCTCAGGGCGAATGCTGGTTTCTCCTACACTGAACGTTGGACAACATGCCAACCACAAGGTTTCTTGCCATGGGTAAGGAAGAGTTCTGATTTCTGCATCACAGTCACCCCTGGGCAGTGATGGAGATAAGATCTAAGTTCTGAAGCCTGAACACTGAGGTCGGGAAGAGATGATGTCCTAAGGCCAAGGCAGGTCTGATGTGCTCAGTGTGCGGTCAGCTGTCTGGGTGTTGGTCACAAGGTCCGGGCTCAGGTTGTCAGACAGTGCATTAGTGCCCAGGTTAGACTATATATGTTGGGTGCCTTCGAGTGCCGTGTAGGTTCTTATCTGAAGAACACTTCAGGATATGAAGAATGAGCGAGTCTGAGGCGCGTGCTCAGTCTTTTGTGTCTGGATTTTGTATCAGCGATGGCCGTGGAATGTTGGGGAGGCCTCATGGGCCATGGACGAATCTTGCTCTCTTTGGATTTGGCCCGATCCCAATTGTTTTTCGTCAATCTGTGGGATGGGAGGAGTCCTTTCAAGTTTGTTGCCTCAGGTGTCCCACCAAAAGAGGAATTCCAAAGCAGAGCCCTGGGGAAGAGTGAAGGGACAACCTGAACTATGGTTAAAAATTGGGGCCTAGGGGCATGGGAAGCCCAATATGCTGTCTCTCCATCCAGCCACTGAGAGGCCTTACCTGAGGACTGGGCTCAGGCTGAGGGTCACAATGTGTGTTTGTGACCAATTTGGCCCGTAAGCATGGGCGGGGCCTCAGGGGAGCACACTGGTTTCAAGTACCCTGAACCATGGAAAACATGCCAACCACAAGGTTTCTTGCCATGGGGAAAGAGTTCTGATTTCTGCATCATTTTCAAACCCGGGCCTTGATTGGTGATAAGGTCTAGGTTCTGAAGCCTGAAAACCGAGGTTGAGAAGAGATGACGACCTAAGGCCATGGCGGGTCCAATGTGCTCAGTATGCGGCCAGCTGTCTGGGTGGGGCCAGGAGGTCCAGACTCAGCCTGTGTCAGAAAGGGCATTAGTGCCCAGGTCAGCCTATATATTTGGGGTAGAGCCGAATGGCGTGAAGGTTGATCCTCATTTGGGGATTCTGGGTAGCCCCATAGGGCAATGTTTTTCTTCTGGAGGGCAGGCAGAGTGCTGCATTGTAGTTCCGGATTGCCAAACTAGAGGGCTTGTGGGCCAGTAGTCTGAGGACGGAAGTCTGAGAACCCAAGCTAGGCCTAGGATTCAGGGTGAGGATATGGCAGGCACAATCTACAGACCTGAATCGAGATCTCGTGCATCTGAAGTCAGGGCGAAGATCAGACGATCGCTCAGGTTGGACATTCTGTCCTTGATGGCCCCTTCTTGAAGGGGGGGTGGATCACGAGGCCCTGGGGGTTTTCCCATGATGGGAGTTGTGAGAAGCTCCCAACTGCAAAGATTCTTCTGCAGGACAATTGAGACCTGTTCGTTGGCTCCAGGACAACGATTCCGAGCAGGCTTCTAAGGCTGGATGGCTGGGTAGCCCACCTCGCATTCCAATTGTCTCCAAGGAACAAGACAGGTTAGACTTGCTGGATCTGGGGGAGCAACAGTGGAGGCTTAGTTGTAATGGACTCTCCCGTGGTTGTGTCCTAATATGATTTTGTGTCTTTGGAGACCATGCAATGAGCGGTGGCACTGTGGCCCTGAAGGTTTCTCCAAAATAGAGGCTTTCACACAGCTCCAATGTGCAAGTTTCCCATGTGTACATGAGGTTTTTTCTGATGGGTGAGTCAAGAAACCGCCATATGCTGGTTTTGAAATCCAAGCCTCTGAGGAGAGATGCCTGCAAACCAAAGCAATGGATCTGATAGGTGCCTATGTGCCTGTTCACTCCTTATTACCTCTGGGGACGTCAGTCTACGGGTCTGAGTGCAGGTAGGTGCTCAGATGGCTTCAGATTGCCCTGTTTGTCCTGGGAAGCCACAACTATTGGGATGGCCTCAGGAATTTTGGAGGTTTTTCCTTTTAGTAGGGTTGTGGCCATTGGAATGTCATATACAATTCCCATGGAGAGGGCAAGCACAGTCGTCAGGTTTTGCCTCAGTGGCCTGAGCCTGTAAGGCGTGTAGGCCAGAGCTGTTGGGACAGTTGTCTGAAAACACAAACTCGGCTTATGTTTCAGGTCGTAGGTATGGCAGTATTGATCTACAGACCATGAGGAGAACTCTTTGGGATATGAAAAATGGGCGAGTGTGTGGCTCTTGCTCAAGTTTTTGTCTCTAAATATCGTGTCACTCATGGTCTTGAAATTTCCGGGTGTCTTCATGGGAAATGGACGTGTCTACTCTCTAGGGGTTTGGCCCCGTCCAAGGATTTTGGGCTCACTCTTTGGGATGGAAGAAGTCCGTTTTTTTGTTGTTGTTGATTTGTTTTGTTTTGTTTTTCAACCTCAGATGTCCCACCAAATGAGGGATTCCAGAGTAGAGCCCTGGGGAGGTGCGACGGACAAACAGAAATCTGGATAAAATTGGGGCCTAGAGACATGTCAAGCCCATTATGACATCTAATGGTCCAGCCACTAGAGGACGTACTAGAGGACAGGAATCACGCTGAGGTTCACAATGCGTTTTTATGCCCTCGTCGCACTGAAGAATGGGCGGGCCCTCAGGGTGAATGCTGGTTTCTCCTACACTGAACTTAGGACAACATGGCAACCAAAAGGTTTCTTGCCATAGGTTAGCAGGAGTTCTGATTTCTGCATCACAGTCACCCCTGGGCAGTGATTGGAGATAAGGTCTAGGTTCTGAAGCCTGAAAACTGACGTAGGGCAGAGATGTAGACCTAAGGCCATGGCGGGTCTGATGTGCTCAGTGTGCTGTCAGCTGTCTGGGTGTTTCTCAGGAGGTCCCGGCTCAGGTTGTGTCAGACAGTGCATTACTGCCCAGGTTAGACTCTATAATTTGGGTACATTCGAGTGCCTTGTAGGTTTATTCTCATTTCAGCTGCCTGGGCAGCTCATTAGGCAATATATTTTTTCTAGAGGGCAGGCATAGTGCTGCCATAATGGTCCGGAATTGCCAAAGTTGTGGGCTACGTGGCCAGGAGTGTGAGGATGGAAGTCTGAGAACACAAGCTAGACTTGGGTCAGGGCGAGGGCACGGCATGTACCCCCTGAAGATCTGAAGCAATATCTCATGCATCTGAAGTCAGAGCGAGATCAGACTTTGGCTCAGCTTGGATTTTCTGTTCATGACGGCCCCTTCATGAAGGGAGCGGATTCTCGAGAGCGTGGAGGTTTTCCCACGTCGGGAGTGGTGGGATGCCCTCTCCTAGGATTCCTTCTGTGGGACAATTGAGACCTGTTGGAAAGCTCCAGGACATCCCATATGGATGAGTCCAGAACAACGTTCGAGGATGGATGCCTGGGAAGCCCGCCTAGCATTCCAATTGTCTCCTAGGCACAAGACAGTTTAGATCTGATGGCTCTGCGGGAGCAACCAGGGTGGCTGAGTTGAAATGCACTTTCCTGAGGATGGGTCTAATGTGTGTTTGTGTCCATGAGGGCCTTGGAATGGGGCGGTGGCACCGGGACCCTGAGTATTCTCCTAAGCTTTTGACATAGCTCCCATGCACAAGTTTCCTTGTGGAGACGAGGTTTGTTCTGATGGGTGCCTCAGGAAAACCCCAATGCTGGTATTGGAAGCCAGGGTTTTGAGGAGACATGCCTGTAAACCAAAGCAATGGATCCGATTTTGGCCTAGGGTCCTGTCTCGTTCAATCTTCTTCTCTGGGGACATCCTTCTAGGGCATGAGTGGAGTTAGATGCTCAGCTGGTGTCAGACTGACCTTTTTTGTCCCGGGCGACCTATACTATTGGGATGGCCTCAGGGACTTTGGAGGGCTCTCCTAATTTGTACGATTTTGGACAATGGAATGGGCAGAATTCCCATGGATTGGGTAGGCACAGTCCTAATGTGTGGCTCCAGGGTCCCCAGTCTGGATGGTGTGTGGCCCAGGACTTTGAGGACAGAAGTCTGAAAACACAAACTCACCTTATGTTTGGGGACGTAGGTATGGCAGGCCCGATCTACAAACCATGAGAAGACATCTTCAGGATATGAAGATAGTGCGAGTCTGAGGCGCTTGATCAGGCTTTTGTCTCTGGATTTTGTATCAGCGATGGCCGTGGAATGTCGAGGAGGCCAATGGGCCATGGATGAAACTTGCTCTCTGTGCATTTGGCCCGATCCCAATTGTTTTTCGTCAATCTGTTGGATGGAGTACTCCTTTCAGGGTTGTTACCTCAGGTGTCCCACCAAAAGCAGAATTCCAAAGCAGAGCCCTGGGGAAGAGTGAAGGGACAACCCGAACTATGGTTTAAAATTGGGGCCTAGGGGCATGGCAAGCCCAATATGCTACCTCTTCATCCAGCCACTGACAGGCCTTACCTGAGGACTGTGCTAAGGCTTAGGGTCACAATGTGTGTTTGCCACCTATGTGGCCCGCGAGCAATGGTGGGGCCTCATCGGACACACATGTTTCCACTACACTGAACATTATACAACAAGCCTACCACAAATTTTCTTTCCATCGGGAAGGAGTTCTGATTTCTGCATCATTTTCAAACATGGGCAGTGATTGGGGATAAGGTCTAGGTTCTAAATCTTGAAAACCGAGGCTGGGAAGAGATAACGACCTAAGGCAATGGCTGATCCGATGTGCTCAGTGAGCGGCCAGCTTTATGGGTGAGCCAGGAGGTCTAGGCTCAGCCTCTGTCAGAATGGGCATTATTGCCCAGGTCAGCCTATATATGTTGGGTACAGCTAAGTGGCGTGCTGGTTGATCTTCATTTGGGGTTTCTGGGTAGCCCCAGAAGGCAATGTTTTTCTTCTGGAGGGCAGGCAGAGTGCTGCATTATAATTGTGGATTTCCAAACTGGAGGGCTTGTGGGCCATTAGTCTGAGGATGGTAGTCTGAAGACACAAGCTAGGCTTACGTTACTGGTGAGGACATGGCAGGCACAATCTACAGTCCTGAACCGAGATCTCGTGCATCTGAAGTCAGGGTCAGGATCAGACGATCACTCAGGTTGGACCTTATGTCCTTGACGGCCCCTTCATGAAGGGGGGTTATCACGAGGCCATGGGTGTTTTCTCACGATGGGAGTTGTGAGAAGCTCCCAACTTCAAAGATTGTGCTACAGGACAAAGAGAACTGTTGGTTTGCTCCAGGCCAACGATTCCGAGCTGGGTTTTAAGGAATGATGGCGGGGTAGGCCACCTCGCATTCCAATTGTCTCCTAGCAACAAGACAAGTTAGATCTGCTGGATCTCGCGGAGCAACCGAATACGCTCAGTTGAAATGGACTCTCCTGTGGATGGGTCCTAATATGTTTTTGTGTCTATGGAGACCTTGGAATGAAGCGGTGGCACTGGGGCCCTGAAGGGTTCTCCTAAACAGAGGCATTGACACAGCTCCCACGTGCAAGTTTCCCATGTGTAGATGAGATTTGTACTAAAGTGTGAGTCAAGAAACAGCCATATGCTGGTATTGAAATCCAGCCCTCTGAGGAGAGATGCCTGGAAACCAAAGCAATGGATCCTTTAGTGCCTAGGGGCCTGTTCGTTCCTTTTTACCTCTAGGAACATCAGTCTACGGGTCTGAGTGCAGGTAGATTCTCGGATGGGCTCAGATTACTCCTGTTTGTCCTGGGAAGCCACCACTATTGGGATGGCCTCAGGGACTTTGTAAGTTTATCCTATTAGTAGGGTTGTGGCCATTGGATTGGGCACACAGAATTCCCTTGGAGAGGGCAAGTACAGTCCTCAGGTTGGCTCCAGGGGCCAGAACCTGTAGGGTGTTTAGGCAAGGGCTGTTTGGACAGTTGTCTGAAAACACAAACACGGCTTATGTTTCGGGTCATAGGTATGGCAGGACTGATCTACAGACCTTGAGGAGAACTCTTCAGGATATGAAAAAATGGAGAGTGTGAGGCTCTTGCTCAAGTTTTTGTCTCTGGATATCATGTCACTCATGGTCGTGAAAGACTCCTTTCTGTATTTTTTATTTTACCTCAGGTGTCCCACCAAAGAGGGTTTCCAGAGCAGAGCCCTGAGTAGGGGTGACTAGACATCTCTAACTCTGGTTGATATTGGGAGATTGGGGCTTGGCAAGCCCCATATGTGGGCTTGACCTAAGGGTGAGGCTTATGTCTCTGGATTTTGTGTCAATACAGGACATGGAATGTCGGGCTGGCGTCAGGGGCCATGGAGGAGTCTTTCTCTCTGGGGATGGCCTGATCCCAAGTGATTGGGGTCATTCTGTGGGTGGGAGGAATCCTTTCTGTGCTTACTTACCTCAAATGTCCCACCAAAGAGGGATTCCAGAGCAGAGCCCTGAGTAGGGGTGACTAGATGTCACTACATCTGGTTAAGATTGGGTGACTTGGGGCATGGCAGGCCCCATATGCGGGCTCATGGTCCAGCCACTGAGAGGCTTTACTTGAGGACAGGGTTCAAACTGAGGGTCCCAATGTGTGTTTGTGCCCACCGCAGCTCGTAAGCATGGGCAGGGACTCAGGGACCCTACACTACCCTCAGGGGCCCTACGACTACTCCTGTAGGCCCTACAGGGGTCCTACACTGAACTTTGGATAAGATGCCAACCACAAGATTCTGGCGAGAGGGTAGGAGGAGTTATGGTTTCTGCATCACGTTCACCCATGGGAAATGAGTAGAGATAAGGTCTAGGTTTCTGTAGCCTGAAACCCAGGTTGGAAAGAGATGGCAACCTAAGGCCATGGCGGTTCAGATGTGCTCAGTGTACGGCAAGCTGTCTGGGTGTCGGTTGGGAATTCAGGCCTCAGGTTGTGTCAGACAGGGCATTAGTGCACAGGCTAGACTATATAATTGGTGTACAGTTGAGTGGCATGCAGGTTTATCCTCATTTGAGGTTTCTGGGTAGACCCATAGGGCAACGTTTTTCTTCTAGAGGGCAGGCAGAGTGCAGCACTGTGTCATCGGAAATCCGAAAATGGAGGGCGTGTGGTCCAGGAGAGTGAGGACGGAGGTCTGAGAACACCAGCTATGCTTAGGTTTTGGGGTGAGGGCACAGCAGGTGCACTCTGAAGAGCTTAATCAAGATCACGTGCATCTGAAGTCAAGGCGAAGATCAGCCGTTGGCTTAGGTTGGAGTTTCTTTACATGATCCGACTCCATGAAGATTGAGGACATCATGTGAGCTTGGAAGCTTTCCATGATATGAGTTGTGAGGTGGTCCATGAACATGGACTCCTGTGGGACAGTCGACACCTGTTGGATGGCTCAAAGATGTCCCATTAGGAACGACGCAAGAGCAGGATTCTAAGGGTTCTAAGGATCTCTAAGGAGAGATGCCTGGAAACCAAGGCAATAGATCGGATAGGTGACTATGGGCCAGTTCGTTCCTTTTTACCTCTAGGGACATCAGTTTAAGGGTCTCAGTAGCCCCAGAGGGCAATGTTTTTCTTCTGGAGGGCAGGCAGAATGCTGCATTGTAGTTCTGGATTGCCAAAGTGGAGGGCTTTTGGTCCAGTACTCTGACGTCGGAAGTCAGAGAACCCAAGCTAGGCCTAGGTTTCAGGGTGAGGATATGGCAGGAACAATCTACAGACCTGAATCGAGATCTCGTGCATCTGAAGTCAGGGCGAGGATCAGACGATCGCTCAGGTTGGACATTCTGTCCCTGATGGCCCCTTCTTGAAGGGGGGGTGGATCACGAGGCCATGGGGGTTTTCCCACGATAGGAGTTGTGAGAAGCTCCCAACTGCAAAGATTCTTCTGCAGGACAATTGAGACCTGTTCGTTGGCTCCAGGACAACGATTCCGAGCAGGGTTCGAAGGATGGATGGCTGGGTACCCCACCTTGCATTCCAATTGTCTCCAAGCAACAAGACAGGTTAGATCTGCTGCATCTGGGGGAGCAACCGAGGAGGCTGAGTTGAAATGGACTCTCCCGTGGATGTGTCCTAATATGATTTTGTGTCTATGGAGACCTTAGACTGAAGAGGTAGCACTGAGGCCCTGAAGGGTTCTCCTAAAGAGAGGCTTTCACAGCTCCATCGTGCATGTTTCCCATGTGTAAATGAGATTTGTTCTGATGGGTGAGTTAAGAAACAGCCATATGCTGATATTGAAATCCAGGCCTCTGAGGAGAGATGCCTGGAAGACAAAAAAATGATTCCGATAGATGCCTAGGGGCCTGTTCGTTCTTTTTTACCTCTGGGGACATCAGTCTAAAGGTCTGAGTGCAGGTAGGTGCTCAGATGGGCCCAGATTGCCCCTGTTTGTCCTGGGAAGCCCCAAATATTGGGATGGCCTCAGGGACTTTGGAGGTTTATCCTATTTGTAGGGTTGTGGCCACTGGAATGGTCACATACAATTCCCTTGGAAAGGGCAAGCAGAGTCGTCAGGTTTGGCTCCAGGGGCCTGAGGCTGTAGGGTGTGTAGGCCAGGGCTTTTTGGACAGTTGTCTAAAAACACAAGCTCGGCTTATGTTTCGGGTCATAGGTTTGTCAGGACTGATCTACAGACCATGAGGAGAACTCTTCGGGATATGAAAAAAGGGCGAGTGTGAGGCTCTTGGTCAAGATTTGGTCTCTGGATATCGTGTCACTCATATTCGTGAAATTTCCGGGTGACTTCATGGGAAATTGACGAGTCTTACTCTCTGGGGGTTTGGCCCCGTCCTTAGAGTTTGGGGTCATTCTGTGGGATGGAAGAAGTCCTTCGTTCTGTTGTTGTTGATTTGTTTTGTTTTGTTTTTCAACCTCAGGTGTCCCACCAAATGAGGGATTCCAGAGTAGAGCCCTGGGGAGGGGCGACTGGACAATCAGAAATCTGGTTAAAAATTGGGGCCTAGGGGCATGTCAAGCCCATTATGACATCTAATTGTCCAACGACTGAGAGGACGAACTAGAGGACAGGACTCACGCTGAGGGTCACAATGCGTGTTTATGCCCTCGTCGCACTCAAAAATAGGCGGACCTCAGGGTGAATGCTGGTTTCTCCTACACTGAACGTTGGACAACATGCCAACCACAAGGCTTCTTGCCATGGGTAAGAATGAGTTCTGATTTCTGCATCACAGTCACACCTGGTCAGGGATTGGAGATAAGGTCTAGGTTCTTAAACCTGAAAACTGAGGTAGGGAAGAGATGATGACCTAAGGTCATAGCGTGTCTGATGTGCTCAGTGTGCGGTCAGCTGTCTGGGTGTTGGTCACGCGGTCCGGGCTCAGGTTGTCTGACAGTGCATTAGTGCCCAGGTTAGACTATATATTTTGGGTGCCTTCGAGTGCCGTGTAGGTTCTTATCTGAAGAACTCTTCAGGATATGAAGAATGAGCGAGTCTGAGGCGCGTGGTCAGGCTTTTGTCTCTGGATTTTGTATCAGCGATGGCCGTGGAATGTTAGGAATGCCTCCTGGGCCATGGACAAATCTTGCTCTCAGTGCATTTGGCCCGATCCCAATTGTTTTTCGTCAATCTGTGGGACGGGAGGACTCCTTTCAGGTTTGTTCCTTCAGGTGTCCCACCAAAAGAGGAATTCCAAAGCAGAGCCCTGGGGAAGAGTGAAGGGACAACACGAACTATGGTTAAAAATTGGGGCCTATGGGCATGGGAAGCCCACTATTCTGTCTCTCCATCCAGCCACTGAGAGGCCTTACCTGAGGACTGGGTTCAGGCTGAGGGTCTCAATGTGTGTTTGTGACCAATGTGGCCCGTAAGCATGGGCGGGGCCTCATGGGCCACACTGGTTTCATATAAACTGAACATTGGACAACATGCCAACCACAATGTTTCTTGCCATGTGGAAAGAGTTCTGATTTCTGCATCGTTTTCATACCCGGGCCGTGATTGGAGATAAGGTCTAGGTTCTGAAGCCTGAAAACCGAGGTTGAGAAGTGATGTCGACCTAAGGCCATGGCGGGTCCGATGTGCTCAGTGTGCGGCAAGCTGTCTGGGTTGGGCCATGAGATCCAGGCTCAGGCTGTGTCTGAAAGGGCATTAGTGCCCAGGTCAGCCTATATATTTGGGGTACAGCTGAATGGCGTGCATGTTGATCCTCATTTGGGGATTCTGGGTAGCCCCAGAGGGCAATGTTTTTCTTCTGGAGGGCAGGCAGATTGCTGCATTGTAGTTCTGGATTGCCAAACTGGAGGGCTTGTGGGCCAGTAGACTGAGGACGGAAGTCTGAGAACCCAAGCTAGGCCTAGGTTTCTGGGTGAGGATATGGCAGGCACAATCTACAGACCTGAATTGAGATCTCGTGCATCTGAAGTCAGGGCGAGGATCAGACGATCGCTCAGGTTGAACATTCTGTCCCTGATGGCCCATTCTTGAAGGGGGGGTGGATCACGAGGCCATGGGGGTTTTCCAAGATGGGAGTTTTGAGCAGCTCCCAACTGCAAAGATTCTTCTGCAGGACAATTGAGACCTGTTGGTTGGCTCCAGGACAACGATTCCGAGCAGGGTTGGAAGGATGGATGGCTGGGTAGCCCACCTCGCATTCCAATTGTCTCCAAGCAACAAGACAGGTTAGATCTACTGCATCTGGGGGAGCAACCGAGAAGGCTTAGTTGAAATGGACTCTCCCGTGGATGTGTCCTAAAATGATTTTGTGTCTATGGAGACGTGGAATGAAGCGGTGGCACTGGGGCCCTGAAGGATTCTCCTAAAGAGAGGCTTTCACACAGCTCCATCGTGCATGTTTCCCATGTGTAGATGAGATTTGTTCTGATGGGTGAGTCAAGAAACAGCCATATGCTGTTATTGAAATCCAGGCCGCTGAGGAGAGATGCCTGGAAACCAAAGCAATGGATCCGAAAAGTGCCTAGGGGCCTGTTCATTCCTTTTTACCTCTGGGGACGTCAGTCTACGGGTCTGAGTGCCGGTAGGTACTCAGATGGGCCCAGATGCCCCTGTTTGTCCTGGGAAGCCACAAATATTGGGATGGCCTCGGGGACTTTGGAGGTTTATCCCCTTAGTAGGGTTGTGGCCATGGAATGGGCACATACAATTCCCTTGGAGAGGGCATGCACAGTCGTCAGGTTTGTCTCCACGGTCCTGAGACTGTAGGGTGTGTAGGCCAGGGCTGTTTGGACAGTTGTCTGAAAACACAAACTCGGCTTATGTTTCGGATCATAGGTATGGCAGGACTGATCTACAGATCATGAGGAGAACTCTTCGAGATATGAAAAAAGGGCGAGTGTGAGGCTCTTGCTCAAGTTTTGGTCTCTGGATATCGTTTCACTCATAGTCGTGAAATTTCCGGGTGACTTCATGGGAAATGGACGAGTCTTACTCTCTGGGGGTTTGGCCCCGTCCATAGAGTTTGGGGTTATTCTGTGGGATGGAAGAAGACCTTTGTTCTGTTGTTGTTGATTTGTTTTGTTTTGTTTTTCAACCTCAGGTGTACCACCAAATGAGGGATTCCAGAGTAGAGCCCTGGGGAGGGGCGACTGGACAACCAGAAATCTGGTTAAAAATTGGGGCCTAGGGACATGTCAAACCCATTATGACATCTAATTGTCCAACGACTGAGAGGACGAACTAGAGGACAGAACTCACGCTGAGGGTCACAATGCGTGTTTATGCCCTCGTCGCACTCAAGAATGGGCTGGGCCTCAGGGTGAATGCTGGTTTCTCATACACTGAACGTTGGACAACATGCCAACCACAAGGTTTCTTGCCATGGGTAAGAATGAGTTCTGATTTCTGCATCACAGTCACACCTGGGCAGTGATTCGAGATAAGTTCTAGGTTCTGAAGCCTGAAAACTGAGGTAGGGAAGAGATGATGACCTAAGGCCATGGCGTGTCTGATGTGCTCAGTGTGCGGTCAGCTGTCTGGGTGTTGGTCACGCGGTCTGGGCTCAGGTTGTCTGACAGTGCATTAGTGCCCAGGTTAGACTATATATTTTGGGTGCCTTCGAGTGCCGTGTTGGTTCTTATCTGAAGAACTCTTCAGGATATGAAGAATGAGCGAGTCTGAGGCTCGTGCTCAGGCTTTTGTCTCTGGATTTTGTATCAGCGATGGCCGTGGAATGTTGGGAAGGCATCCTGGGCCATGGACAAATCTTGTTCTCTGTGAATTTGGCCCGATCCCAATTGTTTTTCGTCAATCTGTGGGATGGGAGGACTTCTTTCAGGTTTGGTACCTCAGGTGTCCCACCAAAAGAGGAATTCCAAAGCAGAGACCTGGGGAAGACTGTAGGGACAACACGAACTATGGTTAAAAATTGGGGCCTAGGGGCATGGCAAGCCCACTATGCTGTCTCTCCATCCAGCCACTGTGAGGCCTTACCTGAGGACTGAGCTCAGGCTGAGTGTCTCAATGTGTGTTTGTAACCAATGTGGCCTGTAAGCATGGGCGGGGCCTCATGGACCACACTGGTTTCATCTAAACTGAACATTGGACAACATGCCAACCACAAGGTTTCTTGCTATGGGGAAAGAGTTCTGATTTCTACATCGTTTTCAAACGCGGGCCGTGATAGGAGATAAGGTCTAGGTTCTGAAGCCTGAAAACCGAGGTTGAGAAGAGATGATGAACTAAGGCCGTGGCGGGTCAGTGTGCGTCAGTGTGCGTCAAGCTGTCTGGGTTCGGCCATGAGGTCCAGGCTCAGGCTGTGTCTGAAAGGGCATTAGTGCCCAGGTCAGCCTATATATTTGGGGTACAGCCGAATGGCGTGCAGGTTGATCCTCATTTGGGGTTTCTGGGTAGCCCCAGAGGGGAATGTTTTACTTCTGGAGGGCCGGCAGAATGCTGCATTGTAGTTCTGGATTGCCAAACTGGAGGGCTTTTGGGCTAGTAGACTGTGGACGGAAGTCTGAGAACCCAAGCTAGGCCTAGGTTTCTGGGTGAGGATATGGCAGGCACAATCTACAGACCTGAATTGAGATCTCGTGCATCTGAAGTCAGGGCGAGGATCAGACGATCGTTCAGGTTGGACATTCTGTCCCTGATGGCCCCTTCTTGAAGGGGGGGAGGATCACTAGGCCATGGGGGTTTTCCAAGATGGGAGTTGTGATAAGCTCCCAACTGCAAAGATTCTTCTGCAGGACAATTGAGACCTGTTGTTTGGCTCCAGGACAACGATTCCGAGCAGGGTTCGAAGGATGGATGGCTGGGTACCCCACCTCGCATTCCAATTGTCTCCAAGCAACAAGACAGGTTAGATCTACTGGATCTGGGGGAGCAACCGAGGAGGCTGAGTTGAAATGGACTCTCACGTGGATGTGTCCTAAAATGATTTTGTGTCTATGGAGACGTGGAATGAAGCGGTGGCACTGGGGCCCTGAAGGATTCTCCTAAAGAGAGGCTTTCACACAGCTCCATCGTGCAAGTTTCCCATGTGTAAATGAGATTTGTTCTGATGGGTGAGTCAAGAAACAGCCATATGCTGTTATTGAAATCCAGGCCGCTGAGGAGAGATGCCTGGAAACCAAAGCAATGGATCCGAAATGTGCCTAGGGGCCTGTTCGTTCCTTTTTACCTCTGGGGACGTCAGTCTAGGGGTCTGAGTGCCGGTAGGTACTCAGATGGGCCTAGATGCCCCTGTTTGTCCTGGGAAGCCACAAATATTGGGATGGCCTCAGGGACTTTGGAGGTTTATCCCCTTAGTAGGGTTGTGGCCATGGAATGGGCACATACAATTCCCTTGGAGAGGGCATGCACAATCGTCAGGTTTGTCTCCAGGATCCTGAGACTTTAGGGTGTGTAGGCCAGGGCTGTTTGGACAGTTGTCTGAAAACACAAACTCGGCTTATGTTTCGGGTCATAGATATGGCAGGACTGATCTACAGACCATGAGGAGAACTCTTCGGGATATGAAAAAAGGGAGAGTGTGAGGCTCTTGATCAAGTTTTGGTCTCTGGATATCGTGTCACTCATGGTCATGAAATTTCCGGGTGACTTCATGGAAAATGGACGAGTCTTACTCTGGGGGTTTGGCCCCGTCCACAGAGTTTGGGGTCATTCTGTGTGATGGAAGAAGTACTTTGTTCTGTTGTTGTTGATTTGTTATGTTTTGTTTTTCAATCTCAGGTGTACCACCAAATGAGGGATTCCAGAGTAGAGCCCTGGGGAGGGGCGACAGGACAACCAGAAATCTGGTTAAAAATTGGGGCCTAGGTATATGTCAAGCCCATTATGACATCTAATGGTCCAACCAATGAGAGGACGTACTAGAGGACAGGACTCACGCTGAGGGTCACAATGCGTGTTTATGCCCTCGTCGACTCAAGAATGGGCGGGGCCTCAGTGTGAATGCTGGTTTCTCCTACACTGAACGTTGGACAACATCCTACCACAAGGTTTATTGCCATGGGTTAAAATGAGTTCTGATTTCTGCATCACAGTCACCCCTGGGCAGTGATTGGAGATAAGGTCTAGGTTCTGAAACCTGAAAACTGAGGTAGGGAAGAGATGATGACCTAAGGCCATGGCGGATCTGATGTGTTCAGTGTGCGGTCAGCTGTCTGGGTGTTGGTCACGAGGTCCGGGCTCAGGTTGTCCGACAGTGCATTAGTGCCCAGGTTAGACTATATATTTTGGGTGCCTTCGAGTGCCGTGTAGGTTCTTATCTGAAGAACTCTTCAGGATATGAAGAATGAGAAGTTTGAGACGCGTGCTCAGGCTTTTGTCTCTGGTTTTTGTATCAGCGATGGCCGTGGAATGTTGGGAAGGCCTCCTCGGCCATGGACAAATATTGCTCTCGGTGGATTTGGCCCGATGCCAATTGTTTTTCGTCAATCTGTGGGATGGGAGGACTCCTTTCAGGTTTGTTACCTCAGGTGTCCCACCAAAAGTGGAATTCCAAAGCAGAGCCCTGGGGAAGAGTGAAGGGACAGCACGAACTATGGTTAAAAATTGGGGCCTAGGGGCATGGCAAGCCCACTATGCTGTCTCTCCATCCAGCCACTGAGAGGCCTTACCTGAGGACTGGGTTCAGGCTGAGGGTCTCAATGTGTGTTTGTGACCAATGTGGCCTGTAAGCATGGGCGGGGCCTCATGGGCCAAACTGGTTTCATCTAAACTGAACATTGGACATCATGCCAACCACAAAGATTCTTGCCATGGGGAAAGAGTTCTGATTTCTGCATCGTTTTCAAACCCGGGCCGTGATTGGAGATAAGCTCTAGGTTCTGAAGCCTGAAAACCGAGGTTCAGAAGCGATGACGACCTAAGGCCGTGGCGGGTCCGATGTGCTCAGTGTGCGGCATGCTGTCTGGGTGGGGCCATGCAGTCCAGGCTCAGGCTGTGTCAGAAAGGGCATTAGTGCCCAGGTCAGCCTATATATTTGGGGTACAGCCGAATGGCGTGCAGGTTGATCCTCATTTGGGGTTTCTGGGTAGCCCCAGAGGGCAAAGTTTTTCTTCTGGAGGGCAGGCAGAGTGCTGCATTGTAATTCTGGATTGCCAAACTTGAGGGCTTGTGGGCCAGTAGACTGAGGACGGAAGTCTGAGAACCCAAGCTAGGCCTAGGTTTCTGGGTGAGCATATGGCATGCACAATCTACAGACCTGTATTGAGATCTCGTGCATCTGAAGTCAGGGCGAGGATCAGAAGATCGCCTTCTTGAAGAGGTGGGTGGATCACGAGGCCATGGGTGTTTTCCCACGATGGGAGTTGTGAGAAGCTCCCAACTGCAAAGATTCTTCTGCAGGAAAATTAGACCTGTTGGTTGGCTCCAGGCCAATGATTCTGTGCAGGGTTCTAAGGATGGATGGCGGGGTAGCCCACCTCGCATTCCAATTGTCTCCTAGCAACAAGACAAGTTAGATCTGCTGGATCCTGCGGAGCAACCGAATATGCTGTGTTGAATTGGACTCTCCCGTGCATGTGTCCTAATATGATTTTGTGTCTATGGAGACCTTGGAATGAAGCGGTGGCACTGGGGCCCTGAAGGGTTCTACTAAAAAGAGGTTTTGACACACCTCACACGTGCAAGTTTCCCATGTGTAGATGAGTTTTGTTCTGATGGGTGAGTCAAGAAACAGCCATATGCTGGTACTGAAATCCAGGCCTCTGAGGAAGATGTCTGGATACCAAAGCAATGGATCTGATTAGGGCCTAGGGGCCTGTTCATTCCTTGTTACCTCTGGGGAGATCAGTCTACGAGACTGAGTGCAGGTAGGTTCTCAGATGGGCTCAGATTGCTCCTGTTTGTCCTGGGAAGCCACCACTATTGGGATGGCCTCAGGGACTTTGGAGGTTTATTCTCTTAGTAGGGTTGTGGCCATTGGAATGGGCACACAGAATTCCCGTGGAGAGGGCAAGTACAGTCCTCAGGTTGGCTCCAGGGGCCTGAGCCTGTAGGGTGTGTAGGCCTGGGCTGTTTGGACAGTTGTCTGAAAACACAAACTCGGATTATGTTTCGTGTCATAGGTATGGCAGGACTGATCTACAGACCATGAGGAGAACTCTTCGGGATATGAAAAATGGGCGAGTGTGAGGCTCTTGCTCAAGTTTTTATCTCTGGATATCCTGCCATTCATGGTCATGAAATATCCGGGTGACTTCATGGGAAATGGACGAGTCTTACTCTCAGGGGTTTTGGCCCCATCCAAAGAGTTTGGGGTCATTCTGTGGGATGGAAGAAGTCCGTTTTATTTTTGTTGTTGTTGTTGTTTTATTTTGTTTTTCAAACCCCACCAAATGAGGGATTCCAGAGTAGAGCCCTGTCGAGGGGCGATTGGACAACCAGAAATCTGGTTTAAATTTGGGGCCTAGGGAGATGTCAAGCCATTATGGCATCTAATGTTCTAGACACTGAGAGGACTTACTAGAGGACAGGACTCACGCTGAGGGTCACAATGCCTGTTTATGACCTCGTCGCACTCAAGAATGGGCGGTGCCTCAGGGTGAATGCTGTTTTTTCCTACACTGAACGTTGGACAACATGCCAACCATAAGGTTTCTTGCAATGGGTAAGGAAGAGTTCTCATTTCTGCATCACAGTCACCCCTGGGCAGTGATTGGAGATAAGGTCTAGGTTCTGAAGCCTGAAAACTGAGGTAGGGAAGAGATGATGACCTAATGCCACGGCGGGTCTTATGGGCTCAGGGTGTGGTCAGCTGTCTGGGTGTTGCTCAGGAGGTCCCGGCTCAGGGTGTGTCAGACAGTGTATTACTGCCCAGGTTAGACTATATAATTTGGGTACATTCGAGTGCCGTGTAGATTTATTCTCATTTAATGTGCCCGGGCAACTCATTAGGCAATGTATTTTTTCTAGAGGGCAGACAGAGTGCTGCAATGATGGTCCGGAATTGCCACACTTATAGGCTTCGGGGCCAGGAGTGGGAGGACGGAAGTCTGAGAACACAAGCTAGACTTGGGATTCAGGGCGAGGGCACGGCATGTACCTCCTGAAGATCTGAAGAAATATCTCATGCATCTGAAGTCAGAGCGAGGATCAGACGTTGGCTCAGCTTGTATTTTCTGTTCATGACAGCCCCTTCATGAAGGGTGCCGAATCTCGAGGCCGTGGAGTTTTTCCCACGTTGGGAGTGGTGGGATGCCCCCTCCTAGGATTCCTTCTGCGGGACAATTGAGACCTGTTGAACAGCTCCAGGACATCCCCTATGGATGAGTCCAGACCAACGTTCGAGGATGGATGCCTGGGAAGCCCGCCTCGCATTCCAATTGTCTCCTAGCGACAAGACAGTTTAGATCTGATGGCTCTGTGGGAGCAACCGGGGTGGCTGAGTTGAAATGGATTTTCCTGAGGATGGGTCTAATGTGTGTTTGTGTCCATGAGGGCCTTTAAATGGGGCGGTGGCACCGGGAACCTGAAGTATCTCCTCAGCTTTTGACATAGCTCCCATGCACAAGTTACCTTGTGGAGACGAGGTTTCTTCTGATCGGTGCCTCAGGAAAAGCCGAATGCTGGTATTGGAATCCAGGGTTTTGAGGAGACATTCCTGTAAACCAAAGCAATGGTCCGATTTTGGCCTAGGGTCCTGTCTGGTTCAATCTTCTTCTCTGGGGACATCCTTCTAGGGTATGAGTGGAGTTAGATGCGCAGCTGGTGTCAGAGTGCCCTTTTTTGTCCCGGGCGACCTAAACTATTGGGATGGCCTCAGGGAATTTGGAGGGTTCTCCTAATTTGTACGATTTTGCAAAATGGAAAGGGCAGAATTCCCATGGATTGGTTAGGCACAGTCCTAATGTGTGGCTCCAAGGTCCCCAGCCTGGATGGTGTGTGGCCCAGGACTTTGAGGACAGAAGTCTAAAAACACAAATTCAGCTTATGTTTGGGGACGTAGGTATGGCAGGCCCGATCTACAAACCATGAGAAGACATCTTCAGGATATGAAGATAGTGCGAGTCGGAGGCGCTTGCTCAGGCTTTTGTCACTGGATTTTGTTTCAGTGATGGCCGTGGAATGTCGAGGAGGCCTCATGGGCCATGGACGAATCTTGCTCTCTGTGGATTTGGCCCGATCCCAATTGTTTTTCGTCAATCTGTTGGATGGAGTACTCCTTTCAGGGTTGTTACCTCAGGTGTCCCAACAAAAGAGGAATTCCAAAGCAGAGCCCTGGGGAAGAGTGAAGGGACAACCCAAACTATTGTTAAAAATTGGGGCCTAGGGGCATGGCAAGCCCAACATGCTGTCTCTTCATCCAACCACTGAGAGGCCTTACCTGTGGACTGGGCTAAGGCTGAGGGTCACAATGTGTGTTTGCCACCTATGTGGCCCGCGAGCAATGGCGGGGCCACATTGGACACACTGGTATCCACTACACTGAACATTATACAACAGGCCTACCACAAGGTTTCTTGCCATCAGGAAAGAGTTCTGATTTCTGCATCATTTTCAAACATGGGCAGTGATTGGAGATAAGGTCTAGGTTCTAAATCCTGAAAACCGAGGCTGGGAAGAGATAACGATCTAATGCAATGGCTGGTCCGATGTGCTCAGTGAGCGGCCAGCTGTATGGGTGGGGCCAGGAGGTCCAGGCTCTGCCTCTGTCAGAAAGGGCATTATTGCCCTGGTTAGCCTATATATGTTGGTACAGCCAAGTGGCGTGCAGGTTGATCTTCATTTGGGGTTTCTGGGTAGCCCCAGAAGGCAATGTTTTTCTTCTGGAGGGCAGGCAGAGTGCTGCATTATAATTCTGGATTGCCAAACTGGAGGGCTTGTGGGCCATTAGTCTGAGGATGGAAGTCTGAGGACCCAATTAGGCTCAGGTTTCTGGGTGAGGACATGGCAGGCACCATCTACAGATCTGAACCGAGATCTCGTGCATCTGAAGTCAGGGTGAGGTTCAGACGATCACTCAGCTTGGACCTTATGTCCCTGAGGGCCACTTCATGAAGGGGGTGGGGATCACGAGGCCATGGGTGTTTTCTCACGATGGGAGTTGTGAGAATCTCCCAACTTCAAAGATTCTTCTGAAGGACAATTGAGACCTGTTGGTTGGCTCCAGGCTAACGATTCCGAGCACGGTTCTAAGGATGGATGGCTGGGTAGCCCACCTCGCATTCCAATTGTCTCCTAGCAACAAGACAAGTTAGATCTGCTGGATCTCGCGGAACAACCGAATACGCTGAGTTGAAATGGACTCTCCTGTGGGGGTCCTAATGAGTTTTTGTGTCTATGGATACCTTGGAATGACGCGGTGGCACTGGGGCCATGACGGGTTCTCTTAAACAGAGGCTTTGACATCACTCCTACGTGCAAGTTTCCCATGTGTAGATGAGATTTGTTCTGGTGGGTGAGTCAAGAAAAGCCATATGCTGGTACTGAAATCCAGGCCTCTGAGGAGAGATGCCTGGAAACCAAAGCAATGATTCTGATTAGGGCCTAGGGGCCTGTTCATTCCTTTTTACCTCTGGGGATATAATTCCACAAGTCTGAGTGCAGGTAGGTTCTCAGATGGGCTCAGATTGCTCCTGTTTGTTCTGGGAAGCCACCACTATTGGGATGGCCTCAGGGACTTTGGAGGTTTATCCTATTAGTAGCGTTGTGGCCATTGGAATGGGAACACAGAATTCCCATGGAGAGGGCAAGTACAGTCCTCAGTTTGGCTCCAGGGCCCTAAGCCTGTAGGCTGTGTAGGCCAGGGCTGTTTGGACAGTTGTCTGAAAACAGAAACTCGGCTTATGTTTTGGGTCATAGGTATGGCAGGACTGATCTACAGACCATGAGGAGAAGTCTTTGGGATATGAAAAAAGGGCGAGTGTGAGGCTCTTGCTCAAGTATTTATCTATGGATATCATGCCATTCATGGTCATGAAATATCCGGGTGACTTCATGGGAAATGGACGAGTCTTACTCTCTGGGGGTTTGGCCCAAACCATAGAGTTTGAGGTCATTCTGTGGGACGGAAGAAGTCCGTTTTTTGTTGTTGTTGTTTTGTTTTGTTTGTTTTTCAAACTCAAGGGTCCCACCAAATGAGGGATTCCAGAGTAGAGCCCTGGCGAGGGGTGATTGGACAACCAGAAATCTGGTTAAAATTGGGTCCTTGGGACAGCTAGACTTGGGTTTCAGGGTGAGGGCACGGCATGTACCCCCGGAAGATCTGAAGCAATATCACATGCATCTGAAGTCAGAGCGAGATTCAGACGGTGGCTCAGCTTGGATTTTCTGTTCATGACGGCCCCTTCATAAAGGGAGCCGAATCTCGAGGCCGTGGAGGTTTTCCCACGTTGGGAGTGGTGGGATCCCCCTCCAAGGATTCCTTCTGCGAGACAATTGAGACCTGTTGGACAGCTCCAGGACATCCCATATGGATGAGTCCAGACCAACGTTCGAGGATGGATGCCTGGGAAGCCCGCCTCGCATTCCAATTGTCTCCTAGCGACAAGACAGTTTAGATCTGATGGCTCTGCGGGAGCAACCTGGGTGGCTGAGTTGAAATGCACTTTCCTGATGATGGGTCTAATGTGTGTTTGTGTCCATGAGGGCCTTGGAATGGGGCGGTGGCACAGGGACCCTGAAGTATTCTCCTAAGATTTTTACATAGCTCCCATGCACAAGTTACCTTGTGGAGACGAGATTTGTTCTGATGGGTGCCTCAGGAAAACCCCAATGCTGGTATTGGAATCCAGGGTTTTGAGGAGACATGCCTGTAAACCAAAGCAATGGATCCGATTTTGGCCTAGGGTCCTGTCTGGTTCAATCTTCTTTTCTGGGGACATCCTTCTAGGGTATGAGTGGAGTTAGATGCTCAGCTGGTGTCAGACTGCCCTTTTTTGTCCCGAGTGAACTATACTATATGGATGGCCTCAGGGACTTTGGAGGATTCTCCTAATTTGTACGTTTTTGGAAATGGAAGGGGCAGAATTCCCCTGGATTCGGTAGGCACAGTCCTAATGTGTGGCTCCAGGGTCCCCAGCCTGGAGGGTATGTGGCCCAGGACTTTGAGGACAGAAGTCTGAAAACACAAACTCAGCTTAGGTTTGGGGACGTAGGTATGGCAGGCCCGATCTACAAACCATGAGAAGACATCTTCAGGATATGAAGATAGTGCGAGTCTGAGGTGCTTGCTTAGGCTTTTGTCTCTGGATTTTGTATCAGCGATGGCCGTGGAATGTCAAGGAGGCCTCATGGGCCATGGACGAATCTTGCTCTCTTTGGATTTGGCCCGATCCCAATTGTTTTTCGTCAATCTGTTGGATGGAGGACTCCTTTCAGGGTTGTTACATCAGGTGTCCCACCAAAAGAGGAAATCCAAAGCAGACCCTGGGAAGAGTGAAGGGACAACCCGAACTATGGTTAAAAATTGGGGCCTAGGGGCATGGCAAGCCCAATATGCTGTCTCTTCTTCCAGCCACTGAGAGGCCTTACCTGAGGACTGGGCTAAAACTGACGGTCACAATGTGAGTTTGCTACCTATCTGGACCGCGAGCAATGGCGGGGCCTCTAGGAACACACTGGTTTCCACTACACTGCACGTTCGACAACAAGCCAACCACAAGTTTTCCTGCCATCGGGAAGGAGTTCTGATTTCTGCATCATTTTCAAACCTGGGTAGTGATTGGAGATAAGGTCTAGGTTCTGAAGCCTGAAAACTGAGGTTGGGAAGGGATAACGACCTAAGGCCATGGGGGGTCTGAAGTTCTCAGTTTGTAGCCCGCTGTCTGGGTGGGCCCAGGAGGTCCAGGCTCAGGCTGTGTCAGAAAGGGCATTATTGCCCAGGTCATCCTATATATTTTGGGTATAGCCAAGTGTCGTGCAGGTTGATCTTCATTTGGGGTTTCTAGGTAGCTCCAGAGGGCAATGTATTTCTTCTGCAGGGCAGGTAGAGTGTTGCATTGTAGTTCTGGATTGCCAAAGTGGAGGGCTTGTGAGCCAGTACTCTGTGGACAGAAGTCTGAGGACACAAGCAAGGCTTAGGTTTATGGGTGAGGACATGGCAGGCACAATCTACAGACCTGAACCGAGATCTCGTGCATCTGAAGTCAGGGTGAAGATCAGACGATCGCTCAGGTTGGAACTTATGTCCCTGATGGCCCCTTTATGCAGGGGGGGATCATGTGGCCATGGGGGTTCTCTCACGATGGGAGTTCTGAGAAGCTCCCAACTGCAAAGATTCTTCTGCAGGAAAATTGAGACCTGTTGGTTGGCTCCAGGCCAACGATTCCGAGCAGGGTTTTAAGGATGGATGGGGGATAGGCCACCTCACATTCCAATTGTCTCCTAGCAACAAGACAAGTTAGATCTGCTGGATCTCGCGGAGCAACTGAATATGCTCAGTTGAAATGGACTCTCCTGTGAATGGGTCCTAATGTGTTTTTGTGTCTATGGAGACCTTGTAATGGGGCAGTGGCACACAGGCCCTGAAGAATTCTCCTAACTGGAGGTTTTGAGACATCTTCAAAGGATAATTTTCCCATGTGGAGAAGAGATTTGTTCTGATTGCTGCCTCATGAAATCCCCATATGCTAATATTGGAAACCAGGCCTCTGAGGAGAGATACCTGTAACCGAAAGCAATGAATCTGATTCAGGCCTAGGGGCCTG
Organism: Mustela putorius furo; assembly: GCF_011764305.1. Taxonomy (NCBI): domain Eukaryota; kingdom Metazoa; phylum Chordata; class Mammalia; order Carnivora; family Mustelidae; genus Mustela; species Mustela putorius. The sequence continues at coordinate 115,547 of NW_025421547.1, read as the reverse complement.
TCTGATTCAATCTTCTTCTCTGGGGACATCCATCTACGCAGAGTAGAGGTAGATGCTCAGCTGGTTTCAGATGACCCTTGTTTGTCCTGGGCGGCCTACATTATTGGGATGTCCTTGGGGACTATGGAGGTTTTTCCTAATTTGTACGATTGTGGACAATGGAATGGGCAGAATACCCGTGGTATGGACAGGCACAGTCCTGATGTGTGGCTCCAGGGGCCCCAGCCTGAAGGGTCTGTGGGCCAGGAATGTGGGGACAGAAGTCTGAAAACACAAACTCGGCTTAGGTTTGGGAAGTAGGTATGGCAGGCCCGATCTACAGACCGTGAGGAGAACTCTTCGGGATACGACAAAAGAGCGAGTGTGAGGCACTTGCTCAGACTTTTGTCTCTGGATTTGTTGTCAACAATGGCTGTGGAATCTCGGGGAGGCCTCATGGAACATGGACGAGACTTCCTCTCTGTGAATTTGGTCGAATCCCAATTGTTTTGGGTCAATCTGAAGGATGGGAGGAGTCCTTTTAGTTTTGTTACCTCAGGTGTCCCACCAAAAGAGGGATTCCAAAGCAGAGCTCTGGGGAGGGATGAATGGACAACCCGAACAATCCAATTGGGGTAAGGTCGAGAACCGAGCAGGTTGATCCTCATTTGGGGTTTATGGAGATCCCCATAGAGCAACGTTTTTCTTCTGGAGGGCCAGCATAGGGCTGCATTTTGGTTCCAGAATTCCAAGTCTTGAGGACATGTTTGCCAGGAGTGTGAGGAAGGAAGTCTGAAAACACAAGGTAGCACGAGGTTTGGGCCCACTGTGCAGAGGCTGAATCGAGATCTCCTGCATCTGAGGTCAGGGCGAGTATCAGATGTTGCCTCAAGCTGGACTTTGTGTCCATGACGGCCAGGGAGGTTTCCCTACGCTGGGAGTAGTGAGCTGCTCCAAACTTCAAAGTTTCCTTCTTCAGGAGAGTCGAGTACTACTGGATGGTTCCAGGATGCCCCATACAGAAAGACTCGAGAGGAGGGGCCTAAGCATGGATGCCGAGAAACGCCAACTCACCTTCCCACTGCCTGGTCGAGACAAGGCACGCTCAATCTGCGGGCTCTTGGTTGAGCTACCCAGAAGGCTGAGTTTAAATGGACTTTCCTGAGGATGAGTCATAATGTGGGTTGGTGGCCATGGAGACCTTGGAATGTGGCAGTAGCTAAGGGACTCTGCAGGATTCTCCACCCCGAAGGGTTTGACACAACTCCAACAAGGAAGCTTTCAAAGTGGAGATGAGAGGTGTTCTGTCTGGTCCCTCAGGATAGCCCCATATGCTGGTCTTCGAACCCAGGCCTCTGAGGAGTGATACCTGGACACCAAAGCAAGAGTTCATAATAGGGCCTAGGGGCCTGTCTGGTTCAATCTTCCATCTCTGCGGATATCAGTCTGTGTGTCTGCATGGAGGTAGTAGTTGCTCAGCTGGTAACATAATGCCCCTGTTTGTCCTGTGCGGTTGCGGTAGTGGGATGTCCTTGGGGACCTTGAGGTTTCTACTATTTTGTAGAGTTGCGGCCAATGGAACGGGCAGTTTCTTAGGAGAGAGCAGGCACAGTTCTGTGGTGTGGCTCCAGAGACCCCAGCCTGGAGGCGGTGTGGGCCACGGCTGTGCAGACAGACATCCAAAAACCCAAACTCAGCTCAGGTTTGGGGCCGAGGTTATGGCAGGCCTGATCTACAGTCCGTGAGGGGAGCTCCTCTGGATATGAAAGAAGGGTGAGAGGGAGGCAGTCGCTCAGACTTTTGTCTCTGGATATTTTGTCCAAAATGGCCGTTTAATGTAGGAGTTGCCTCATGGGTCGTAGAATCTCCCTCTCTGGTAGTTTGTCCAGCCCCCAAGAGTTTGGGGTCATTCTGTGGGAAGGGAAGAGTCCTGTTTTCTGCTTCATGTGTCCCCCCAGTAGAGGGATTCTGGTGCATAGCAGTGGGTACTGACAACTGGAATACTCGCTCTCTGGTTAAGCCTGGGGGCCTATGGATATGACAAGCCCCATATGCAGGATCTTGGTCCAGCCACTGAGAGGCGTTACATTAATACGGGACTCACGCTACAGGTCACAATGCATGTCTGTGCCCTAGGCGGCCCTCAAGCACTGGCGTGGCCTTTCCGACAATGCAGGTTTTCCCACATTGAACGTTGGACAACATGCCAACCACAAGGTTTCTCGCCATGGGGAAGGAGGAATTCTAATTTCTGCATCACGTTCACCCCTGGGCAGTGATTGGAGATAAGGTCTAGGTTCTGAAGCCTGAAAACCGAGGTTGGGAAGAGATGACGAACTACAGCCATAGCGGGTCCCTTGTGTCCAGGTTGGAGCCAGCTGACTAGGTGTCGTTTGGGATGTCTTGTCTCAGGCTGTGCCAGACAGGGCATTCGTATTCAGGGTAGGCTGTATAATTGCTTTACAGTCGAGTGGCATGCATTAGATAATCATTTGGGGTTTCTTATTAGCAGCATAGGGCAAAGTTTTTCTTCTGGAGGGCAGGCAGAGTGCTGCATTTTGGCTTCGGAATTCCCAAACTGGAGGGCTTGTGGGCCAGGAGAGTGAGGACGGAAGTCTGAGAGCACAAGCTAGGCTTAGGTTTTGGGGAATGGACATGGCAGGCACACTCTGCAGAGCTGAATTGAGTTCTCATGAGTCTGAAGTCAGGTCGAGGATCAGACTTTGGCTCAGGTTGGAGTTTCTATCCATGTTGGCCCCTTCATGAAGGTGGGGGCATTATGAGGCCATGGGGGTTTTCCCACTATTAGAGTTGTGAGATGCTCCAAACCGCAAGGATTCCTTCTGTGGGACAATTAAGATTTGTTGGATGGCTCCAGGACGTCTCCTAAGGTATTTTTCCAGAACAGGGTTCTAAGTATGGATGCCTGGGCAGACAGGCTCAATTCCAATGGTCTCCTAGCAACAAGAAACGTTTGATCTGCTGGCTTGGGGTAGCATTAGAGGGGGCTGAGTTGGAATGGACTTTCCTGAGGATGGTCTTAAATGAGTTGAAATGGACTTTCCTGAGGATGGTCTTAATGTTGGTTTGAGTCCATTGAGACCTTGGTATGGGGCAGTGGCACCAGGGCCCTGAAGGATTCTCCTAACCAGAGGTGATAACAAAGCTCCAATGAGCAAGTTTTCCATGGGGAGACGAGATTTGTTCTTATTGTTGCCTCAGGAAACCACCATTTGCTGGTATTGGAAATGAGGCCTCTGAGGAGAGATGCCTGGAAACCAAAGCAATGGATCTGATTAGGGCCTAGGGGCCTCTCCGGTTCAATATTCTTCTCTGGGGACATCTTTTGTCTGAGTGGAGGTAGTTGCTCAGCTGGTTTGAGATCACACCTCTTTGTCCTGGGCGGCCTACTATTGGGATGGCCTCGGTAACTTTGGAGGTTTTTCCTAATTTACAAGGTTGTGGCCAATGGAATGGGAAGAATTCTCTTGAAAGGGATGCACAGTCCTGAGGTGTGGCTCCAGGGACCCAAGTGTGGAGCGTGTGTGGTCCAGGGCTATTTGGACAAAAGTCTGAATACACAAACTCCACTTAGGTTTGGGTCTGTAGGTATGGCCGGCCCGATATATAGACCGTGAGGAGAACTCTTCGGGATATGGACAAAGGGCGAAAGTGAGGTGCTTGCTCATGCTTATTTTTTTCTGGATATGTGTCACCGATTGCCATGGAATGTCCGGGTGTCCTCATGGGCCATCGATGAGGCTCCCTTTCTGGGGATTTGACCCATTCCCAAGAGTTTGGGGTCATTCTGTGGGAAGGGAGGAGGCCTTTCTGTTTTTTTTTTTTTTTTTTTTTTTTTTTTTTTTTTTTTTTTTTTTACCTCAGGTAGACAACCAAAAGAGGGATTCCACAGCAGGGTCCTGGGGAGGGGCGAATGGACAACCAGAACTCTGGTTAACATTGGGACCTATAAACAGGGCAAGCCCCATATGTGGGCTCGTGGTGCAGACACTGAGAGGCCTTCCTTGAGCATAGGGCTCACATTGAGTTTCACAATGTGTTTTTGTGCCCAAGGAGCCCCTCAAGTCAGGGCGTGGCCTAATGTACCATGCTGGTTTCTCCTACACTGAACGTTGCACAATATGGCAACCACAAGTTTTCTGGCCATGGGGAAGAAGGAGTTCTAATTTCTGCAACACTTTCACTCCTGGACTGAGATTGGATTTAAGGTCTAGGTTCTGAAGCCTGAAAACTGAGGTTGGGAAGAGATGAAGACCTAAGGCCATGGTGTGTCTGATGTGCTCAGTGTTCGGCCAGCTGTTGAGTGTGGGTTGGGAGGTGCAGGCTCAGGCTGTGGCAGACAGGGAATTAGTGCTCAGGCTAGACTGTATCATTGGGGTGCAGTCAAGTTTCGTGCAGTTTGGTACTCTTTTGTGGTTCCTGGGTAGCCCCAGAGGGCAACGTTTTTCTTCTGGAAGGAAGACACAGTGCCACATAGTGGCTCCAGAATTCCCAAACTGGAAGGCTTGTGGGCCAAGAGTGTGAGGAAAAAATTCTGAGAACACAAGGCAGACTTAGATTTCGGGGTGAGGGGACGGCAGGAACCCTCTGCAGAGATGATTCGAGATCCCGTGTACCTGAAGACAGAGCTAGGATCAGACGTTGGCCCAGGTTGGAGTTTCTGTCCATGACGGCCCCTTCATGAAGGGGAGGGTGTCACGAGGCCATGGAGGTTTTCCCACGATGGGAATTGTGAGATGCTCCAACCGCAATGATTCCTTCCGTGGGACAGTGGAGACCTGCTGGATGGCTCCAGGACATCCCATAAGGAAGTTATCCAGAGCAGGGTTCTAAGGATGGATGCCTGGGCAGCCTGCCTCCCATTCCAGGTGTCTCATAGCGCCAAGGCAAGTTCGATCTGCTGGAACTAGGGGAGTAACCGAGGCGGGTGTGTTGAAATGGGTGAGTTGAGGATGGGTCATAATGTGCATTTGTGTCCATGGAGACCTTGGAATGGGGTGCTTGATCCGGGGCCTTGAGGGATGTTCATAACCGGAGGTTTTGATGGAGCTCTAAAGAGTACGTTTCCTATGTAGAGAAGAGAATTGTTTTGATGAGTGCCTAAGGAATCTCCCATATGCTGGTATTGGAAACCAGGCCTCTGAGGAGAGATGCCTGGAAACAAAAGCAATGGATATGATTAGGGCCTAGGTGCCTGTCCGGTTCAAAATCTTTCCTGGGGATACGTGTCTATGGATCTGAGGGGAGGTAGTTGCTCGGCTTGTGTCAGATCGCCCCTGTTTGTCCTGGGCAGCCTATAATATTGGGAATGGCCTCGGGATTTTGGAGTTTCTCCTAATCTATAGGGTTGTGGCCAATGGAGTGGGCATAAATCCCCTGGAGAGGGCAGGCACAGTTCTGAGTTTGGCTCTAGGGGCCCAGCCTTGAGGGTGTGTGGGCCAGGCCTGTGGGGACAGAAGTTGAAAACACAAATTCCGCTTAGGATTGGGGACATAGGTATGGCACGCCCAATCTACAGACCGTGATAACACTTCGGGATATATAAAAGGGGCATGGCAAGTCCAATATGTGGGCTCTTGATTCAGACACTGAGAGGTCTTCCTTGAGGACAGGGCTCATGCTGAGGGTCACAATGCCTATTTGTGCCCAACAAGGCCCTCAAGCATGGGAAGGGTCTCATCGGCCACGCTGGATTCTCCTACACTGAACGTTGGAGAATATGCCAACCACAAGGTTTCTGGCCATGACGAAGGAAGAGTTGTGATTTCTGCATCACGTTCACCCCTGGACAGTGATTGGAGTTTAGGTGTAGGTTCTGAAACCCGAAAACCGAGGTTGGGAAGAGATGAAGACCTAAGGACCTGATGGGTACAATGAGCTCAGTGTGTGGCTATCTGTTGAGCGTAGGTTTGGAGGTGTGGGCCCATGCTGTGTCAGACAGGGCATTAGACAGTGTCGACTGTATATTTGGGGTGCAGTCGAGTGGCGTTCAGTTGATCCTCATTTGGGTTTCTAGGTAGCTCCATAAGGCAACGTTTTTCTTCTGCAGGGCAGGCAGAGTGCTGCATTGTGGCCCCAGTATTGCCAAATTGTAGGGCTTTTGGGCCAGGGTTATGAGGACGGTAGTCTGAGAACACAAGCTAGGCTTAGTTTTTGGGGTGAGGAACAGAAGGCACACTCTGCAGAGCTGTATCAAGATCTCATGCACCTGAAGCCAGGGTGAATATCAGACGTTTGCTCAGGTTGGAGATTCTGTCCATGATGGCCCCTTTAAAAGTGGAGCGTCTCAAGAGGCCATGGAGATTTTCCCACAATGGGAGTTGTGAGATGCACCAGATGCAAGGATTCTTTCTGTGGGACACTTGAGACCTGTTGGATCGCTCTAGGATGTGCCATATGGAACAACTCCAGAGTAGTGTTCTAAGGATGGATGCCTGGGCAGCCCGCCTCCCATTCTAGTTGTCTCCTAGCAACAAGGCAGGTTTGATCTGCAGGCCCTGGGGGAGAAACCAAGGGGGATGAGTTGACATGGACTCTACCGAGGATAGATCATAATGTGGGTTTAAGTCCATGGAGACCTTGGAATGGGGCGCTTGATCCGGGGCCCTGAAAGATTCTCCTAAACAGAGGTTTTTATAGAGCTCCAAAGGGTATATTTCCTATGTGGAGACGAGATTTTTCTATGAGTGCCTCAGTAATCCCCCATATGCTGGTATTGGTAACCAGGCCTCTGAGGAGAGATGCCTGGGAACAAAAGCAATGGATCTGATTAGGGCCTAAGTGCCTGTCCAGTTCAATCTTATTCTATGGGGATATCTGTCTCTGGGTCTGAGTGGAGGTAGTTTCCTAACTTGTGAAAGATCATCCCTGTTTGTCCTGGGCAGCCAACACTATTGGGATGGCCTCGGGGAGTTTGGAGGTTTCTCCTAATCTATAGGGTTGTGGCCAATGGAAATGGCAGAATTCCCCTGGAGAAGGAAGCCACAGTCCTCAGGTGTGGCTCCAGGGGCCCCAGCTTGGATGGTGTGTGGGCCAGGACTGTGGGGACAGAAGTCTGAAAACACAAACTCAGCTTAGGTTTGGGGATGTATGTATGAAGGCTCGATCTACAGACCCTGAGAATTTTCCGGGCTATGAACAAAGGGCGAGTATGTGGCGTTTGCTCAGGCTTTTGTCTCTGGATTTTGTGCCTACGGTGGCCGTGGAATGTCGGGGTGTCCTCAAGGGCCATGGACAAGTCTTTCTCTGGTGATTTGGCCAGATCCCAAGTGGTTGGGATCATTCTGTGGATGGGAAGAGTCCTTTCTGTATTTTTTTTTTTACCTCATTGTCCCACCAAAGAGGGATTCCAGAGCAGTGCCCTGAGTAGGTTTGACTAGACATCTCTAACTCTGGTTGAGATTGGGGGACTAGGGGCTTGGCCATCCCCATATGTGGGCTGTTGTTCCAGTCACTAAGAGGCTTTACATGAGGATAGGGCTCACGCTGAGGGTCACAATGTGTGTTTCTGCAAATTGTAGCCCTCAGGGATAGGTGGGGCTTCATAGTCCATGCTGCTTTCTCCTACAATGAACGTTGGACAACATGCCAACCACAAGGTTCCTTGCCATGGCGAAGGAGAAGTTCTGATTCTTGTATCACATTCACTCCTGAGCAGTGAGTGGAGATAAGGTCTAGGTTCTGAAGGTGAAAACTGAGGTTGGGTAGAGATGATGGCCGAAAGCCATTGTGAGTTTGATATGCTCAGTGTACGGCCAGCTGTCTGGGTGTTGGACTGGAGGTCTGCCTTCAGGTTGTGTCAGACAGGGCTTTAGTGCACAGGCTAGATTGTATAATTGGGGTATGGTCGAGTGGCATGCAGGTTGTTACTCATTTGGCGTTTATGGTTAGCGCTATAGGGCAACATTTTTCTTCTGGAAGGCAGGCAGAGTGCTGCATTGTGTCTCCAGAACTGCCAAACAGGAGGCGTGTGGCCAGGATTGTGAAGACGGAAGTCTGAGAACACAAGTAAGGCTTAGGTTTCGGGGCGAGGGCACAGCAGGCACACTCTCAAGTGCTGAATAGAGATCTCGTGCTTCTGAATTCAGGGCGTGGATAAGACTTTGGCTTAGGATGGAGTTTCTGTCCATGATGGCCCATTTATGAAGGTGTGGGGCATCATGAGGAAATGGAGGTTTTCTCACAGTGGGATTGTGTGATGCTTCAAACCACAAGGATTCATTCTGCGAGACAGTCAAGACAGGTTGGTTGGATTCAAGACGTCCCATAAAGAAATTCTCCAGAGCAGGGTTCTAAAGATGGATGCCTGGGCAGCCCACCTCGCTTTCCAACTGTCTCCTAGTGACAAGGCAGGTTTGATCTGCTGGCTCTGGGTGAGCAGCCGAGGGGGCTGATTTGAAATGGACTCTCCTGAGGATGGATCATAATGTAAGTTTGTGTCCTTGGAGACCTTGGAATTGGGCCATGGTGCCAGCGCCCTGAAGGAATCTCCTAACCTGAGGTATTGACACAGCTCCAAAGAGCAAGTTTCTCATGTGGAGATGAGATCTGTTCTGATTGTTTCCTTAGGAAACCCCCATATTCTGATATTGGAAACCAGGCCTCTGAGGAGAGATACCTAGAAACCAAAGCAATGGATCAGAAGTTGGCTCAGGTTGGAGTTTCTGTCCATGATGGCCCCTTTATAAAGGGGAGCATCTCATGAGGCCATGTAGGTTTTCCCACGATAGGAGTTGTGAGATGCTCCAATCTGCAAGGATTCCTTCTGCAGGACAGTCAAGACCTATTGGAAGGCTCCCAGGACATCCCATATGGAACGGCGCCAGAGCAGGATTCCAACGATGGATGCCTAGAGAGTCTGCTTTGCATTCAAGTTGTCTCCTAGCGACAAGGCAGGTTTGATATTCTGGCTCTGGGGGAGTAATCAACGGGGCTGAGTTGAAATGTACTCTCCTGCCGAATGGTCATAATGCGGGTTTGTGTCCATGGAGACCTTGGAATAGGGCGGTGGCTCCGGTTACCTGAAGGTGTCTCCCAACTGGAGGTTTTTACAGAGCTCCAAAGGATAAGTTTCCCATGTGGAGACAAGATTTGTTCTGATTGGTATCTCTGGAATCCCCCATAGGCTGGTATTGGAAAACAGGCCTCTGAGGATAGATGCTTAGAAACAAAAGCAATGGAACCAATTACGTTCTAGGGGCCTGTCCAGTTTAATACCTTTCTCTTGGGATATCTGTCTACGGGTGAGTTGAGGTCGTTGCTCAGCTTGTGACAGATCACCCCTCTTTGTACTGGGCGGCCTACACTATTGGAATGGCCTCTGGGACTTTGGAGGTTTCTCCTAATCTGTAGGGTTGTGGCCAATGGAATGGGAAGAATTTCCTTGGAGAGGGCAGGCACAGTGCTGAGGTGTGGCTCCAGGGGCCTCAGCCTGGAGAGTGTGTGTGACAGGGATGTCAGGATAGAAGTCTGAAAACACGGTTTGGGGACGTAGGTATGGCAGGCCCGATGTACAGACTATGAGGAGAATTTTTTGGGCTATGACCTAAGGGTGAGGCTTATGTCTCTGGATTTTGTGTCAAGAGTGGCCGTGGAATGTCGGGCTGGCCTCATGGGCCATGGAGGAGTCTTTCTCTCTGGGGATGGCCTGATCCCAAGTGATTGGGGTCATTCTGTGGGTGGGAGGAATCCTTTCTGTGTTTACTTACCTCAAATGTCCCACCAAAGAGGGATTCCAGAGCAGAGCCCTGAGTAGGGGTGACTAGATGTCTCTACCTCTGGTTAAGATTGGGTGACTTGGGGCATGGCAGGCCCCATATGTGGGCTCATGGTCCAGCCACTGAGAGGCTTTACTTGAGGACAGGGTTCAAACTGAGGGTCCCAATGTGTGTTTGTGCCCACCGCAGCTCTTAAGCATGGGCAGGGCCTCAGGGACCCTACACTACCCTCAGAGGCCCTATTACTACTCCTGTAGGCCCTACAGGGGTCCTACACTGAACTTTGGATAAGATGCCAACCACAAGATTCTGGCGAGAGGGAAGGAGGAGTTATGATTTCTGCATCACGTTCACCCATTGGAAATGAGTAGAGATAAGGTCTAGGTTTCTGTCTCCTGAAAACCAGGTTGGGAAGAGATGGCAACCTAAGGCCATGGCAGTTCAGATGTTCTCAGGGTACGGCAAGCTGTCTGGGTGTCGGTTGGGAATTCAGGCCTCAAGTTGTGTCAGACAGGGCATTAGTGCACAGGCTAGACTATATAATTGGTGTACAGTTGAGTGGCATGCAGGTTTATCCTCATTTGAGGTTTCTTGGTAGACCCATAGGGCAACGTTTTTCTTCAAGAGGGCAGGCAGAGTGCAGAACTGTGTCATCGGAAATTTCAAAATGGAGGGCGTGTGGTCCAGGAGAGTGAGGACGGAAGTCTGAGAACACCAGCTATGCTTAGGTTATGGGGTGAGGGCACAGCAGGTGCACTCTGAAGAGCTTAATCAAGATCTCGTGCATCTGAAGTCAAGGCGAAGATCAGCCGTTGGCTCAGGTTGGAGTTTCTTTCCATGATCCGACTTCATGAAGATTGGGGGCATCATATGACCTTGGAAGCTTTCCATGATATGAGTTGTGAGGTGGTCCATGAACAAGGACTCCTGTGGGACAGTCGACACCAGTTGGATGGCTCAAGGATGTCCCATAAGGAACGACGCAAGAGCAGGGTTCTAAGGGTTCTAAAGATCTCTAAGGAGAGATGCCTGGAAACCAAACAAGAGTTCCGATAGGTGCCTATAGGCCTGTTCGTTCCTTTTTACCTCTGGGGACATAATTCTATGGGTCTGAGTGCTGGTAGGTGCTCAGATGGGCCCAGATTGCCCCTGTTTGTCCTGGGAAGCCACAAATATTGGGATGGCCTCAGGGACTTTGGAGGTTTATCCTATTAGTAGGGTTGTGGCCATTGGAATGGGCACATACAATTCCCTTGGAGAGGGCAAGCCCAGTCTTCATGTTTGGCTCCAGGGGACTGAGCCTGTAGGGTGTGTAGGCCAGGGCTGTTTGGACAGTTGTCTGAAAACACAAACTCGGCTTATGTTTCGGGTCATAGGTATAGCTGGACTGATCTACAGACCATGAGGGAACTCTTCGGGATATGAAAAAGTGCAAGTGTGAGGCTCTTGCTCAAGTCTTTGTCTTTGAATATCGTGTCACACATGTTCGTGAAATTTCCGGGTGACTTCATGGGAAATGGACGAGTCTTACTCTCTGGGGGTTTGGCCCTGTCCAAAGAGTTTGGGGTCATTCTGTGGGATGGAAGAAGTCCGTTGTTCTGTTGTTGTTGATTTGTTTTGTTTTGTTTTTCAACCTCAGGTGTCCCACCAAATGGGGGATTCCAGAGTAGAGCCCTGGGGAGAGGCGACTGGACAACCAGAAATCGGGTTAATAATTGGGGCCTAGGGACATGTCAAGCACATTATGACATCTAATGGTCTAGCCACTGTGAGGACGTACTAGAGGACAGGACTCACGCTGAGGGTCACAATGCGTGTTTATGCCCTCGTTACTCTCACGAATGGGCGGGGCCTCAGGGTGAATGCTGGTTTCTCCTACACTGAACGTTGGACAACATGCCAACCACAAGGTTTCTTGCATGGGTAAGGAAGAGTTCTGATTTCTACATCACACTCACACCTGGGCAGTGATTGGAGATAAGGTCTAGGTTCTGAAGCCTGAAAATTGAGGTAGGGAAGAGATGATGACCTAAGGCCATGTTGGGTCTGATGTGCTCAGTGTGCGTTCAGCTGTCTGGGTGTTGGTCACGAGGTCCGTGCTCAGGTTGTCAGAAAGTGCATTAGTGCCCAGGTTAGACTATATATTTTGTGTGCCTTCGCGTGCCGTGTAGGTTCTTATCTGATGAACTCTTCAGGATATGAAGAATGAGCGAGTCTGAGGCGCGTGCTCAGGCTTTTGTCTCTAGATTTTGTATCCGCGATGGGCGTGGAATGTTGGGGAGGCCTCATGGGCCATGGACGAATCTTGCTCTGTGTATTTGGCCCGATGGCCTCAGAGACTTTGGAGGTTTATCCTATTAGTAGGGTTGTAGCCATTGGAATGGGCAAATACAATTCCCTTGGAGAGGGCAAGCCCAGTCTTCATGTTTGGCTCCAGGGGCCTGAGCCTGTAGGGTGTGTAGGCCAGGGCTGTTTGGACAGTTGTCTGAAAACACAAACTCAGATTATGTTTCGGGTCATAGGTATGGCAGGACTGATCTACTGACCATGAGGAGAACTCTTCAGGATATGAAAAAGGGCGAGTGTGAGGCTCTTGCTCAAGTTTTTGTCTCTGGATTTCGTGTCACTGATGGAAGTGAAATTTCCGGGTGACTTCATGGGAAATGGACGAGTTTTACTCTCTGGGCGTTTGGCCCCATCTAAAGAGTTTGGGATCATTCTGTGGGATGAAGAAGTCCGTTGTTCTGTTGTTGATTTGTTTTGTTTTGTTTATCAACCTCAGGTGTCCCACCAAATGAGGGATTCCAGAGTAGAGCCCTGGGGAGGGGCAACTGGACAACCAGAAATCGGGTTAAAAATTGGGGCCTAGGGACATGTCAACCCATTATGACATCTAATGATCCAGCCACTGAGAGGACGTACTAGAGGACAGGACTCACGCTGAGGGTCACATTGTTTGTTTATGCTCTCGTCGCACTCAAGAATGGGCGGGGCCTCAGTGTGAATGCTGGTTTCTCCTACAGTGAACTTTGGACAACTGCCAACCACAAGGTTTCTTGCCATGGGTAAGGAAGAGTTCTGATTTCTGCATCACAGTCACCCCTGGGCAGTGATTGGAGATAAGGTCTAGGTTCTGAAGCCTGAAAACTGAGGTAGGGAAGAGATGATGACCTATGGCCATGGCTTGTCTGATGTGCTCAGTGTGCGGTCAGCTGTCTGGGTGTTGTTCATGAGGTCTGGGCTCAGGTTGTCAGACAGTGCTTTAGTGCACAGGTTAGACTATATATTTTGGGTGCATTCGAGTGCCGTGTAGGGTCTTACCTGAAGAACTCTTAGGATATGAAGAATGAGCGACTCTGAGGCTCGTGCTCAGGCTTTTGTCTCTGGATATTGTATCCACGATGGGCGTGGAATGTTGGGGAGGTCTCATGGGCCATGGACGAATCTTGCTCTCTGTGGATTGAGCCCGATCCCAATTGGTTTTCGTCAGTCTGTGGGATGGGAGGACTCCTTTCATGTTTGTTAACTCAGGGGTCCCACCAAAAGAGGAATTCCAAAGCAGAGTCCTGGGGAAGAGTGAAGGGACAACCCGAACTATGGTTAAAAATTGGTGCCTAGGGGCATGGCAAGCCCAATATGCTGTCTCTCCATCCAGCCACTGAGAGGCCTTACCTGAGGACTGGGTTCAGGCTGAGGGTCACAATGTTTGTTTGTGACGAATGTGGCACGCAAGCATGGACGGGGCCTCATGGGCCACACGGGTTTCGACTACACTGAACCTTGGACCACATGCCAACCACAAGGATTCTTGCCATGGGGAAAGAGTTCTGATGTCTGCATCATTTTCCACCCCGGCCCGTGATTGGGGATAACGTCTAGGATCTGAAGCCTGACAACCGAGGTTGAGAAGAGATGACGACCTAAGGCCATGGCGGGTCCGATGTGCTCATTGTGCGGCCAGCTGTCTGGGTGGGGCCAGGAGTTCCAGGCTCAGGGTGTGCCAGAAAGGGCTTTAGTGCCCAGGTCAGCCTATATATTTGGGGTACAGCAGAATGGCGTGCAGGTTGACCCACATTTGGTGTTCCTGGGTAGCCCCAGAGGGCAATGTTTTTATTCTGGAGGTCAGGCAGAGTGCTGCATTGTAGTTCTGATTGCCAAACTGGAGGGCTTGTGGGCCAGTAGTCTGAGAACGGAAGTCTGAGAACCCAAGCTAGGCCTAGGTTTTTGGGTGAGGATATCGCAGGCACAATCTACAGACCTGAATCGAGTTCTCGTGCATCTGACATCAGGGCGAGGATCAGACGATCGCTCAGGTTGGACATTCTGTCCCTGATGGCCCCTTCTTGAAGGGGGGGTGGATCACGAGGCCATGGGGTTTTCCCACGATGGGAGTTGTGAGAAGCTGCCAACTGCAAAGATTCTTCTGCAGGACAATTGAGACCTGTTAGTTGTCTCCAGGCCAACGATTCCGAGCAGGGTTCTAAGGCTGGATGTCTGGGTAGCCCACCTTGAATTCCAATTGTCTCCAAGCAACAAGACAGGTTAGATCTGCTGGATCTGGGGGAGCAAACGAGGAGGATGAGTTGAGATGGACTCTCCCGTGGATGTGTCCTAATATGATTTTGTGTCTATGGAGACCTTGGAATGGAGCGGTGGCACTGGGGCCCTGAAGGGTTCTCCTAAAGAGAGGCTTTCACACAGCTCCATCGTGCAAGTTTCCCATGTGTAGATGAGATTTGTTCTGATGGGTGAGTCAAGAAACAGCCATATGCTGTTATTGAAATCTAGGCCTCTGAGGAGAGATGCCTGGAAACCAAAGCAATGGATCCGATAGGTGCCTAGGGGCCTGTTTGTTCCTTTTTACTTCTGGGGACATCAGTCTACGGGTCTGAGTACCGGTAGGTGCTCAGATGGCCCATATTGCCCCTGTTAGTCCTAGAAAGCCACAAATACTGGGATGGCCTCAGGGATTTTGTAAGTTTATCCTATTAGTAGGGTTGTGGCCATTGGAATGGGCACATAAAATTCCCTTGGAGAAGGCAAGCCAAAGTCGTCAGGTTTGGCACCAGGGGCCTGAGCCTGTAGGGTGTGTAGGCCAGGGCTGTTTGGACAGTTGTCTGAAAACACAAACTCGGCTTATGTTTCGGGTCATTGGTATGGCAGGACTGATCTACAGACCATGAGGAGAACTCTTCGGTATATGAAAAAAGGGCGAGTGTGAGGCTCTTGCTCAAGTCTTTGTCTGTGAATATCGTGTCACACATGGTCGTGAAATTTCCGGGTGACTTCATGGGAAATGGACGAGTCTTACTCTCTGGGGGTTTGGCCCCGTCCAAAGAGTTTGGGGTCATTCTGTGGGATGGAGGAAGTCCGTTGTTCTGTTGTTGTTGATTTGTTTTGTTTTGTTTTTCAACCTCAGGTGTCCCACCAAATGGGGGATTCCAGAGTAGAGCCCTAGGGAGGGGCGACTGGACAACCAGAAATCGGGTTAAAAATTGGGGCCTAGGGACATGTCAAGCCCATTATGACATCTAATGGTCCAGCCACTGTGAGGACGTACTAGAGGACACGACTCACGCTGAGGGTCACAGTGTGTGTTTATGCTCTCGTCGCACTTAAGCATGGGCGGGGCCTCAGGGTGAATGCTGGTTTCTCCTACAGTGAACGTTGGACAACATGCCAACCACAAGGTTTCTTGCCATGGGTAAGGAAGAATTCTGATTTCTGCATCACAGTCACCCCTGGGCAGTGATTGGAGATAAGGTCTAGGTTCTGAAGCCTGAAAACTGAGGTAGGGAAGAGATGATGGCCTAAGGGCATGGCGGGTCTGATGCGCTCAGAGTGCGGTCAGCTCTCTGGGTGTTGGTCACGAGGTCCGGGCTCAGGTTGTCAGACAGTGCATTAGTGCCCAGGTTAGACTATATATTTTGGGTGCATTCGAGTGCCGCGTAGTTTCTTACCTGAAGAAATTTTCAGGATATGAAGAATGAGCGAGTCTGAGGAGCGTGCTCAGGCTTTTGTCTCTGGATTTTATCCGCGATGGCCGTGGAATGTTGGGGAGGCCTCATGGGCCATGCACGAATCTTGCTCTCTGTGGATTTGGCCCGATCCCAATTGGTTTTCGTCAATCTGTGGGATGGGAGGACTCCTTTTATGTTTGTTACCTCAGAAGTCCCACCAAAAGAGGAATTCCAAAGCAGAGCCCAGGGGAAGAGTGAAGGGACAACCTGAACGATGGATAAAATTGGGGCCTAGGGGCATGGCAAGCCAAATATGCTGTCTCTCCATCCAGCCACTGAGAGGCCTTACCTGAGGATTGGGTTCAGTCTGAAGGTCACAAAGTGTGTTTGTGACCAATGTGTCCTGCAAGCATGGGCGGGGCCTCATGGGCCACACTGGTTTCAAGTACACTGAACCTTGGACAACATGCCAACCACAAGTTTTCTTGCCATGGGGAAAGAGTTCTGATTTCTGCATCATTTTCAACCCGGGCCGTGATTGGAGATAAGGTCTAGGTTCTGAAGCCTGAAAACCAACCTTGAGAAGAGATGACAACCTAAGGCCATGGCGGTCCGATGTGCTCAGTGTGCGGCCAGCTGTCTGGGTGGGGCCTGGAGGTCCAGGCTCAGGCTGTCTCAGAAAGGGCATTAGTGCCCAGGTCAGCCTATATATTTGGGGTACAGCAGAATGGCGTGCAGGTTGATGCTCATTTGGGTTTTCTGTGGAGCCCCAGAGTGCAATGTTTTTATTCTGGATGCCAGGCAGTTGATGCATTGTAGTTCTGGATTGCCAAACTGGAGGGCTTGTGGGCCAGTAGTCTGAGGACGGAAGTCTGAGAAACCAAGCTCGGCCTAGGTTTCTGGGTGAGGATATCGCAGGCACAATCTACAGACCTGAATCGAGTTCTCGTGCATCTGACATCAGGGCGAGGATCAGACGATCGCTCAGGTTGGACATTCTGTCCCTATGGCCCCTTCCTGAAGGGGCGGTGGATCACGAGGCCATGGGGTTTTCCCACGATGGGAGTTGTGAGAAGCTGCCAACTGCAAAGATTCTTCTGCAGGACAATTGAGACCTGTTAGTTGGCTCCAGGCCAACGATTCCGAGCAGGGTTCTAAGGCTGGATGGCTGGGTAGCCCACCTCGCATTCCAATTGTCTCCAAGCAACAAGACAGGTTAGATCTGCTGGATCTGGGGGAGCAACCAACGAGGATTAGTTGAGATGGACTCTCCCGTGGATGTGTCCTAATATGATTTTGTGTCTATGGAGACCTTGGAATGGAGCGGTGGCACTGGGGCCCTGAAGGGTTCTCCTAAAGAGAGGCTTTCACACAGCTCCATCGTGCAAGTTTCCCATGTGTAGATGAGATTTGTTCTGATGGGTGAGTCAAGAAACATCCATATGCTGTTATTGAAATCCAGGCCTCTGAGGATGGATGCCTGGAAACCAAAGCAATGGATCCGATAGGTGCCTAGGGGCCTGTTTGTTCCTTTTTACCTCTGGGGACATCAGTCTACGGGTCTGAGTACCGGTAGGTGCTCAGATGGCCCATATTGCCCCTGTTAGTCCCAGAAAGCCACAAATACTGGGATGGCCTCAGGGATTTTGTAAGTTTATCCTATTTGTAGGGTTGTGGCCATTAAAATTGGCATATACAATTCCCTTGGAGAGGGCAAGCCAAAGTCGACAGGTTTGGCTCCAGGGGCCTGAGCCCTTAGGGTGTGTAGGCCAGGGCTGTTTGGACAGTTGTCTGAAAACACAAACTCGGCTTATGTTTCAGGTCATAGGTATGGCAGGACCGATCTACAGACCATGAGGAGAACTCTTCAGTATATGAAAAAAGGGCGAGTGTGAGGCTCTTGCTCAAGTCTTTGTCTGTGAATATCGTGTCACACATGGTCGTGAAATTTCCGGGTGACTTCATGGGAAATGGACGAGTCTTACTCTCTGGGGGTTTGGCCCCGTCCAAAGAGTTTGGGGTCATTCTGTGGGATGGAAGAAGTCCGTTGTTCTGTTGTTGTTGATTTGTTTTGTTTTGTTTTTCAACCTCAGGTGTCCCACCAAATGGGGGATTCTAGAGTAGAGCCCTGGGGAGGGGCGACTGGACAACCAGAAATCTGGTTAAAAATTGAGGCCTAGGGACATGTCAAGCCCATTATGACATCTAATGGTCGAGCCACTGTGAGGACGTACTAGAGGACAGGACTCACGCTGAGGGTCACAATGCGTGTTTATGCTCTCGTTGCTCTCACGAATGGGCGGGGCCTCAGGGTGAATGCTGGTTTCTCCTACACTGAACGTTCGACAACATGCCAACCACAAGGTTTCTTGCCATGGGTAAGGAAGAGTTCTGATTTCTGCATCACAGTCACCCCTGGGCAGTGATTGCAGATAAGGTCTACGTTCTGAAGCCTGATAACTGAGGTAGGGAAGAGATGATGATCTAAGGCCATGGCGGGTCTGATGTGCTCAGTGTTCGGTCAGCTCTCTGGGTGTTGGTCACGAGGTCCGGGTTCAGGTTGTCAGACAGTGCATTAGTGCCCAGGTTAGACTATATATTTTGTGTGCATTCGAGAGCCGTGTAGGTTCTTATCTGAAGAACTCTTCAGGATATGAAGAATGAGTGAGTCTAGGGCGCGTGCTCAGGCTTTTGTCTCTGAATTTTTTATCTGCGATATGCGTGGAATGTTGGGGAGGCCTCATGGGCCATGGACGAATCTTGCTCTCTGTGGATTGAGCCCGATCCCAATTGTTTTTCGTCAATCTGTGGGATGGGAGGACTCCTTTCATGTTTGTTACCTGAAGTGTCCCACCAAAACAGGAATTCCAAAGCAGAGCCCAGGGGAAGAGTGAAGGGACAACCCGAACTAGGGTTAAAATTTGGGGCCTAGGGGCATGGCAACCCCAATATGCTGTCTCTTCATCCAGCCACTGAGAGGCCTTACCTGAGGACTGGGCTAAGGCTGAGGGTCACAATGTGTGTTTGCCACCTATGTGGCCCGCGAGCAATGGTGGGGCCTCATCGGACACACAGGTTTCCACTACACTGAACATTATACAACAATCCTACGACAAGTTTTCTTGCCTTCTGGAAGGAGTTCTGATTTCTGCATCATTTTCAAACCTGGGCAGTGATTGGAGATAAGGTCTAGGTTCTAAGTCCTGAAAACCGAGGCTGGGAAGAGATAACGACCTAAGTCAATGGCTGGTCCGATGTGCTCAGTGAGCGGCCAGCTGTATGGGTGAGCCAGGAGGTCTAGTCTGAGCCTCTGTCAGAAAGGGCATTATTGCCCAGGTCAGCCTATATATTTTGGGTACAGCCAAGTGGCGTGCAGGTAGATCTTCATTTGGGGTTTCTGGGTAGCCCCAGAAGGCAATATTTTTCTTCTGGAGGGCAGGCAGAGTGCTGCATTATAATTCTGGATTGCCAAACTGGAGGGCTTGTGGGCCATTAGTCTGAGGATGGAAGTTTGAAGACACAAGCTAGGCTTTCGTTTCTGGTGAGGACATGGCAGGCACAATCTACAGACCTGAACCGAGATCTCGTGCTTCTGAAGTCAGGGTGAGGATCAGACGATCACTCAGGTTGGACCTTATGTCCCTGATGTCCCCTTCATGAAGGGGGTGGGTATCACAAGGCCATGGGTGTTTTCTCACGATGCGAGTTGTGAGAAGCTCCCAAAGTCAAAGATTCTTCTGCAGGACAAATGAGACCTGTTGGTTGGCTCCAGGCCAACGATTCCAAGCAGGGTTTTAAGGATGGATGGCGGGGTAGGCCACCTCGCATTCCAATTGTCTCCTAGCAAAGAGACAAGTTAGATCTGCTGGATCTCGCGGAGCAACCGAATATGCTCAGTTGAAATGGACTCTCCTGTGTATGGGTCCTAATGTATTTTTGTGTCTATGGAGACCTTGAAATGGAGCGGTGGCCCTGGGCCCCTGAAGGGTTCTCCTAAAGAGAGGCTTTCACACATCTCCATCGTGCAAGTTTCCCTTTGTAGATGAGATTTGTTCTGATGAGTGAGTCAAGAAACAGCCATATGCTGTTATTGAAATCCAGGCCTCTGAGGAGAGATGCCTGGAAACCAAGGCAATGGATCCGATAGGTGCCTAGGGGCCTGTTCGTTCCATTTTACCACTGGGGACATCAGTCTACGGGTCTGAGTGCCGGTAGGTGCTCAGTAGGGCCTAGAATGCACCATTTTTCATGGGAAGCCACAAATATTTGGATGGCCTCCGGACTTTGGAGGTTTATACTCTTAGAAGGGTTGTGGCCATTGGAATGGGCAGATAAAATTCCGTTGGAGAGGGCAATCAGAGTCGTCAGGTTTGGCTCCAGGGGTCTGAGCCTGTAGGGTGTGTAGGCCAGGGCTGTTTGGACAGTTGTCTGAAATCACAAACTCGGCTTATGTTTCAGGTCATAGGTATGGCAGGACTGATCTACAGACCATGAGGAGAACTCTTCGAAATATGAAAAAATGGCATGTGTGAAGGTCTTGCTCAAGTTTTGGTCTCTGGATATCGTGTCACTCATGGTCGTGAAATTTCCGTGTGACTTCATGGGAAATGGACGAGTCTTACTCTCTGGGGGTTTGGCCCCGTCCAAAGAGTTTGGGGTCATTCTGGGGATGGAAGAAGTCCGTTGTTCTGTTGTTGTACATTTGTTTTGTTTTGTTTTTCAACCTCAGGTGTCCCACCCAATGAGGGATTCCAGAGTAGAGCCCTGGGGAGGGGCGACTGGACAACCAGAAATCTGGTTAAAAATTGGGGCCTAGGGACATGTCAAGCCCATTATGACATCTAATGGTCCAGCCACTGAGAGGACGTACTAGAGGACAGGACTCACGCTGAGGGTCACAATGCGTGTTTATGCCCTCGTCATACTCAAGAATGGGCGGGGCCTCAGGGTCAATGCTGTTTTTTCCTACAATGAACGTTGGACAACCTGCCAACCACAAGGTTTCTTGCCATGGGTAAGGAAGAGTTCTGATTTCTGCATCAAAGTCACACCTGGACATGATTCGAATTAAGGTCTAGGTTCTGAAGCCTGAAAACTGAGGTAGGGAAGAGATGATGACCTAAGGCCATGGCGGGTCTGATGTGCTCAGTGTGCGGTCTGCTGTCTGGGTGTTGGTCACGAGGTCCGGGCTCAGGTTGTCAGACAGTGCATTAGTGCCCAGGTTAGACTATATATTTTGGGTGCATTCGAGTGTCGTGTCTGTTCTTATCTGAAGAAATCTTCAGGATATGAAGAATGAGCGAGTCTGTGGCGCATGCTCAGGCTTTTGTCTCTGGATTTTGTATCAGCGATGGCCGTGGAATGTTGGGGAGGACTCACGGGCCATGGACGAATCTTGCTCTCTGTGGATTTGGCCGGATCCCAATTGTTTTTCGTCAATCTGTGGTATGGGAGGACTCCTTTCAGGTTTGTTACCTCAGGGGTCACACCAAAAGAGGAATTCCAAAGCAGAGCCCTGGGGAAGAGTGAAGGGACAACCCGAACTATGGTTAAAAACTCGGGCCTAGGGGCATGGCAAGCCCAATATGCTGTCTCTCCATCCAGCCACTGAGAGGCCTTACCTGAGGACTGGGCTCAGGCTGAGGTTCACAATGTGTGTTTGTGACCAATGTGGCCCGCAAGCGTGGGCGGGGCCTCATGGGCCACACTGGTTTCAACTACACTGAACCTTGGACAACATGCCATCCACAAGTTTTCTTGCCATGGGGAAAGAGTTCTGATGTCTGCATAATTTTCAAAACCGGGCCGTGATTGGAGATAATTTCTAGGTTCTGAAGCCTGAAAACCGAGGTTAAGAAGAAATGATGAACAATGGCCATGACGGGTCCGATGTGCTCAGTGTGCGGCCAGCTGTCTGGGTGGAGCCAGGAAGTCCAGGCTCAGGCTGTGTCAGAAAGGGCATTAGTGCCCAGGTCAGCCTATATATTTGGGGTACAGCCGAATGGCGTGCAGGTTGATCCACATTTGGGGTTTCTGTGTACCCCAGAGTGCAATGTTTTTATTCTGGAGGGCAGGCAGAGTGCTGAATTATTAGTTCTGGATTGCCAAACGGGAGGGCTTGTGGGCCAGTAGTCTGAGGATGGAAGTATGAGAACCCAAGCTAGGCCTAGGTTTCTGGGTGAGGATATGGCAGGCAAAATCTACAGACCTGAATCGAGATGTCGTGCATCTGAAGTCAGGGCGAGGAGCAGATGATCGCTCAGGTTGGACATTCTGTCCCTGATGGCCCCTTCTTGAAGGGGTGTGGGTCACGAGGCCTTGGGGGTTTTCCCACGATGGGAGTTGAGAGAAGCTCCCAAATGCAAAGATTCATCAGCAGGACAATTGAGACCTGTTGGTTGGCTGCAGGACAACGATTCTGAGCAGGGTTCTAAGGATGGATGGCTGGGTAGCCCACCTGGCATTCCAATTGTCTCCAAGCATCAAGACAGGATAGATCTGCTGGAACTGGGGGAGCAACCGAGGAGGATGAGTTGAGATGGACTCTCCCGTGGATGTGTCCTAATATGATTTTGTGTCTATGGAGACCTTGAAATGAAGTACTGGCCCTGGGGCCCTGAAGTGCTCTCGTAAAGAGAGGCTTTCACAGAGCTCCATCGTGCAAGTTTCCCGTGTGTAGATGAAATTTGTTCTGATGGGTTAGTCAAGAACAGCCATATGCTGTTATTGAAATCCAGGCCTCTGAGGAGAGATGCCTGGAAACCAAAGCAATGGATCCGATAGGTGCCTAGGGGCCTGTTTGTTCCTTTTTACTTCTGGGGACATCAGTCTATGGATCTGAGTGCCGGTAGGTGCTCAGATGGGCCCAGATTGCCCCTGTTTGTCCTGGGAAGCCACAAATATTGGGATGGCCTCAGGGACTTTGGAGGTTTATCCTCGTAGTAGGGTTGTGGCCATTGGAATGGAGACATGCAATTCCCTTGGAGAGGGCAAGCACATTCGTCAGGTTTGGCTCCAGGGGTCTGAGCCTGTAGGGTGTGTAGGCCAGGGCTGTTTGGACAGTTGTCTGAAAACACAAACTCGGCTTATGTTTCAGGTCATAGGTATGGCAGGACTGATCTACAGACCATGAGGAAAACTCTTCGGGATATGAAAAAAGGGCGAGTGTGAGGCTCTTGCTCACGTTTTTGTCTCTGGATATCGTGTCACTCATGGTCGTGAAATTTCCGGTTGACTTCATGGGAAATGGACGATTCTTACTCTCTGGGGGTTTGGCCCCGTCCAAGGAGTTTGGGGTCACTCTGTGGCATGTAAGAAGTCCGTTTTTTTGTTGTTGTTGATTTGTTTTATTTTGTTTTTCAACCTCAGGTGTAACACCAAATTAGGGATTCCAGAGTAGAGCCCTGGGGAGGGGCGACTGGACAACCAAAATCTGGTTAAAAATTGGGGCCTAGGGATATGTTAAGCCCATTATGACATCTAATGGTCCAGCCACTGAGAGGATTTACTAGAGGTCAAGAATCACGCTGAGGGTCACAATGCGTGTTTATGCCCTCGTCGCACTCAAAAATGGGCGTGAACTCAGGGTGAATGCTGGTTTCTCCTACTCTGAACGTAGGATAACATGGCAACCACAAGGTTTCTTGCCATGGGTAAGTAAGAGTTCTCCTTTCTGCATCACAGTCACCCCTGGGCAGTGATTGGAGATAAGGTCTAGGTTCTGAAGCCTGAAAACTGAGGTAGGGCAGAGAAGATGACCTAAGGCCATGGCGGGTCTGATGTGCTCAGTGTGCGGTTAGCTGTCTGGGTGTTGCTCAGGAGGTCCCGGCTCAGGTTGTGTCAGACAGTGCATTACTGCCCAGGTTAGACTATATAATTTGGGTACATTCGAGTGCCGTGTAGGTTTATTCTCATTTAATGTGCCCGGGCAACTCATTAGGCAATATATTTTTTCTAGAGGGCAGGCAGAGTGCTGCAATGATGGTCCGGAATTGCCACACTTATAGGCTTCGGGGCCAGGAGTGTGAGGATGGAAGTCTGAGAACACAAGCTAGACTTGGGTCACAGGGCGAGGGCACGGCATGTACCCCCTGAAGATCTGAAGCAATATCTCATGCTTCTGAAGTCAGATCGAGGATCAGACGTTGGCTCAGCTTGGATTTTCTGTTCATGACGGCCCCTTCATGAAGGGAGCGGATTCCTGAGAGCGTGGAGGTTTTCCCACGTTGGGAGTGGTGGGATGCCCCCTCCAAGGATTCCTTCTGCAGGACAATTGAGACCTGTTGGATAACTCCAGGACATCCCATATGGATGAGTCCAGACTAAAGTTCGAGGATGGATGCCTGGGAAGCCCGCCTCGCATTCCAATTGTCTCATAGCGACAAGACAGTTTAGATCTGATGGCTCTGCGGGAGCAACCGGGGTGGCTGAGTTGAAATGGACTTTCCTGAGGATGGGTCTAATGTGTGTTTGTGTCCATGAGGGCCTTTAAATGGGGCGGTGGCACCTGGACCCTGAAGTATTCTCCTCAGCTTTTGACATAGCTCCCATGCACAAGTTTCCTTGTGGAGACGAGTTTGGTTCTGATGGGTGCCTCAAAAAACCCCAATGCTGGTATTGGAAACCAGAGTTTTGAGGAGACATGCCTGTAAAGCAAAGCAATGGATCCGATTTTAGCCTAGGGTCCTGTCTGGTTCAATCTTCTTCTCTGGGGACATCCATCTAGGATATGAGAGGAGGTAAATGCTCAGCTGGTGTCAGACTGACCTTTTTTGTCCCTGGCGACCTATTCTATTGGGATGGCCTCAGGGACTTTGGAGGGTTCTCCTAATTTGTACGATTTTGGACAATGGAATGGGCAGAATTCCCATGGATTGGGTAGGCACAGTCCGAATGTGTGGCTCCAGGGTCCCCAGCCTGGATGGTGTGTGGCCCAGGACTTTGAGGACAGAAGTCTGAAAACAAAACTCAGCTTATGTTTGGGGACGTAGGTATGGCAGGCCCGATCTACAAACCATGAGAAGACATCTTCAGAATAAAAAGAAAGTGCGAGTCTGATGTGCTTGCTCAGAATTTTGTCTCTGTATTTTGTTTCAGTGATGGCCGTGGAATGTCGAGGAGGCCTCATGGGCCATGGATGAATCGTCCTCTCTGTGGATTTGGCCCGATCCCAATTGTTTTTCCTCAATCTTTTGGATGGAGGACTCCTTTCAGGGTTGTTACATCAGGTGTCCCACCAAAAGAGGAATTCCAAAGCAGAGCCCTGGGGAAGAGTGAAGGGACAACCCGAACTATTGTTAAAAATTGGGGCCTATGGGCAGGGCAAGCCCAATATGCTGTCTCTTCATCCAGCCACTGAGGGGCCTTACCTGAGGTCTGGGCTAAGGCTGTGGGTCACAATGTGAGTTTGCCACCTATGTGGCCCGCGAGCAATGGCGGGGCCTCATCGGACAAACAGGTTTCCACTACACTGAACGTTGGACAACAATCCAACCACAAGTTTCTTGCCATTGGGCAGGAGTTCTGATTTCTGCATCATTTTCAAACCTGGGCAGTGATTGGAGATAAGGTCTAGGATCTGAATCCTGTAAACCGAGTTTGGGAAGAGATTACGACCCAAGGCAATGGCTGTTCCTATGTGCTCAGGGAGCGGCAAGATGTCTGGGTGGGGCCAGGAGTTCCAGGCTCAGGCTCTGTCAGAAAGGGCATTATTGCCCAGGTCAGACTATATATTTTGGGTACAGCCAATTGGCGTGCAGGTTGATCTTCATTTGGGGTTTCTGGGTAGCCCCAGATGGCAATGTTTTTCTTCTGGAGGGCAAGCAGAGTGCTGCATTGTAATTCTGGATTGCCAAACTGGAGGGCTTGAGGGCCATTAGTCTGAGGACGGAAGTCTGAGGACACAAGCTAGGCTTAGGTTTCTGGGTGAGGACATGGCAGGCACAATATACAGACCTGAATCGAGATCTCATGCATCTAAAGTCAGGGTGAGGATCAGACTATTTCTCAGGTTTGACCTTATGTCCCTGATGGCCCCTTCATGAAGGGGGGGTTATCACGAGGCCATGGGGGTTTCTCAGGATGGGAGTTGTGAGAAGCTCCCTACTGCAAAGATTCTTCTGCAGGAAAATTGAGACCTGTTGGTTGGCTCCAAGCCAATGATTCTGAGCAGGGTTCTAAGGATGGATGGCGGGGTAGCCCACCTCACATTCCAATTGTCTCCTAGCAACAAGACAAGTTAGATCTGCTGGATCTCGCGGAGCAACCGAATATGCTGTGTTGAATTGGACTCTCTCGTGCATGTGTCCTAATATGATTTTGTGTCTATGGAGACCTTGGAATGAAGCGGTGGCACTGGGGCCCTGAAGGGTTCTCCTAAAAAGAGGTTTCGACACACCTCCCACGTGCAAGTTTCCCATGTGCAGATGAGTTTTGTTCTGATGGGTGAGTCAAGAAACAGCCATATGCTGGTACTGAAATCGAGGCCTGTGAGGAAGATGCCTGGAAACCAAAGCAATTGATCCGATTAGTGCCTAGGGGCCTGTTCATTCCTTTTTACCTTTGGGGATATCAGTCTACGAGTCTGAGTGCAGGTAGGTTCTCAGATGGGCTCAGATTGCTCCTGTTTGTCCTGGGAAGCCACCACTATTGGGATGGCCTCAGGGAATTTGGAGGAATATCCTATTAGTAGGGTTGTGGCCATTGGAATGGGCACACAGAATTCCCTTTGAGAGGGCAAGTACAGTCCTCAGGTTGGCTCCAGGGGCCTGAGCCTGTAGGGTGTGTAGGCCAGGGCTGTTTGGACAGTTGTCTGAAAACACAAACTCAGATTATGTTTCGGGTCATAGGTATGGCAGGACTGATCTACAGACCATGAGAACTCTTGAGGATATGAAAAATGGGCGAGTGTGAGGCTCTTGCTCAAGTTTTTATCTCTGGATATCGTGCCATTCATGGTCATGAAATATCTGGGTGACTTCATGGGAAATGGACGACTCTTACTCTCTGGGGGGTTGGCCCCTTCCAAAGAGTTTGGGGTCATTCTGTGGGATGGAAGAAGTCCGTTTTTTTTTGTTGTTGTTGTTGTTGTTTTTTTGTTTTGTTTTTCAAACACCACCAAATAAGGGATTCCAGAGTAGAGCACCTGGGAGGGGCGATTGAACAACCAGAAATCTGGTTTAAATTTGGGGCATAGGGACATGTCAAGCCATTATGGAATCTAATGGTCTAGCCACTGAGAGGATGTACTAGAGGACAGGACTCACGCTGAGGGTCACAATGCGTGTTTATGCCCTCGTGCACTCAAGATTGGGCGGCGCCTCAGGGTGAATGCTGGTTTCCCCTACACTGAACTTTGGACAATATGCCAACCATAAGGTTTCTTGCCATGGGTAAGGAAGAATTCTGATTTCTGCATCACAGTCACCCCTGGGCAGTGATTGGAGATAAGGTCTAGGTTCTGAAGCCTGAAAACTGAGGTAGGGAAGAGATGATGACCTAAGGCCACGGCGTGACTTATGGGCTCAGGGTGCGGTCAGATGTCTGGGTGTTGCTCAGGAGGTCCCCGCTCAGGGTGTTTCAGTCAGTGCATTACTGCCCAGGTTAGACTATATAATTTGGGTACATTCGAGTGCCGTGTAGGTTTATTCTCATTTAATGTGCCCGGGCAGCTCATTGGAAAATATTTTGTTTCTAGAGGGCAGGCAGAGTGCTGCAATGATGGTCCGGAATGCCAAAATTGTGGGCTTCGGGGCCAGGAGTGTGAGGACGGAAGTCTGAGAACACAAGCTAGACTTGGAATTCAGGGCGAGTGAACGGCATGTACCTCCTGAAGATCTGAAGCAATATCTCATGCATCTGAAGTCAGAGCGAGGATCAGACGTTGGCTCAGCTTGGATTTTCTGTTCATGACGGCCCCTTCATGAAGGGAGCCTAATCTCGAGGCCGTGGAGGTTTTGCCACGTTGTGAGTGGTGGGATGCCCCCTCCTAGGATTCCTTCTGCGGGACAATTGAGACCTGTTAGACAGCTCCAGGACATCCCATATGGATGAGTCCAGACCAACGTTCGAGGATGGATGCCTGGGAAGCCCGCCTCGCATTCCAATTGTCTCCTAGCGACAAGACAGTTTAGATCTGATGGCTCTGCGGGAGCAACCGGGGTGGCTGAGTTGAAATGGACTTTCCTGAGGATGGGTCTAATGTGTGTTTGTGTCCATGAGGGCCTTGGAATGGGGCGGTGGCACCGGGACCCTGAAGTATTCTCCTCAGCTTTTGACATAGCTCCCATGCACAAGTTTCCTTGTGGAGACGAGGTTTGTTCTGATGGGTGCCTCAGGATAACCCCAATGCTGGTATTGGAATCCAGGATTTTGAGGAGACATGCCTGTAAACCAAAGCAATGGATCCGATTTTGGCCTAGTGTCCTGTCTGGTTCAATCTTCTTCTCTGGGGACATCCATCTAGGGTATGAGTGGAGGTAGATGCTCAGCTGGTGTCAGACTGACCTTTTTTGTCCCTGGCGACCTATTCTATTGGGATGGCCTCAGGGACTTTGGAGGGTTATCCTAATTTGTACGATTTTGGACAATGGAATAGGCAGAATTCCCATGGATTGGGTAGGCACAGTCCGAATGTGTGGCTCCAGGGGCCCCAGCCTGGATGGTGTGTGGCCCAGGACTTTGAGGACAGAAGTCTGAAAACACAAACTCAGCTTATGTTTGGGGACGTAGGTATGGCAGGCCCGATCTACAAACCATGAGAAGACATCTTCAGGATATGAAGATAGTGCGAGTCTGAGGCGCTTGCTCAGGCTTTTGTCTCTGGATTTTGTTTCAGCGATGGCCGTGGAATGTCGAGGAGGCCTCATGGGCCATGGACGAATCTTGCTCTCTGTGGATTTTGCCCAGTCCCAATTGTTTTTCGTCAATCTGTTGGATGGAGTACTCCTTTCAGGGTTGTTACATTAGGTGTCCCACCAAAAGAGGAATTCCAAAGCAGAGCCCTGGGGAAGAGTGAAGGGACAACCCGAACTATTGTTAAAGATTGGGGCCTAGGGGCATGGCAAGCCCAATATGCTGTCTCTTCATCCAGCCACTGAGAGGCCTTACCTGAGGACTGGGCTAAGGCTGAGGGTCACAATGTGTGTTTGCCACCTATGTGGCCCGCGAGCAATGGCGGGGCCTCATTGGACACACTGGTATCCACTACACTGAACATTATACAACAAGCCTACCACAAGGTTTCTTGCCATCGTGAAAGAGTTCTGATTTCTGCATCATTTTCCAACATGGGCAGTGATTGAAGATAAGGTCTAGGTTGAAAATCCTGAAAACCGAGGCTGGGAAGAGATAACGACCTAAGGCAATGGCTGGTCCGATGTGCTCAGTGAGCGGCCAGCTGTATGGGTGGGGCCAGGAGGTCCAGGCTCAGCCTCTGTCAGAAAGGGCATTATTGCCCAGGTCAGACTATATATTTTGGGTACAGCCAAGTGGCATGCAAGTTGATCTTCATTTGGGGTTTCTGGTTAGCCCCAGAAGGCAATGTTTTTCTTCTGGAGGGCAGGCAGAGTGCTGCATTGTAATTCTGGATTGCCAAACTGGAGGGCATGTGGACCATTAGTCTGAGGATGGAAGTCTGAGGACCCAAGCTAGGCTTAGGTTTCTGGGAGAGGACATGGCAGGCACAATCTACAGATCTGAACCGAGATCTCGTGCATCTGAAGTCAGGGTGAGTTTCAGACGATCGCTCCGGTTGGACCTTATGTCCCTTAGGGCAATTTCATGAAGGGGGGCGGATCACGAGGCCATGGGTGTTTTCTCACGATGGGAGTTGTGAGAAGCTCCCAACTTCAAAGATTCTTCTGCAGGACAATTGAGACCTGTTGGTTGGCTCCAGGCTAACGATTCCGAGCAGGGTTCTAAGGATGGATGGCTGGGTAGCCCACCTCGCATTCCAATTGTCTCCTAGCAACAAGACAAGTTAGATCTGCTGGATCTCGCGGAGGAACCGAATACGCTGAGTTGAAATGGACTCTCCTGTGGATGGGTCCTAATGTGTTCTTGTGTCTATGGATACCTTGGAATGCCGTGGTGGCACTGGGGCCATGAAGGGTTCTCCTAAACAGAGGCTTTGACATCACTCCCACGTGCGAGTTTCCCATGTGTAGATGAGATTTGTTCTGGTGGGTGAGTCAAGAAACAGCCATATGCTGGTACTGAAATCCAGGCCTCTGAGGAGAGATGCCTGGAAACCAAAGCAATGGATCCTATTAGGGCCTAGGGGCCTGTTCCTTTCTTTTTAACTCTGGGGATATCAGTCTACAAGTCTGAGTGCAGGTAGGTTCTCAGATGGGCTCAGATTGCTCCTGTATGTCCTGGGAAGCCACCACTATTGGGATGGCCTCAGGGACTTTGGAGGTTTATCCTATTAGTAGCGTTGTGGCCATTGGAATGGGCACACAGAATTCCCTTGGAGAAGGCAAGTACAGTCCTCAGGTTGGCTCCAGTGGCCTAAGCCTGTAGGCTGTGTAGGCCAGGGCTGCTTGGACAGTTGTCTGAAAACACAAACTCGGCTTATGTTTCGGGTCATAGGTATGGCAGGACTGATCTACAGACCATGAGGAGAACTCTTCGGGATATGAAAAAAGGGCGAGTGTGAGGCTCTTGCTTAAGTATTTATCTCTGGATATCATGCCATTCATGGTCAATAAATTTCCGGGTGACTTCATGGGAAATGGACGAGTCTTACTCCCTGGGGATTTGGCCCAAACCAAAAGGTTTGGGGTCATTCTGTGGGACGGAAGAAGTCCGTTTTTTGTTGTTGTTGTTTTGTTTTGTTTTGTTTTACAAACTCAGGGGTCCCACCAAATGAGGGATTCCAGAGTAGAGCCCTGGGGGTGATTGGACAACCAGAAATCTGGTTAAAATTGGGTCCTAGGGACAGCTAGACTTGGGTTTCAGGGCGAGGGCACGGCATGTACCCCCTGAAGATCGGAAGTAATATCTCATGCTTCTGAAGTCAGAGCGAGGATCAGACGTTGGCTCAGCTTGGATTTTCTGTTCATGACGGCCCCTTCATGAAGGGAGCGGATTCTCGAGAGCGTGGAGGTTTTCCCACGTTGGGAATGGTGGGATGCCCCCTCCAAGGATTCCTTCTGCGGGACAATTGAGACCTGTTGGACAGCTCCAAGATATCCCATATGGATGAGTCCAGACCAATGATCAAGGATGGATGCCTAGGAAGCCCGCCTCGCATTCCAATTGTCTCATAGCGACAAGACAGTTTAGATCTGATGGCTCTGCGGGAGCAACCGGGGTGGCTGAGTTGAAATGGACTTTCCTGAGGATGGGTCTAATGTGTGTTTGTGTCCATGAGGCCTTGGAATGGGGCGATGGCACCGGGACCCTGAAGTATTCTCCTCAGCTTTTGACATAGCTCCCATGCACAAGTTTCCTTGTGGAGACGAGTTTGGTTCTGATGGGTGCCTCAGGAAAACCCCAATGCTGGTATTGCAACCCAGGGTTTTGAGGAGACATGCCTGTAAACCAAAGCAATGGATCCGATTTTGGCCTAGGGTCCTGTCTGGTTCAATCTTCTTCTCTGGGGACATCCATCTAGGGTATGAGTGGAGGTAGATGCTCAGCTGGTGACAGACTGCCCTTTTTTGTCCAGGGCAAGCTATACTATTGGGATGGCCTCAGGGACTTTGGAGGGTTCTCCTAATTTGTACGATTTTGGACAATGGAATGGGCAGAATTCCCATGGATTGGGTAGGCACAGTCCTAATGTGTAGCTCCAGGGTCCCCAGCCTGGAGGGTATGTGGCCCAGGACTTTGAGGACAGAAGTCTGAAAACACAAACTCAGCTTATGTTTGGGGACGTAGGTATGGCAGGCCCGATCTACAAACCATGAGAAGACATCTTCAGGATATGAAGATAGTGCGAGTCTGAGGCGCTTGCTTGGGCTTTTGTCACTGGATTTTGTATCAGCAATGGCCGTGGAATGCCGAGGAGGCCTCATGGGCCATGGACGGAATCTTGCTCTCTGTGGATTTGGCCCGATCCCAATTGTTTTTCGTCAATCTGTTGGATGGAGGACTCCTTTTAGGGTTGTAACATCAGGTGTCCTACCAAAAGAGGAATTACAAAGCAGAGCCCTGGGGAAGAGTGAAGGGACAACACGAAATATGGTTAAAAATTGGGGCCTAGGGGCATGGCAAGCCCAATATGCTGTCTCTTCATCCAGCCACTGAGAGGCCTTACCTGAGGACTGGGCTAAGGCTGAGGGTCACATTGTGTGTTTGCTACCTATCTAGACCGCGAGCAATGTCGGGGCCTCAAGGGACACACTGGTTTCCATTACACTGAACGTTGGACAACAAGCCAACCACAAGTTTTCCTGCCATCGAGAAGGAGTTCTGATTTCTGCATCATTTTCAAACCCGGGCAGTGATTGCAGATAACGTGTAGGTTCTGAAGCCTGAAAACTGAGGTTGGGAAGGGATAACGACCTAAGGCCATGGCGGGTCTGAAGTTCTCAGTTTGTAGCCAGCTGTCTGGGTGGGCCCAGGAGGTCCAGGCACAGGCTGTCTCAGAAAGGGCATTATTGCCCAGGTCATCCAATATATATTTTGGGTATAGCCAAGTGTCGTGCAGGTTGATCTTCATTTGGGGATTCTAGGTAGCCCCAGAAGGCAATGAATTTCTTCTGCAGGGCAGGTAGAGTGCTGCATTGTAGTTCTGGATTGCCAAACTGGAGGGCTTGTGAGCCAGTAGTCTGTGGACAGAAGTCTGAGGGCACAAGCAAGGCTTAGGTTTCTGGGTGGGGACATGACAGGCACAATCTACAGACCTGAACCGAGATCTCATGCATCTGAAGTCAGGGTGAGGATCAGACAATCGCTCAGGTTGGACCTTATGTCCCTGATGGCCCCTTTATGAAGGGGGGGGATCATGTGGCCATGGGGGTTTTCTCAGGATGGGAGTTCTGAGAATCTCCCAACTGCAAAGATTCTTCTGCAGGACAATTGAGACCTGTTGGTTGGCTCCAGGCCAACGATTCCGAGCAGGGTTTTAAGGATGGATGGCGGGGTAGGCCACCTCACATTCCACTTGTCTCCTAGCAACAAGACAAGTGAGATCTGCTGGATCTCGCGGAGCAACCGAATATGCTCAGTTGAAATGGACTCTCCTGTGGTTGGGTCCTAATGTGTTTTTGTGTCTATGGAGACCTTGTAATGTGTCAGTGGCACACAGTCCCTGAAGGATTCTCCTAACTGTAGGTTTTGAGACATCTTTAAAGGATAATTTTCCCATGTGGAGAAGAGATTTGTTCTGATTGCTGCCTCATGAAATCCCCATATGCTAATATTGGAAACCAGGCCTCTGAGGAGAGATACCTGTAACCGAAAGCAATGAATCTGATTCAGGCCTAGGGGCCTGTCTGTTTCAATCTTCTTCTCTGGGGACATCCATCTACGCTGAGTAGATGTAGATGCTCAGCTGGTTTCAGATGACCCTTGTTTGTCCTGGGCGGCCTACATTATTGGGATGTCCTTGGGGACTCTGGAGGTTTTTCCTAATTTGTACGATTGTGGACAATGGAATGGGCAGAATTCCCGTGGTGTGGACAGGCACAGTCCTGATGTGTGGCTCCAGGGGCCCCAGCCTGAAGGGTGTGTGGGCCAGGAATGTGGGGACAGAAGTCTGAAAACACAAACTCGGCTTAGGTTTGGGAAGTAGGTATGGCAGGCCCGATCTAAAGACCGTGAGGAGAACTCTTCGGGATACGACAAAAGAGCGAGTGTGAGGCGCTTGCTCAGACTTTTGTCTCTGGATTTGTTGTCAACGATGGCTGTGGAATCTCGGGGAGGCCTCATGGGCCATGGACGAGACTTCCTCTCTGTGAATTTGGTCCAATCCCAATTGTTTTGGGTCAATCTGAAGGATGGGAGGAGTCCTTTTAGTTTTGTTACCTCAGGTGTCCCACCAAAAGAGGGATTCCAAAGCAGAGCTCTGGGGAGGGATGAATGGACAACCCGAACAATCCAATTGGGGGGAGGTTGAGAACCGAGCAGGTTGATCCTCATTTGGGGTTTATGGAGATCCCCATAGAGCAACGTTTTTCTTCTGGAGGGCCAGCATAGGGCTGCATTTTGGTTCCAGAATTCCAAGTCTTGAGGACATGTTTGCCAGGAGTGTGAGGGAGGAAGTCTGAAAACACAAGGTAGCACGAGGTTTGGGCCCATTGTGCAGAGGCTGAATCGAGATCTCCTGCATCTGAGGTCAGGGCGAGTATCAGATGTTGCCTCAAGCTGGAGTTTGTTCCATGACGGCCCCTTCCTGAAGGGGGTGGGGCGTCATGAGGCCAGGGAGGTTTCCCTACGCTGGGAGTTGTGAGCTGCTCCAAACTTCAAAGTTTCCTTCTTCAGGACAGTCGAGTACTATTGGATGGTTCCAGGATGCCCCATACAGAAAGACTCGAGAGCAGGGGCCTAAGCATGGATGCCGAGAAACGCCAACTCACCTTCCCACTGCCTGGTCGAGACAAGGCACGCTCAATCTGCGGGCTCTTGGTTGAGCTACCCAGAAGGCTGAGTTTAAATGGACTTTCCTGAGGATGAGTCATAATGTGGGTTGGTGGCCATGGAGACCTTGGAATGTGGCAGTAGCTAAGGGACTCTGCAGGATTCTCCACCCCGAAGGGTTTGACACAACTCCAACAAGGAAGCTTTCCAAGTGGTGATGGGAGGTGTTCTGTCTGGTGCCTCAGGATAGCCCCATATGCTGGTCTTCGAACCCAGGCCTCTGAGGAGTGATACCTGGACACCAAAGCAAGAGTTCATAATAGGGCCTAGGGGCCTGTCTGGCTCAATCTTCTGTCTCTGCCGATATCAGTCTGTGTGTCTGCATGGAGGTAGTAGTTGCTGAGCTGGTGTCATAATGCCCCTGTTTGTCCAGTGCGGCTTGCGGTAGTGGGATGTCCTTGGGGACCTTGAGTTTTCTACTATTTTATAGAGTTGCGGCCAATGGAACGGGCAGTTTCTTAGGAGAGAGCAGGCACAGTTCTGTGGTGTGGCTCCAGAGACCCCAGCCTGGAGGCGGTGTGGGCCACGGCTGTGCAGACAGACATCCAAAAACCCAAACTCAGCTCAGGTTTGGGGCCGAGGTTATGGCAGGCCTGATCTACAGTCCGTGAGGGGAGCTCCTCTGGATATGAAAGAAGGGTGAGAGGGAGGCAGTCGCTCAGTCTTTTGTCTCTGGATATTTTGTCCAAAATGGCCGTTTAATGTAGGAGTTGCCTCATGGGTCGTAGAAGTCTCCCTCTCTGGTAGTTTGTCCAGCCCCCAAGAGTTTGAGGTCATTTTGTGGGAAGGGAAGAGTCCTGTTTTCTGCTTCATGTGTCCCCCCAGTAGAGGGATTCTGGTGCATAGCAGTGGGTACTGACAACTGGAATACTCGCTCTCTGGTTAAGCCTGGGGGCCTATGGATATGACAAGCCCCATATGCAGGATCTTGGTCCTGCCACTGAGAGGCGTTACTTTAATACGGGACTCATGCTAAGGTCACAATGCATGTCTGTGCCCTAGGCGGCCCTCAAGCACTGGCGTGGCCTTTCCGACAATGCAGGTTTTCCCACATTGAACGTTGGACAACATGCCAACCACAAGGTTTCTGGCCATGGGGAAGGAGGAATTCTAATTTCTGCATCACGTTCACCCCTGGGCAGTGATTGGAGATAAGGTCTAGGTTCTGAAGCCTGAAAACCGAGGTTGGGAAGAGATGACGAACTACAGCCATAGCGGGTCCCTTGTGTCCAGGTTGGAGCCAGCTGTCTAGGTGTCGTTTGGGATGTCTTTTCTCAGGCTGTGCCAGACAGGGCTTTAGTATTCAGGGTAGGCTGTATAATTGCTTTACAGTCGAGTGGCATGCATTAGATAATCATTTGGGGTTTCTTATTAGCAGCATAGGGCAAAGTTTTTCTTCTGGAGGGCAGGCAGAGTGCTGCATTTTGGCTTCGGAATTCCCAAACTGGAGGGCTTGTGGGCCAGGAGAGTGAGGACGGAAGTCTGAGAGCACAAGCTAGGCTTAGGTTTCGGGGAATGGACATGGCAGGCACACTCTGCAGAGCTGAATTGAGATCTCATGAGTCTGAAGTCAGGTCGAGGATCAGACTTTGGCTCAGGTTGGAGTTTCTGTCCATGTTGGCCCCTTCATGAAGGGGGGGGCATTATGAGGCCATGGGGGTTTTCCCGCTATTAGAGTTGTGAGATGCTCCAAACCGCAAGGAATCTTTCTGTGGGACAATTAAGATTTGTTGGATGGCTCCAGGACGTCTCATAAGGTATTTTTCCAGAACAGGGTTCTAAGTATGGATGCCTGGGCAGACAGCCTCAATTCCAATTGTCTCCTAGCAACAAGAAACGTTTGATCTGCTGGCTTGGGGTAGCATCAGAGGGGGCTGAGTTGGAATGGACTTTCCTGAGGATGGTCTTAAATGAGTTGACATGGACTTTCCTGAGGATGGTCTTAATGTTGGTTTGAGTCCATTGAGACCTTGGTATGGGGCAGTGGCACCAGGGCCCTGAAGGATTCTCCTAACCACAGGTTATAACAAAGCTCCAATGAGCAAGTTTTCCATGGGGAGACGAGATTTGCTCTTATGGGTGCCTCAGGAAACCACCATTTGCTGGTATTGGAAATGAGGCCTCTGAGGAGAGATGCCTGGAAACCAAAGCAATGGATCTGATTAGGGCCTAGGGGCCTGTCCGGTTCAATATTCTTCTCTGGGGACATCTTTTGTCTGAGTGGAGGTAGTTGCTCAGCTGGTTTGAGATCACACCTGTTTGTCCTGGGCGGCCTACACTATTGGGATGGCCTCGGTAACTTTGGAGGTTTTTCCTAATTTGCAAGGTTGTGGCCAATGGAATGGGAAGAATTCTCTTGAAAGGGAAGCACAGTCCTGAGGTGTGGCTCCAGGGACCCAAGTGTGGAGCGTGTGTGGTCCAGGGCTATTTGGACAAAAGTCTGAAAACACAAACTCCACTTAGGTTTGGGTCTGTAGGTATGGCCGGCCCGATATATAGACCGTGAGCAGAACTCTTCGGGATATGAACAAAGGGCGAAAGTGAGGTGCTTGCTCATGCTTATTTTTTTCTGGATATGTGTCACCGATTGCCATGGAATGTCCGGGTGTCCTCATGGGCCATCGATGAGGCTCCCTTTCTGGGGATTTGACCCAATCCCAAGAGTTTGGGGTCATTCTGTGGGAAGGGAGGGGGCCTTTCTGTTTTTTTTTTGTTTTTTTTTGTTTGTTTGTTTGTTTTTTTTTACCTCAGGTGGACCACCAAAAGAGGGATTCCACAGCAGAGTCCTGGGGAGGGGCGACTGGACAACCAGAACTCTGGTTAACATTGGGACCTATAAACAGGGCAAGCCCCATATGTGGGCTCTTGGTCCAGACACTGAGAGGCCTTCCTTGAGCATAGGGCTCACATTGAGTTTCACAATGTGTTTTTGTGCCCAAGGAGCCCCTCAAGTCAGGGCGTGGCCTAATGTACCATGCTGGTTCCTCCTACACTGAACGTTGCACAATATGGCAACCACAAGTTTTCTGGCCATGGGGAGGAAGGAGTTCTAATTTCTGCAACACTTTCACTCCTGGACTGTGATTGGATTTAAGGTCTAGGTTCTGAAGCCTGAAAACTGAGGTTGGGAAGAGATGAAGACCTAAGGCCATGGTGTGACTGATGTGCTCAGTGTTCGGCCAGCTGGTGAGTGTGGGTTGGGAGGTGCAGGCTCAGGCTGTGGCAGACAGGGAATTAGTGCCCAGGCTAGACTGTATCATTGGGGTGCAGTCGAGTTTCGTGCAGGTTGGTACTCATTTTTGGTTACTGGGTAGCCCCAGAGGGCAACGTTTTTCTTCTGGAAGGAAGACACAGTGCCACATAGTGGCTCCAGATTTCCCAAACTGGAAGGCTTGTGGGCCAGGAGTGTGAGGAAAAAATTCTGAGAACACAAGGCAGACTTAGATTTCGGGGTGAGGGGACGGCAGGAACCCTCTGCAGAGATGATTCGAGATCCCGTGTACCTGAAGACAGAGCTAGGATCAGACGTTGGCTCAGTTTGGAGTTTCTGTCCATGACGGCCCCTTCATGAAGGGGAGGGTGTCACGAGGCCATGGAGGTTTTCCCACGATGGGAATTGTGAGATGCTCCAAACCGCAATGATTCCTTCCGTGGGACAGTGGAGACCTGCTGGATGGCTCCAGGACATCCCATAAGGAAGTTATCCAGAGCAGGGTTCTAAGGATGGATGCCTGGGCAGCCTGCCTCCCATTCCAGGTGTCTCATAGCGCCAAGGCTAGTTCGATCTGCTTGGATCTAGGGGAGTAACCGAGGCGGGTGTGTTGAAATGGGTGAGTTGAGGATGGGTCATAATGTGCATTTGTGTCCATGTGATGAGGGAGCAGGAGGCTGGCTGAGGACAAAGCAAAAGCTGGCGCCGTGCACCCCCCCCCTTCATCCGCTCCCCTCCATAGGTGTAGCATTCCTCAGGCACCCCTGACTGCCATAAAATGATAAATAGTTAACTTGCTAAGATCACAATCCTACAAGACAGGAGTCTCCCTTGGTTTGCAAATATCCTTGAGATTTACAAACAAAGAAGTTACCTTATCAATAGCCCAAATTCCAAAGACACAGAACTCAGTTCCTCAAGCCTAATGTCATCCTCCCCTCCATAAAAACCGAAGGAGGCGGAGGTAGAAGGAAAAGCAAATAAAGTTAAATTTCTTCTAAACCTAAATCTCATTAACAAGGATGTTTGATGGCAGGAATGTAACATTCCACCAGGAGACCCTCAATTGTCTTTACTTAATAGTAACTAAGCCTTCAATATCCTGATAGTATTCTTTGCCCCAATAACCCTTTGTCCTCACCTACCCAACTCCTGCGTATATAACCAACCACCCCTCACAACCCGGGGCGGCCGCATCTCTGCCTGCCCACGGGCCCTGTCCCCGTGCTTTAATAAACCACCATTTTGCACCAAAGATGTCTCAAGAATTCTTTCTTGGTCATCGGCTCCGGACCTCAGCCCACCAAACCTCACCTAGGTTCTAGAACTTCATCACATGGAGACCTTGGAATGGGGTGCTTGATCCGGGGCCTTGAGGGATGTTCATAACCGGAGGTTTTGATGGATCTCTAAAGAGTACGTTTCCTATGTAGAGAAGAGAATTGTTTTGATGAGTGCCTAAGGAATCTCCCATATGCTGGTATTGGAAACCAGGCCTCTGAGGAGAGATGCCTGGAAACAAAAGCAATGGATATGATTAGGGCCTAGGTGCCTGTCCGGTTCAATCTTTTTCCTGGGGATACGTGTCTATGGATCTGAGGGCTGGTAGTTGCTCGGCTTGTGTCAGATCGCCCCTGTTTGTCCTGGGCAGCCTATAATATTGGGAATGGCCTCGGGATTTTGGAGTTTCTCCTAATCTATAGGGTTGTGGCCAATGGAATGGGCAGAAATCCCCTGGAGAGGGCAGGCACAGTTCTGAGTTTGGCTCTAGGGGACCAGCCTTGAGGGTGTGTGGGCCAGGCCTGTGGGGACAGAAGTCTGAAAACACAAATTCCACTTAGGATTGGGGACATAGGTATGGCATGCCCAATCTACAGACCGTGATAACACTTTGGGATATGAAAAAGGGTGAGTTTGAGGTGCTTGCTCAGGTTTTGTCTCTGGATTTGTGTCAACAATGTGGGTCTGAAAGACACCGCCCCCCCCCGTAGTTAACTTATTAACTGCTCTTTTGTTGTGTAAAAGTACCACTCCTCCCCTTGCAGTGAAAAGACCCTTCCCCCAGGGTTGAATTCAATGTAACTGCTCTTTTGCCTTTCTGTAACCGCTTGGCTTTTAGGGCATGACACTTGACTCCTGTTTGAACAAGATACCCTCTCCTAATAGCAGGGGCATGGTCATGTAGGCAAGGGGGCTGCATGGTCACATAGGTCAGGTAGACAGGATGCCTTTCTGCTGAGTAGTAAGGTCAAGCTTCCCCTCTTTGTTTCCCCTTCCCGCCTTTCTCTTCGCGCGAGGGGGTCTTCCAGGGCCAATCCACTAACACCAAGTATGCCTTTTTCAAAAGTTCAAACTGTCCACCAATCAGTTGCACCCCACCCAAAACTTGTTTGTACCTGTTTATAAAAATCCTGCACCACCCCAGCCAGGTGTGCTCAGCTAGCAGGAGCTGCTGACCACCCGCAGGCGCGCGCTGACCACCCACAGTCGCCTGCGTAACAATAAAGAACCTCTTGCTGATTGCATCCAGTGGCAGTGTTGGATTCTTGGGTAAGGGGATCCGTGGGTCTTTCATTTGGAGGTTCCACCGAGATCATCGGACTCCTGCCCATGGATACAACTGACTCCCACCGGGAGGTAAGCTGGCCAGCATTCTTGTCTCCTGTCTCATGTTCTCGTTTGTATCCAGTCTGGTGTTCTTGTTTGTCTCTAGTCTTGTGAGGCCTCTGTTTGACCTATACTGCGGGTAGCGGTATAGTGTTTGTACAACAGCGTGCGTTGTTGGATTGTATTTGTAGGCAGCTTGAGAAGGAGCTGACGAGCTCGGACTTCTCCCCTGCCAACCCTGGGGGATGCTCCAGGGTGTCGAGGGGCCCAATTTTTTGGAGCCCCTCATTTGTCCGAGGGTTATATCCGTTTGTCCGTTCCAGAGGAACCCCTCGGCCCTGGACGGAATTTGTCCACCGCAGGGAGATCTCGAGGCTCCTCTGGGCCGGTGGAAACCTTGCTTTCGGTAGCATACCGAAACCGCGCAGCGACCTTTTTGTTAATTGTTTTGTGTGTTCTACTCGTTGTCCTTGGTGTTTTCTTTCAGTCTAAAATGGGGCTTCTCCCTCACTCACTTCCCGTGTTAATGGCTATTACTGGAGCCAACTGGGGTTGGTCTAACTCAAGACAGAGACTATAAGGAATATTCCCAAGCAGCTGCTGAAACTCTCTTTGTTTCGGGGAAGTTTCCTTGTGTTCTCTGGCCTGACTTAGACTGCTTAACCCCTCCCCCCCCCTTGCTGGTGGGAGAGCATGGTGTCTGCTCCTCTGTTGGGGCTTAGGAGCTCCAAAACTGGGAATCCTTTCTCTGCCTCCTGGCGGCACTTTGTTTCTTCTGTTTCCCCCTTACGTGTTTCTGTACCAAAGTGTGTGCAGCCTGCATGACTGGCCTCTAGATCATGCACCACAGCTCCTTCTCTCTCCACTGTCAAGGAGCAAGAACAACACCCCCTGGACCTAACACCTCCCCACTCCAGATCTTCCCACGCATGTCTCAGGTAAACATTCAAAGTGGAGTGGGTCCAGGTGGAACGTAAATCAGTATTGGAACTAAGTTAAGATTGTTGGTTTAATTAAGATAAGACGTGTCTTTGAAGTTACAGCAGTAATCTATCAAAGTTTACTAAAGGTCAAATAAGCTTATGTTACTTGTTAAAATTTGTTAGCAAAGGAATGACTAAACTGATGGTTAATTGTCTGTCTCAAAGTTCTAATGGGTAATTGCTGAAGTAGCTTTCAAAGTCTTTGGTAACCTGAAAGTTTTAAAGTTTTGCTTGGATGACAAATGGAATTAAATTGTGGACATCTAGGTCTTAACCAAAACAGGATAAAATGCTAAGTCGTTAATTATTGGATGTAGGTTTGTGCTTTTGACTTCTTACTGCAAAGAAACTAAGAGTATTTAAATCTGTTGGTAAACTTGTTTGCCACTTAACTGATTGATAAATTGCCACCTGAAGAATTCTGTTGTAACAGTTCACAATTGGTTAATAACTAAAGGTGTTTCTAAGAATACAAAGTTCTGCTTAGTGTAACTAAGACTGATGGAAATAAACGGAAACTCTGCATGTAGGAAAGTAGGAGATATGTAAGAAAGATTTAAGGAAGGTAATTTTGTCCTAAATGAGATGATTATTTGGAAGGAAATGGCTTGGGACAAAACCTGAATGCAAAGGAAAGTTGTAGAAGGTTTGTGAACGGAAATCTTCACAAAAGAAATTTTAGATATGGTCAGGACAGACTAAAAAAGAAAGAAAAAAAACAGCCTCCAAGGTGATTTAGCACTCTCCTGACCTGCCTCCACATAGATTATACTTCCAAGTATAAGGGCCATTTGGCCTTGAGAGATTAAGGAAACAGCCCAACCTTGAGGGACTGCGAAAACACCCTGTTACCATCCTCCTTTGCCTGTAACCATAGAAACTCACTCTAATCTGTAAAGAGTGAAAGGGGAGACTGATCACCTCCCATTAGCCAGAGATGCCCAAAAGGGGAGGGTATCCAACCTATTTGAATTTGAAGAGTGCCTGACTGTGTGAATATGTCTGTATGGCTCCACCACTTAGGCTACGGAGTCTGAGGGGGCTGCACCTTGAGTCTCGCGGGGCGTCATATATGGCATAACGGTCATCTACTCCACGGAGTAGCCTGGTCCGGGGTTTGTGCGGACAGGCCTTAGCTAAGACGATCCTAAATTCCCGTGAGGGATGCAAACAGGACAGCAGGGGAAAGATCCCCCCCTCCTTTGTCTGCGACATCATTCATGATGGGAGGGAAACCCAGAAAACTCCTATCTTAAGACTGCACACTTAGAAATAAAATAAAAAAAAAAGGGAAAGACACTGGTATAAAAACTGGTTTTCTTTCTGTTTAAAAGGGGCAAAGTTTTCTTAGCTAATTGATCTGTTAAAAAGTGTAAATGGTTTTCTCTTTGCCTGCCTGAAAAATTCAGTTCCTATGTTTTGTTTTATCAGGTGTTTAACATCCCTAATTATATTTAGGCATGTGTTTTTAAACTTTCTAAGGTTTTAGCAATTGTTGACAAGATTTAAACCAATGATAAACCTTGGATTACATTTGGGAAAATACTATAACTATTCTAGAGATTCTATGCACTTCTTAAAGTTTTAATGTTTTGAGAGATCACCGCTTGATACTGTAATTATGGAAATGTTATGTATCACAGAAATAACCTTATTTCCTTGCAGCTAAATTGTAAACTCCCGTGTCTCTTTAGCTCTAATCATATCCATTCTGAATTTTTGTCATTTATAATTGTTTTAATTCTCTGGTAAAATGAGTTTTATCTTCAAGGATATTCCTATGAAGGACTTTCAGGACAAATACAGATATTTGATATACTTGAAAATCCTAAAACTGAAATGGGTAAGAATTTCCAGAACTGTCTAAAGCCGCATTCACCAGAATTAGTAACATGGGACTAAATGAACTAAAAGATTATAGTGTTGTGTCTCTTAATGTTCTGTCTTACTTTAAACATTGCTGGTTCTCTCTACTGTTTGCTCTTACAGACTAGGAATACTCCCTCCTAGTTATCTGTAACTTTACAGAGATGTAAAAGTGCTCATTTGTAAAAGTGCTCAAAGCATTCAACTTTTCTCTCTATCTGAACCCTCTGAAACCAAAAGGTCTCAGTAAGTATTCATTCTTCCATGGCAATCAGTCATTTGCATAAGTTCAATAAGAATCTGTTCTCCTTATAACAGGAAAGAATTGGAAACACGGGTTATTTTACCAAGGCTTTGACTGGGATGTCATATTTGAAAAGACTCAGATATGACCAGACAGCTTTAAGGAACTAAGGTTGACTTTATGAAACCTGGAGCCATAAAGCCCCTTGGGACTGTTGGCCTGATACCTTGCTTACAGAAGTTCCCAGCAGCCTTACCAGGTGAGTAAAGAATGTCACTCCTTGGTAGGTGCAGTCTCGGGAAGAGGAATTCGCCCAAAGGTATTGCAGGCATGCCTCATGGCAAGTACAGGGCTTGGCTTCTGGCCCGGAGAGGCTACTAAAAAGTTCAACCTAGAGATTCCTTATACAAAGTTCCAGCAAAGCAGATTCTAAAGGATCTATTGATCACAGTCACTGTTCTTGCTGAGCTTATGTAAATAATGGGCCAAGTTTGTTAAAACTGGACCTGTGTCACAAATGAATTAGTCCTGATTTGGCTATCACTGGAAATGACGGTTATTTTAGAGAGAAAAATTGTTTTAGTAACACACCTTTATGGATGTTAAATTCTAGATTTGATTGTCTTTAAATGTTTGTTTACCTAAGCTAAACAATTAGAGGTAAACTTCAGAGAAGTTACACAATAGCTCATTTAGATGATCTTCTTGCTTTTTTATTTTGTGGGGATATTAGCAGACCCAACAGCACATGATTAAACAACTAGAAAATGGGATTGATTCCCCTACAATTGTATAACTTAACTAACACCTTATGTGTGGCTGGGATAATGAAATTGCCTAAAAGCCAACCTATCGACTTCATAGGATTAACTATGGACTTGTGGAGATAATGGATGACCCCACTTTCTTTATGAGTGGATTGGATGATCCATGGGGGACTCCCCTTATCTCTTGACAAGTTCTCCCACTTGACAATGATCCTTTGTAATCAGGATATTGTTAAGGCTGGACCACTCAAAAGGTCTTATTGGCTTTATCCCTTAGTCATATTTATCCTAGAGGCCACCTCTGTTGAGGTGCGATTGCAAACAGATGCTTTAGAGAAACCTAGAACAGCCCTCCTTATTTATAAAGGAGCCTCAAAGCTCACTATGGAACAGTCCCTGACTGTAATAACTTCACATCAGGTCCATATTTGTCTTAGAAGCCAAAGGCCACCAATGGATGATGGAGGCCGACTTATTAAATACTGGGCTACATTAACATATATGCCAGAATTAATACTTAAAACTTGTCAGACTTTAAACCTAGTTACCTGTA
The DNA here is from genome assembly GCF_011764305.1 of Mustela putorius furo. Lineage (NCBI taxonomy): Eukaryota > Metazoa > Chordata > Mammalia > Carnivora > Mustelidae > Mustela > Mustela putorius. The sequence continues at coordinate 71,055 of NW_025421547.1, read as the reverse complement.
TGCCTGAACCTGACCACTGTACTTCTTTCTCTATAGAGAAAAAAAGGTTATTGATCTTGCTTACTCTATCTGGTCAGATTTAAGATGCCCCTGTTAAAAATACGAATGACAGTTGGTTTTCTGATGACCATAGTTTTCATAGAAAAGAAATAAGATAAGCTAGGTATGCCATAGTGCTCACTAGCACTTTGCAATTGCCAAAGCCTAAGAATTAACATTTATACTGACTCCAAATATGCTTTCCTGATACTACGTGCCCATGGAGCTACTTGGAAGGAAAGGGGATTACTGTCAAGCCATAACTCCCCAATCAAATATGGGCCTAAGTTACAAAACCCTCCTTATCGCTATACTAAGGATGGCATATATCAAATCTGGGATACGTATCTGTGGCTTACACCCACGATTGGACAGCTCAGTCAGAAGGCAGTTTTATGCTGGGAACAAAAGTATCATAGGATACTTGGACAAATAACACACAGTATCGAGAATGGCTACCACTAGAAATGTGTTCCCAGATAATAGTACTCCAGACTACTGAATGTTTTGCTACTGATTGGGTAAGGTGACCTGGCATTAGATGGCCAGCTCCAAACGGAACCCACTGATATGTGGAACTAAACTGTGGGCCTGGCTTCCTCCAGGGTGGATAGGTCGCTGTACTTTAGGACTTGCCTGGATTCATGGGCGCATTACTAAAACTTATCACAACTCCAGCTAATCTCCCCAACTTGAAACAAAGATGGACACGATCTGTTTTTTAAATGGTATGATTACTTAGCATCCATTTTTGTTCCATCTGCGGGACTAAAGGATGTCATGTGGCATGTAGAAGCGCTTAATAAATATACTACAAAGGCACTCAATGATTCACTAAATAGCATCTCCCAGCTTAATACCGAAGTGTCACAAATATGCAAGGCAGTCCTACAAAATAGGATGGCCTTGGATGTCCTGACAGCAGCCCAGGGTGGCACATGCGCAATTATCAAGACAGAATGTTGCGTATACATCCCAGACTATTGCAAAAATGTCACAGGACTAATAAAGGATATGAATGCCCAGATTAAGGCACTACAAGGTCTCTCTCTCTCTTTTAGAGATTGGTTAAGTTCCTGGTTTGAAGGAGGACTATGGCCAAATCTCCTTTTCGGGCTTCTTATTTTTATCACCTCATTAACCTTAATATGTTGCTTTGTTCATTGTTTCTCTACTTGGTGCCGAGACTCCATTTCTACAATGACTACGCCACGACAGACGATCCTTGTCGCACGCGAGGACGCCTCTTCATTGTCAGCGCTGGATTCAGCTGCCTCCACCTTTCCTAACTCCCTTATACATTCCTACCCTGATCAATATTAACCCCAGTAGGTAGGGACAGTTCTGCGCCCCTATTCAGCACGAAGATGAGACCTTCCACCTTCAACCCCCTTAAAGATTTCAGGGTCAAGATTGTTCAGGGGGAAATGAAGGAGCAGGAGGCTGGCTGAGGAGAAAGCAAAAGCTCGTGCCTTGCACCCCACTTAGTGCAAGAAAAGGACAAATGGATATAAGATTCTATCCATGATCAAGAAAAAGGGGGGAATGAAAGACCCCCCACCCGTCGTTAACTAATTAACTGCTCTTTTGTTGTGTAAAAGTACCCCTCCTCCCCTTGCAGTGAAAAGACCCTTCCCCCAGGGTTGAATTCAATGTAACTGCCCTTTTGCCTTTCTGTAACCACTTGGCTTTTAGGGCATGACACTTGACTCCTGTTTGAACAAGATACCCTCTCCTAATAGCAGGGGCATGGTCATGTAGGCAAGGGGGCTGCATGGTCACATAGGTCACGTAGACAGGATGCCTTTCTGCTGAGTAATAAGGTCCAGCTTCCCCTCTTTGTTTCCCCTTCCCGCCTTTCTCTTCGCGCGAGGGGGTCTTCCAGGGCCAATCCACTAACACCAAGTATGCCTTTTTCAAAAGTTCAAACTGTCCACCAACCAGTTGCACCCCACCCAAAACTTGTTTGTACCTGTCTATAAAAATCCTGCACCACCCCAGCCAGGTGTGCTCAGCTAGCAGGAGCTGCTGACCACCCGCAGGCGCGCGTTGACCACCCGCAGTCGCCTGCGTAACAATAATGAACCACTTGCTGATTGAATCCAGTGGCAGTGTTGGATTCTTGGGTAAGGGGATCCGCGGGTCTTTCAGGTCGAATGCTGGCGTGGCCTCATGGGTTGTGGACAGCTTTCCTTATCTGAGGATTTGACCCAATCCCAAGAGTTTGGGTACATTCTGTGGGATGGGAGGTGTCCTTTCTGTTTTTTATTTTATTTTATGTACCTCATGTGTGCCAATAAAAGAGGGATTCCAGAGCAGAGTCCTTGGTAGGGACAACTGGATAACCCCACCTCTGTTTCAGTTTGTGGGCTCTTGATTCAGACACTGAGAGGTCTTCCTTGAGGACAGGGCTCATGCTGAGGGTCACAATGCCTATTTGTGCCCAAAAAGGCCCTCAAGCATGGGAAGGGCCTCATGGGCCACGCTGGATTCTCCTACACTGAACGTTGGAGAATATGCCAACCACAAGGTTTCCGGCCATGGCGAAGGAAGAGTTGTGATTTCTGCATCACGTTCACCCTTGGACAGTGATTGGAGTTTAGGTCTAGGTTCTGAAACCCGAAAATCGAGGTTGGGAAGAGATGAAGACCTAAGGACCTGATGGGTACAATGAGCTCAGTGTGTGGCTAGCTGTTGAGCATAGGTCTGGAGGTGTGGGCTCATGCTGTGTCAGACAGGGCATTAGACAGGGTAGACTGTATATTTGGGGTGCAGTCGAGTGGCGTTCAGTTGATCCTCATTCGGGTTTCTAGGTAGCTCCATAAGGCAACGTTTTTCTTCTGGAGGGCAGGCAGAGTGCTGCACTGTGGCCCCAGTATTGCCAAATTGTAGCGCTTTTGGGCCAGGGGTGTGAGAACGGTAGTCTGAGAACACAAGCTAGGCTTAGTTTTTGGGGTGAGGGCACAGAAGGCACACTCTGCAGAGCTGAATCAAGATCTCATGCACCGGAAGACAGGGCGAATATCAGACGTTTGCTCAGGTTGGAGATTCTGTCCATGATGGCCCCTTTATAAAGTGGAGCATCTAAAGAGGCCATGAAGATTTTCCCACAATGGGAGTTGTGAGATGCACCAGACTGCAAAGATTCCTTCTGTGGGACACTTGAGACCTGTTGGATGGCTCTAGGATGTCCCATATGGAACGACTCCAGAGTAGGGTTCTAAGGATGGATGCCTGGGCAGCCCGCCTCCCATTCTAGTTGTCTCCTAGCAACAAGGCAGGTTTGATCTGCAGGCCCTGGGGGAGAAAATAAGGGGGATGAGTTGACATGGACTCTACCGAGGATAGATCATAATGTGGGTTTAAGTCCATGGAGACCTTGGAATGGGGCGCTTGATCCGGGGCCCTGAAAGATTCTCCTAAACAGAGGTTTTTATAGAGCTCCAAAGAGTACATTTCCTATGTGGAGACGAGATTTTTCTATGAGTGCCTCAGTAATCCCCCATATGCTGGTATTGGTAACCAGGCCTCTGAGGAGAGATGCCTGGAAACAAAAGCAATGGATCTGATTAGGGCCTAAGTGCCTGTCCCGTTCAATCATATTCTATGGGGATATCAGTCTCTGGGTCCGAGTGGAGGTAGTTTCCTAATTTGTGAAAGATCATCCCTGTTTGTCCTGGGCAGCCAACACTATTGGGATGGCCTCGGGGAGTTTGGAGGTTTCTCCTAATCTATAGGGTTGTGGCCAATGGAAATGGCAGAATTGCCCTGGAGAAGGAAGCCACAGTCCTCAGGTGTGGCTCCAGGGGCCCCAGCTTGGATGGGGTGTGGGCCAGGACTGTGGGGACAGAAGTCTGAAAACACAAACTCAGCTTAGGTTTGGGGATGTATGTATGAAGGCTCGATCTACAGACCGTGAGAATTTTCTGGGCTATGAACAAAGGGCGAGTATGTGGCGTTTGCTCAGGCTTTTGTCTCTGGATTTTGTGCCTACGGTGGCCGTGGAATGTCAGGGTGTCCTCAAGGGCCATGGACAAGTCTTTCTCTGGTGATTTGGCCTGATCCCAAGTGGTTGGGATCATTCTGTGGATGGGAAGAGTCCTTTCTGTATTTTTTTTTTTTTTTACCTCAAGTGTCCCACCAAAGAGGGATTCCAGAGCAGTGCCCTGAGTATGGGTGACTAGACATCTCTAACTCTGGTTGAGATTGGGGGACTAGGGGCTTGTCAAGCCCCATATGTGGGCTGTTGTTCCAGTCACTAAGACGCTTTACATGAGGATAGGGCTCACGCTGAGGGTCACAATGTGTGTTTGTGCAAATTGTAGCCCTCAGGGATAGGTGGGGCCTCATAGTCCATGCTGCTTTCTCCTACAATGAACGTTGGACCACATGCCAACCACAAGGTTTCTTGCCATGGCGAAGGAGAAGTTCTGATTCTTGTATCACGTTCACTCCTGAGCAGTGAGTGGAGATAAGGTCTAGGTTCTGAAGGTGAAAACTGAGGTTGGGTAGAGATGATGGCCGAAAGCCATTGTGGGTTTGATATGCTCAGTGTACGGCCAGCTGTCTGGGTGTTGGACTGGAGGTCTGCCTTCAGGCTGTGTCAGACACGGCTTTAGTGCACAGGCTAGATTGAATAATTGGGGTACGGTCGAGTGGCATGCAGGTTGTTACTCATTTGGCATTTCTGGTTAGCCCTATAGGGCAACATATTTCTTCTGGAGGGCAGGCAGAGTGCTGCATTGTGTCTCCAGAATTGCCAAACTGGAGGGGTGTGGCCAGGATTGTGAAGATGGAAGTCTGAGAACACAAGTTAGGCTTAGGTTTCGGGGCGAGGGCACAGCAGGCACACTCTCAAGTGCTGAATCGAGATCTCGTGCTTCTGAATTCAGGGCGCGGATCAGACTTTGGCTTAGGATGGAGTTTCTGTCCATGATGGCCCATTTATGAAGGTGTGGGGCATCATGAGGAAATGGAGGTTTTCTCACAGTGGGATTGTGTGATGCTTCAAACCACAAGGATTCATTCTGCGAGACAGTCAAGACAGGTTGGTTGGATTCAAGACGTCCCATAAAGAAATTCTCCAGAGCAGGGTTCTAAGGATGGATGCCTGGGCAGCCCACCTCGCATTCCAACTGTCTCCTAGTGACAAGGCAGGTTTGATCTGCTGGCTCTGGGTGAGCAGCCGAGGGGGCTGATTTGAAATGGACTCTCCTGAGGATGGATCATAATGTAAGTTTGTGTCCTTGGAGACCTTGGAATTGGGCCATGGTGCCAGCGCCCTGAAGGATCCTCCTAACCTGAGGTATTGACACAGCTCCAAAGAGCAAGTTTCTCATGTGGAGATGAGATCTGTTCTGATTGTTTCCTTAGGAAACCCCCATATTCTGATATTGGAAACCAGGCCTCTGAGGAGAGATACATAGAAACCAAAGCAATGGATCAGAAGTTGGCTCACGTTGGAGTTTCTGTCCATGATGGCCCCTTTATAAAGGGGAGCATCTCATGAGGCCATGTAGGTTTTCCCACGATAGGAGTTGTGAGATGCTCCAATCTGCAAGGATTCCTTCTGCAGGACAGTCAAGACCTGTTGGAAGGCTCCCAGGACATCCCATATGGAACGGCGCCAGAGCAGGATTCCAACGATGGATGCCTAGAGAGTCTGCTTTGCATTCCAGTTGTCTCCTTGCGACAAGGCAGGTTTGATATTCTGGCTCTGGGGGAGTAATCAACGGGGCTGAGTTGAAATGTACTCTCCTGCCGAATGGTCATAATGCGGGTTTGTGTCCATGGAGACCTTGGAATAGGGCGGTGGCTCCGGTTACCTGAAGGTTTCTCCTAACTGGAGGTTTTTACAGAGCTCCAAAGGATAAGTTTCCCATGTGGAGACAAGATTTGTTCTGATTGGTATCTCTGGAATCCCCCATATGCTGGTATTGGAAAACAGGCCTCTGAGGAGAGATGCTTAGAAACAAAAGCAATGGAACCAATTACGTTCTAGGGGCCTGTCCAGTTTAATACCTTTCTCTTGGGATATCTGTCTACGGGTGAGTTGAGGTCGTTGCTCAGCTTGTGACAGATCACCCCTCTTTGTACTGGGCGGCCTACACTATTGGAATGGCCTCTGGGACATTGGAGGTTTCTCCTAATCTGTAGGGTTGTGGCCAATGGAATGGGAAGAATTTCCATGGAGAGGGCAGGCACAGTCCTGAGGTGTGGCTCCAGGGGCCTCAGCCTGGAGGGTGTGTGGGACAGGGATGTCAGGATAGAAGTCTGAAAACACGGTTTGGGGACGTAGGTATGGCAGGCCCGATCTACAGACTATGAGGAGAATTTTTTGGGCTATGACCTAAGGGTGAAGCTTATGTCTTTGGATTTTGTGTCAATAGTGGCCCTGGAATGTCAGGCTGGCCTCATGAGCCATGGAGGAGTCTTTCTCTCTGGGGATGGCCTGATCCCAATGATTGGGGTCATTCTGTGGGTGGGAGGAATCCTTTCTGTGTTTACTTACCTCAAATGTCCCACCAAAGAGGGATTCCAGAGCAGAGCCCTGAGTAGGGGTGACTAGATGTCTCTACCTCTGGTTAAGATTGGGTGACTTGGGGCATGGCAGGCCCCATATGTGGGCTCATGGTCCAGCCACTGAGAGGCTTTACTTGAGGACAGGGTTCAAACTGAGGGTCCCAATGTGTGTTTGTGCCCACCGCAGCTCTTAAGCATGGGCAGGGCCTCAGGGACCCTACAACCCTCAGGGGCCCTACGACTACTCCTGTAGGCCCTACAGGGGTCCTACACTGAACTTTGGATAAGATGCCAACCACAAGATTCTGGCGAGAGGGAAGGAGGAGTTATGATTTCTGCATCACGTTCACCCATGGGAAACGAGTAGAGATAAGGTCTAGGTTTCTGTCGCCTGAAAACCAGGTTGGAAAGAGATGGCAACCAAAGGCCATGGCGGTTCAGATGTTCTCAGTGTACGGCAAGCTGTCTGGGTGTCGGTTGGGAATTCAGGCCTCAGGTTGTGTCAGACAGGGCATTAGTGCACAGGCCAGACTATATAATTGGTGTACAATTGAGTGGCATGCAGGTTTATCCTCATTTGAGGTTTCTGGGTAGACCCATAGGGCAACGTTTTTCTTCTAGAGGGCAGGCAGAGTGCAGCACTGTGTCATCGGAAATCCCAAAATAGAGGGCGTGTGGTCCAGGATAGTGAGGACGGAAGTCTGAGAAAACTAGCTATGCTTAGGTTTTGGGGTGAGGGCACAGAAGTTGTACTCTGAAGAGCTTAATCAGGATCACGTGCATCTGAAGTCAAGACGAAGATCAGCCTTTGGCTCAGGTTGGAGTTTCTTTAAATGATCCGACTCCATGAAGATTGGGGACATCATGTGACGTTGGAAGCTTTCCATGATATGAGTTGTGAGGTGGTCCATGAACAAGGACTCCTGTGGGACAGTCGACACCTCTTGGATGGCTCAAGGATGTCCCATAAGGAACGAGGCAAGAGCAGGGTTCTAAGGGTTCTAAGGATCTCTAAGGAAGGATGCCTGGAAACCAAAGCAATAGATCCGATAGGTGCCTATGGGCCTGTTCGTTCCTTTTTAACTCTGGGGACATCAGTCTACGGGTCTGAGTGACGATAGGTGCTCAGATGGGCCCAGATAGCCCCTGTTTGTCCTGGGAAGCCACAAATATTCGGATGGCCTCAGGGACTTTGGATGTTTATCCTATTAGTAGGGTTGTGGCCTTGGAATGGAGACATACAATTCCCTTGGAGAGCGCAAGCACTGTCTTCATGTTTGACCCCAGGGGCCTGAGCCTGTAGGGGTGTAGGCCAGGACTGTTTGGACAGTTGTCTGAAATCACAAACTCGGCTTATGTTTCGGGTCATAGGTATGGCAGGACTGATCTACAGACCATAAGGAGAACTCATCGGGATATGAAAAAAGCCGAGTGCGAGGCTCTTGCTCAAGTCTTTGTCTGTTATTATCGTGTCACACATGGTCGTGAAATTTCCGGGTGACGTCATGGGAAATGGACGAGTCTTACTCTCTGGGGTTTGGCCCCGTCCAAAGACTTTGGGGTCATTCTGTGGGATGGAAGAAGTCCGTTGTTCTGTTGTTGTTGATTTGTTTTGTTTTGTTTTTCAAACTCAGGTGTCCCACCAAATGAGGGATTCCAGAGTAGAGCCATGGGGATAGGCGAATGGACAACCAGAAATCTGGTTAAAAATTGGGGCTTAGGGACATGTCAAGCCCATTATGACATCTAATGGTCTAGCAACTGAGAGGACGTACTAGAGGACAGGACTCACGCTGAGGGTCACATTGTGTGTTTATGCTCTCGTCGCACTCAAGATGGTCGGGGCCTCAGGGTGAATGCTGGTTTCTCCTACACTGAACGTTGGACAACATGCCAACCACAAGGTTTCTTGCCATGGGTAAGGAAGAGTTCTGATTTCTCCATCACAGTCAACCCTGGGCAGTGATTGGAGATAAGGTCTAGGCTCTGAAGCCTGAAAACTGAGGTAGGGAAGAGATGATGTCCTAAGGCCATGGCGGGTCTGATGTGCTCAGTGTGCGGCCAGCTGACTGGGTGGGGCCAGGAGGTCCAGGCTCAGGCTGTGTCAGAAAGGGCATTAGTGCCTAGGTCAGCATATATATTTGGGGTACAGACGAATGGCGTGCAGGTTGATCCTCAATTGGGGTTCTGGGTAGCCCCAGAGGGCAATGTTTTTCTTCTGGAGTGCAGGCAGAGTGCTGCATTGTAGTTCTGGATTGCCAAACTGGAGGGCTTGTGGGCCAGTACTCTGAGGACAGAAGTCTGAGAACCCAAGCTAGGCCTAGGTTTCTGGGTGAGGATATGGCAGGCACAATCTATAGACCTGAATCGAGATCTCGTGCATCTGAAGTCAGGGCGAGGATCAGACGATCGCTCAGGTTGGACATTCTGTCCCTGATGGCCCCTTTTTGAAGTGGGGGGTGGATCACGAGGCCATGGGGGTTTTCTCAAGATGTGAGTTGTGAGAAGCTCCAAACTGCAAAGATTCTTCTGCAGGACAATTGAGAACTGTTGGTTGGCTCCAGGACAACAATTCCGAGCAGGGTTATTGAAGGATGGATGGCTGGGTAGCCCACCTCGCATTCCAATTGTCTCCAAGCAACAAGACAGGTTAGATCTGCTGGTTCTGTGGGAGCAACCGAAGAGGATGAGTTGAGATGGACTCTCCGTGGATGTGTCCTAATATGATTTTGTGTCTATGGAGACCTTGGAATGAAGCGGGGGCACTGGGGCCCTGAAGGGTTCTCCTAAAGAGAGGCTTTCACACAGCTCCATCGTGCAAGTTTCCCATGTGTAGATGAGATTTGTTCTAATGGGTGAGTCAAGAAACAGCCATATGCTGTTATTGAAATCCAGGCCTCTGAGGAGAGATGCCTGGAAACAAAAGCAATGGATCCGATAGGTGCCTAGGGGCCTGTTCTTTCCTTTTTACCTCTGGGGACATCAGTCTCCGGGTCTGAGTGCCGGTAGGTGCTCATATGGGCCCAGATTGCCCATGTTTGTCCTAGGAAGCCATAAATATTGGGATGGCCTCAGGGATTTTGGAAGTTTAATCTATTAGTAGGGTTGTGGCCATTGGAATGGGCACATACAATTCCCTTGAGGAGGGCAAGCAAAGTCGTCATGTTTGGCTCCAGGGGCCTGAGCTTGTAGGGTCTGTAGGCCAGGGCTGTTTGGACAGTTGTCTGAAAACACAAACTCGGCATATGTTTCTGGTCATAGGTATGGCAGGACAGATCTACAGACCATGAGGAGAACACTTCGATATATGAAAACAGGGCGAGTGTGAGGCTCTTGCTCAAGTCTTTGTCTGTTAATATCGTGTCACACATGGTCGTGAAATTTCCGGGTGACTTCATGGGAAATGGACGAGTATTACTCTCTGGGGGTTTGGCCCCGTCCAAAGAGTTTGGGGTCATTCTGTGGGATGGAAGAAGTCCGTTGTTCTGTTGTTGTTGATTTGTTTTGTTCTGTTTTTCAACCTCATGTGTCCCACCAAATGAGGGATTCCAGAGTTGAGCCTTGGGTTGGGCGACTGGACAACCAGAAATCTGGTTAAAAATTGGGGCCTAGGGACATCTCATTCCCATTATGACATCTAAAGGGCCAGCCACTGAGAAGACGTACTAGAGGACAGGACTCACGCTGAGGGTCACAATTCGTGTTCATGCCCTCGTCGCACTAAAGAATGGGCGGGGCCTCAGGTTGAACACTGGTTTCTCCTACACTGAACGTTGGACAACATGCCAACCACAAGGTTTCTTGCCATGGGTAAGGAAGAGTTCTGATTTCTGCATCACAGTCACCCATGGGCAGTGATTGGTGATAAGGTCTAGTTTCTGAAGCCTGAAAACTCAGGTAGGGAGAGATGATGACCTAAGGCCATGGCATGTCTTAAGTGCTCGGTGTGCGGTCAGCTGTCTGGGTGTTGGTCACGAGCTCCGGGCTCAGGTTGTAAGACAGTGCATTAGTGCCCAGGTTAGACTATGTATTTTGGGTCATTCGAGTGCCGTGTAGGTTCTTATCTGAAGAACTCTTCAGGATATGAAGAATGAGCGAGTCTGAGGCGAGTGCTCAGGCTTTTGTCTCTGGAGTTTGTATCAGAGATGGACGTGGAATGTTGGGGAGGCCTCATGGGCCATGGACGAATCTTGCTCTCTGTGAATTTGGCCCGATCCCAATTGTTTTTCGTCAATCTGTGGGATGGGAGGACTCCTTTCAGGTTTGTTGCCTCAGGTGTCCCACCAAAAGAGGAATTCCAAAGCATAGCGCTGGGGAAGAGTGAAGGGACAACCCGAACTACGGCTAAAAATTGGGGCCTAGGGGCATGGGAAGCCCAATATGCTGTCTCTCCATCCAGCCACTGAGAGGCCTTACCTGAGGACTGGGCTCAGGCTGAGTGTCACGATGTGTGTTTTTCACCAATGTGGCCCGCAAGCATGGGCGGGGCCTCATGGGCCACACTGGTTTCAAGTAAAATGAACCTTGGACAACATGCCAACCACAAGGTTTCTTGCTATGGGGAAAGAGTTCTGATTTCTGCATCATTTTCAAACCCAGGCCGTGATTGGGGATAAGGTCTAGGTTCTGAAGACTGAAAACCGAGGTTGAGAAAGATGACGACCTAAGGCCATGGCAGGTCCGATGTGCTCATTGTGCGGCCAGCTGTCTGGGTGGGGCCAGGATGTCCATGCTCATGCTGTGTCAGAAAGGGCATTAGTGCCCAGGTCAGCCTATACATTTGGGGTACAGACGAATGGCGTGCAGGTTGATCCTCATTTGGGGTTTCTGGGTAGGCCCAGAGGGCAATGTTTTTCTTCTGGAGGGCAGGTAGAGTGCTGCATTGTAGTTCTGGATTGCCAAACTGGAGGTCTTGTGGGCCAGTAGTCTGAGGACGGAGGTCTGAGAACCCAAGCTAGGCGTAGGTTTCTGGGTGAGGATATCGCAGGCACAATCTACAGACCTGAATCGAGATCTCGTGCATCTGAAGTCAGGGTGAGGATCAGACGATCGCTCAGGTTGGACATTCTGTCCCTGATGGCCCCTTCTTGAAGGGGGGGGGTGGATAACGAAGCCATGGGTGTTTTCCCAAGATGGGAGACGTGTGAAGCTCCCAACTGCAAAGATTCTTCTACAGGACAATTGAGACCTGTTGGTTGGCTCCAGGACAACAATTCCGAGCAGGGTTCTAAGGATGGATGGCTGGGTACACTACTTCGCATTCCAATTGTCTCCAAGCAACAAGACAGGTTAGATCTGCTGTACCTAGGGGAGCAACCGAGGAGGCTGAGTTGAAATGGACTCTCCCGTGGATGTGTCCTAATATGATTTCGTGTCTATGGAGACCTTGGAATGAAGCGGTGACACTGGGGCCCTGAAGGGTTCTCCTAAAGAGAGGCTTTCACACTGCTCCATCGTGCAAGTTTCCCATGTGTAGATGAGATTTGTTCTAATGGGTGAGACAAGAAACAGCCATATGCTGTTATTGAAATCCAGGCCTCTGAGGAAGATGCCTGGAAACCAAAGCAATGGATCCGATATGTGCCTAGTGGCCTGTTCGTTCCTTTTTACCTCTGGGGACATCAATCTCCGGGTCTGAGTGCCGGTAGGTGCTCAGATGGGCCAAGATTGCCCCTGTTTGTCCTGAGAAGCCACAAATATTCGGATGGCCTCAGTGACTTTGGAGGTTTATCCTCTTAGTAGGGTTGTGGCCATTGGAATGGGCACATACAATTCCCTTGGAGAGGGCTAGCATAGTCGTCAGGTGTGGCTCCACGGGCCTGACCCTGTAGGGTGTGTAGGCAAGGGCTGTTTGGACAGTTGTCTAAAAACACAAACTCGGCATATTTTTCGGGTCATAGGTATGGCAGGACTGATCTACAGACCATGAGGCGAACACTTCGGGATATGAAAAAAAGGGCGAGTGTGAGGCTCTTGCTCAAGTTTTTGTCCCTGGATATCGTGTCACTCATGGTTGTGAAATTTCCGGGTGACTTCATGGGAAATGGACGAGTCCTACTATCTGGGGGTTTGGCCCCTTCCAAAGAGTTTGGGGTCATTCTGTCGGATGGAAGAAGTCCGTTGTTCTGTTGTTGTTGATTTGTTTTGTTTTGTTTTTCAACCTCAGGTGTCCCACCAAATGAGGGATTCCAGAGTAGAGCCCTAGAGGAGGGACGACTGGACACCAGAAATCTGGTTAAAAATTAGGACCTAGGGACATGTCAAGCCCATTATGACATCTAATGGTCCAGCCACTGAGAGGACGTAGTAGAGGACAGGACTCACGATGAGGGTCACAATGCGTGTTTATGCCCTCGTCGCACTCAAGAATGGGCGGGGCCTCAGGGTGAAGGCTGGTTTCTCCTACACTGAACGTTGGACAACATGCCAACCACTAGGTTTCTTGCCATGGGTAAGGAAGAGTTCTGATTTCTGCATCACAGTCACCCCTGGGCAGTAATTGGAGATAAGGTCTAGGTTCTGAAGCCTGAAAACTGAGGTAGGGAAGAGATGATGACCTAAGGCCCTGGCGGGTCTGATGTGCTCAGTGTGCGGTCAGTTGTCTGGGTGTTGGTCACGAGGTCTGGGCTCAGGTTGTCAGACAGTGCATTAGTGCCCATGTTAGACTGTATATTTTGGGTGCATTCGAGTACCGTGTATGTTCTTATCTGAAGAACTCTTGAGGATATGAAGAATGAGCGAGTCTGAGACGTGTGCTAAGGCTTTAGTCTCTGGATTTTGTATCAGCGATGGCCGTGGAATGTTGGGGAAGACTAATGGGCCATGGACGAATCTTGCTCTCTGTGGATTTGACCCGATCCCAATTGTTTTTCGTCAATCTGTGGGATGGCTGGACTCCTTTCAGGTTTGTTAGCACAGGTGTCCCACCAAAAGAGGAATTCCAACGCAGAGACCTGGGGAAGTGTTAAGGGACAACCCGAACTATGGTTAAAAATTGGGGCCTAGGGGCATGGGAAGCCCAATATGCTGTCTCTCCATCCAGCCACTGAGAGGCCTTACCTGAGGACTGGGCTCAGGCTGAGGGTCACAATGTGTGTTTGTGACAAATTTGGCCGGCAAGCATGGTTGGGGCCTCGTGGGCCACACTGGTTTCAACGACACTGAACCTTAGACAACATGCCAACCACAAAGTTTCTTGCCATGGGAAAGAGTTCCTATTTCTGCATCATTTTCTAATCCGGGCCGTGACTGGAGATAAGGTCTAGGTTCTGAAGCCTGAAAACCGAGGTTGAGAAGAGATGACGACCTAAGGCCATAGCGGGTCCAATGTGCTCAGTGTGCGGCCAGCTGTCTGGGAGGGGCCAGGAGGTCCAGGCTCAGGCTGTGTCAGAAAGGGCATTAGTGCCCAGGTCAGCCTATATATTTGGTGTACAGCCGAATGGCATGCAGGTTGATCCTCATTTGGGGTTTCTGGGTAGCCCCAGAGGGCAATGTTTTTCTTCTGGAGGGCAGGCAGACTGCTGCATTGTAGTTCAGGTTTGCCTAACTACAGGGCTTGTGGGCCAGTAGTCTGAGGACGGAAGACAGAGAACTCAAGCTAGGCCTAGGTTTCTGGGTGAGGATATGGCAGGCACAATCTACAGACCTGAATTGAGATCTCGTGCATCTGAAGTCAGGGCGAGGATCAGACGATCGCTCAGTTTGGACATTTTGTCCCTGATGGCCCCTTCTTGAAGTGGGGGTGGATCAAGGCCATGGGGGTTTTCCCACGATGGGAGTTGTGAGAAGCTCCCAACTGCAAAGATTCTTCTGCAGGACAATTGAGACCTGTTCGTTGGCTCCAGGACAACGATTCCGAGCAGAGTTCTAAGGATGGATGGGTGGGTAGCCCACCGCGCATTCCAATTGTCTCCGAGCAACAAGACAGGTTAGATCTGCTGGATCTGGGGGAGCAACCAGGAGGTTGAGTTGAAATGGACTCTCCCGTGGATGTGTCCTAATATGATTTTGTGTCTATGGAGACCTTGGAATGAAGCGGTGGCACTGGGGCCCTGAAGGGTTCTCCTAAAGAGAGGCTTTCACACAGCTCCATCATGCAAGTATCCCATGTGTAGATGAGATTTGTTCTGATGGGTGAGTTAAGCAACAGCCATATGATGTAATTGAAATCCAGACCTCTGAGGAGAGATGCCTGGAAACCAAAGCAATGGATACGATAGGTGCCTAGGGGCCTGTTCGTTCCTTTTTACCTCAGGGGACTTCAGTCCACGGTTCTGAGTTCAGATAGGTGCTCATGGGCCCAGATTGCCCCTGTTTGTCCTGGGAAGCCACAAATATTGGGATGGCCTCAGGGACTTTGGAGGTTTATCCTCTTTGTAGGGTTGTGGCCATTGGAATGGGCACATGCAATTCCCTTGGGGAGGGCAAACACAGTCGTCAGGTTTGACTCCAGGGGCCTGAGTCTGTAGGCTGTGTAGGCCAGGGCTGTTTGGACAGTTGTCTGAAAACACAAACTCGGCTTATGTTTCGGGTCATAGGTATGGCAGGACTGATTTACAGACCATGAGGCGAACACTTCGGTATATGAAAAAAGGGCGAGTGTGAGGCTCTTGCTCAAGTTTTTGTCTCTGGATATCGTGTCACTCATGGTCGTGAATTTTCCGGGTGACTTCATTGGAATGAACGAGTCTTACTCTCTGGGGGTTTGGCCCTGTCCAAAGAGTTTGGGGTCATTTTGTGGGATGGAAGAAGTCCGTTGTTCTGTTGTTGTTGATTGTTTTGTTTTGTTTTTCAACATCAGGTGTACCACCAAATGAGGGATTCCAGAGTAGAGCCCTGGGGAGGGGCGACTGGACAACCAGAAATCTGGTTAAAAATTGGGGCCTAGGGACATGTCAAGCCCATTATGACATCTAATGATCCAGCCACCGTGAGGACGTACTAGAGGACAGGACTCACGCTGAGGGCCTCAATGCGTGTTTATGCCCTCGTCGCACTCAAAAATGGGCGGGGCCTCAGGGTGAATGCTGGTTTCTCCTACACCTAACGTTGGACAACATGCAAACCACAAGGTTCCTTGCCATGGGTAAAGAAGAGTTCTGATTTCTGCATCACAGTGACCCGTGTGCAGTGATTGGAGATAAGGTCTAGGTTCTGAAGCCTGAAAACTGAGGTAGGGAGGAGATGATGACCTAAGGCCATGGCGGGTCTGATGTGCTCAGTGTGCGGTCAGCTGTCTGGGTGTTGGTCACGAGGTCCGGGCTCTGTTTGTCAGACAGTGCATTAGTGCCCAGGTTAGGCTATATATTTTGGGTGCATTCGAGTGCCGTGTAGGTTCTTATCTTAAGAACTCTTCAGGATATGAAGAATGAGCGAGTCTGGGGCGCGTGCTCAGGCTTTTGTCTCTGAATTTTGTATCAGCGATGGCCGTGGAATGTTGGGGAGGCTTCAGGGGCCATGGACTAATCTTGCTCTCTTTGGATTTGGCCCGATCCCAATTGTTTTTCGTCAATCTGTGGGATGGGAGGACTCCTTTCAGGTTTGTTACTTCAGGTTCCCCCCAAGAGGAATTCCAAAGCAGAGCCCTGGTAAGAGTGCAGGGACAACCCAAAGTACGGATAAAAATTGGGGCCTCGGGTCATGGCAAGCCCAATATGCTGCTCGAATCGTTGTCCTGGAGCCAACGAACAGGTCTCAATTGTCCTGCAGAAGAATCTTTGCAGTTGGGAGCCTCTCACAACTCCCATCGTGGGAAAACCCCCATGGCCTCGTGATGCACCCTCCCTTCAAGAACGGGCCATCAGGGACAGAATGTCCAACCTGAGCGATCGTGTGATCCTTGCCCTGACTTCAGATGCACGAGATGTCAATTCAGGTCTGTAGATTGTGCGTGCCATATCCTCAACCAGTAACCTAGGCCTAGCTTGGGTTCTCAGACTTCCGTCCTCAGACTACTGGCCCACAAGCCCTCTAGTTTGGCAATCCAGAACTACAATGCAGCACTCTTCCTGCTCTCCAGAAGAAAAATATTGCTCTCTGGGGCTACCCAGAAACCCCAAATGAGGATCAACCTGCACGCCATTCGTCTGTACCCCAAATATATAGGCTGACCTGGTCACTAATGCCCTTTCTGACACAGCCTGAGCCTGGACCTCCTGGCCCCACCCAGACAGCTGGCCGCACACTGAGCACATTGGACCCGCTATGGCCTTAGGTCGTCATCTCTTCTCAACCTCGGTTTTCAGGCTTCAGTACCTAGACCTTATCTCCAATCACGGCCCGGGTTAGAAAATGATGCAGAAATCGGAACTCTTTCCCATGGCAAGAAACTTTGTGTTTGGCATGTTGTTTAAGGTTCAGTGTTGTTTGAACCAGTGTGGTCCACGAGGCCCCGCCCATGCTTGCGGGCCACATTGGTCACAAACACACATTGTGACCCTCAGCCTGAGCCCAGTCCTCAGGTAACGCCTCACAGTGGCTGGATGGAGAGACAGCATATTGGGCTTGCCATGTGCCTATGCCCCAATTTTTATCCAGATTTCTGGTGTCCAGTCGCCCCTCCTCTAGGGCTCTACTCTGGAATCCCTCATTTGGTGGGACACCTGAGGTTGAAAAACAAAACAAAACAAAACAAATCAACAACAAGAGAACAACGGACTTCTTCCATCCGACAGAATGACCCCAAACTCTTTGGATGGGGCCAAACCTCCAGAGAGTAAGACTCATCCATTTCCCATGAAGTCACCCGGAAATTTCACGACCATGAGTGACACGATATCCAGAGACAAAAACTTGAGCAAGATCCTCACACTTGCGCTTTTCTTATATACCGAAGAGTTGTCCTCATGGTCTGGCGATCAGTCCTGCCATACCTATGACCTGAAACATAAGCCGAGTTTGTGTCTTCAGACAACTGTCCAAACAGCCCTGGACTACACATCCTACAGGCTCAGGAGCCTGGAGCCAAACCTGACGACTGTGCTTGCCCTCTACAAGGGAATTGTATGTGCCCATTCCAATGACCACAACCCTACTAATAGGATAAATCTCCAAAGTCCCTGAGGCCATCCGAATATTTGTGGCTTCCCAGGACAAACAAGGGCAATCTGGGCCCATCTCAGCACCTACCGGCACTCAGTCGCAGAGGCTGATGTCCCCAGAGGTAAAAAGGAACGAACAGGCCCATAGGCTCCTATCGGATCTATTGCTCTGGTTTCCAGGCATCTCTCCTTAGAGATCCATAGAAGCCTTAGAACCCTGCTCTTGCGTCTTTCCTTATGGGATATTCTGGAGCCATCCAACAGATGTCGACTGTCCCACAGGAGTCATTGTTCATGGACCACCTCACAACTCATATCATGGAAAGCTTCCAAGGTCACATGATGTCCGCAATTTTCATGGAGTCGGATCATTTAAAGAAACTCCAACCTGAGCCAACGGCTGATCTTCGCCTTGACTTCAGATGCACGTGATCTTGATTTAGCTCTTCAGAGTGCACCTGCTGTGCCCTCACCCCAAAACCTAAGCATAGCTACTGTTCTCAGACTTCCGTCCTCACTCTCCTGGACCACACGCCCTCCATTTTGGGATTTCCGATGACACAGTGCTGCACTCTGCCTGCCCTCTAGAAGAAAAACGTTGCCCTATGGGTCTACCCAGAAACCTCAAATGAGGATAAACCTGCATGCCACTCAACTGTACACCAATTATATAGTCTAGCCTGTGCACTAATGCCCTGTCTGACACAACCTGAGGCCTGAATTCTCAACCGACACCCAGACAGCTTGCCCTACACTGAGAACATCTGAAACGCCATGGCCTTAGGTTGCCATCTCTTTCCAACCTGGTTTTCAGGCGACAGAAACCTAGACCTTATCTCTACTCATTTCCCATGGGTGAACGTGATGCAGAAATCATAACTCCTCCTTCCCTCTCGCCAGAATCTTGTGGTTGGCATCTTATCCAAAGTTCAGTGTAGGACCCCTGTAGGGCCTACAGGAGTAGTAGTAGGGCCCCTGAGGGTAGTGTAGGGTCCCTGAGGCCCTGCCCATGCTTAAGAGCTGCGGTGGGCACAAACACACATTGGGACCCTCAGTTTGAACCCTGTCCTCAAGTAAAGCCTCTCAGTGGCTGGACCATGAGCCCACGTATGGGGCTTGCCATGCCCCAAGTCACCCAATCTTAACCAGAGGTAGAGACATCTAGTCACCCCTACTCAGGGCTGTGCTCTGGAATCCCACATTGGTTGGAGATTTGAGGTAAGTAAACAAAGAAAGGATTCCTCCAACCCACAGTATGACCCCAATCATTGGGATCAGGCCATCCCCAGAGAGAAAGACTCCTCCATGGCCCCTGAGGCCAGCCCGACATTCCACGGCCACTATTGACACAAAATCCAGAGACATAAGCCTCACCCTTAGATCATAGCCCAAAAAATTCTCCTCATACTCTGTAGATCGGGCCTGCGATACCTACGTCCCCAGACCGTGTTTTCAGACTTCTATCCTGACATCCCTGTCCCACACACCCTCCAGGCTGAGGCCCCTGGAGCCACACCTCAGGACTGTGCCTGCCCTCTCCAAGGAAATTCTTCCCATTCCATTGGCCACAACCCTACAAATTAGGAGAAACCTCCAAAGTCCCAGAGGCCATTCCAATAGTGTAGGCCACCCAGTACAAAGAGGGGTGATCTGTCACAAGCTGAGCAACGACCTCAACTCACCCGTAGACAGATATCCCAAGAGAAAGGTATTAAACTGGACAGGCCCCTAGAACGTAATTGGTTCCATTGCTTTTGTTTCTAAGCATCTCTCCTCAGAGGCCTGTTTTCCAATACCAGCATATGGGGGATTCCAGAGATACCAATCAGAACAAATCTTGTCTCCACATGGGAAACTTATCCTTTGGAGCTCTGTAAAAACCTCCAGTTAGGAGAAACCTTCAGGTAACCGGAGCCACCGCCCTATTCCAAGGTCTCCATGGACACAAACCCGCATTATGACCATTCGGCAGGAGAGTACATTTCAACTCAGCCCCGTTGATTACTCCCCCAGAGCCAGAATATCAAACCTGCCTTGTCGCAAGGAGACAACTGGAATGCAAAGCAGACTCTCTAGGCATCCATCGTTGGAATCCTGCTCTGGCGCCGTTCCATATGGGATGTCCTGGGAGCCTTCCAACAGGTCTTGACTGTCCTGCAGAAGGAATCCTTGCAGATTGGAGCATCTCACAACTCCTATCGTGGGAAAACCTACATGGCCTCATGAGATGCTCCCCTTTATAAAGGGGCCATCATGGACAGAAACTCCAACCTGAGCCAACTTCTGATCCATTGCTTTGGTTTCTAGGTATCTCTCCTCAGAGGCCTGGTTTCCAATATCAGAATATGGGGGTTTCCTAAGGAAACAATCAGAACAGATCTCATCTCCACATGAGAAACTTGCTCTTTGGAGCTGTGTCAATACCTCAGGTTTGGAGGTTCCTTCAGGGCGCTGGCACCATGGCCCAATTCCAAGGTCTCCAAGGACACAAACTTACATTATGATCCATCCTCAGGAGAGTCCATTTCAAATCAGCCCCCTCGGCTGCTCACCCAGAGCCAGCAGATCAAACCTGCCTTGTCACTAGGAGACAGTTGGAATGCGAGGTGGGCTGCCCAGGCATCCATCCTTAGAACCCTGCTCTGGAGAATTTCTTTATGGGACGTCTTGAATCCAACCAACCTGTCTTGACTGTCTCGCAGAATGAATCCTTGTGGTTTGAAGCATCACACAATCCCACTGTGAGAAAACCGCCATTTCCTCATGATGCCCCACACCTTCATAAATGGGCCATCATGGACAGAAACTCCATCCTAAGCCAAAGTCTGATCTGCGCCCTGAATTTAGAAGCACGAGATCTCGATTCAGCACTTGAGAGTGTGCCTGCTGTGCCCTCACCCCGAAACCGAAGCCTAACTTGTGTTCTCAGACTTCCGTCTTCACAATCCTGGCCACACCCCTCCAGTTTGGCAATTCTGGAGACACAATGCAGCACTCGGTCTGCCCTCCAGAAGAAAAATGTTGCCCTATAGGGCTAACCAGAAATGCCAAATGAGTAACAACCTGCATGCCTCTCGACCATACCTCAATTACACAATCTAGCCTGTGCACTAAAGCCCTGTCTGACACAGCCTGAAGGCAGACATCCAGTCCAACACCCAGACAGCTGGCCGTACACTGAGCATATCAAACCCACAATGGCTTTCGGCCATCATCTCTACCCAACCTCAGTTTTCACCTTCAGAACCTAGACCTTATCTCCACTCACTGCTCAGGAGTGAACGTGATACAAGAATCAGAACTTCTCCTTCGCCATGGCAAGAAACCTTGTGGTTGGCATGTTGTCCAACGTTCATTTTAGGAGAAAGCACCATGGACTATGAGGCCCCACCTATCCCTGAGGGCTACAATTTGCACAAACACACATTGTGACCCTCAGCGTGAGCCCTATCCTCATGGAAAGCCTCTTAGTGACTGGAACAACAGCCCACATATGGGGCTTGCCAAGCCCCTAGTCCCCCAATCTCAACCAGAGTTACGGATGTCTAGTCACCCCTACTCAGGGCACTGCTCTGGAATCCCTCTTTGGTGGGACAACTGCGGTAAAAAAAAAAAATACAGAAAGGACTCTTCCCATCCACAGAATTATCCCAACCACTTGGGATCAGGCCAAATCACCAGAGAAAGACTTGTCCATGGCCCTTGAGGACACCCCGACATTCCACGGCCACCGTAGGCACAAAATCCAGAGACAAAAGCCTGAGCAAACGCCACATACTCGCCCTTTGTTCATAGCCCGGAAAATTCTCACGGTCTGTAGATCGAGCCTTCATACATAAATCCCCAAACCTAACTGAGTTTGTGTTTTCAGACTTCTGTCCCCACATTCCTGGCCCACACACCATCCAAGCTGGGGCCCCTGGAGCCACACCTGAGGACTGTGGCTTCCTTCTCCAGGGCAATTCTGCCATTTCCATTGGCCACAACCCTATAGATTAGGAGAAACTTCCAATCTCCCCGAGGCCATCCCAATAGTGTTGGCTGCCCAGGACAAACAGGGATGATCTTTCACAAGTTAGGAAACTACCTCCACTCAGACCCAGAGACAGATATCCCCATAGAATAAGATTGAACTGGACAGGCACTTAGGCCCTAATCAGATCCATTGCTTTTGTTCCCAGGCATCTCTCCTCAGATGCCTGGTTACCAATACCAGCATATGGGGGATTTCTGAGGCACTCATAGAAAAATCTCGTCTCCACATAGGAAATGTACTCTTTGGAGCTCTATAAAAACTTCTGTTTAGGAGAATCTTTCAGGGCCCCGGATCAAGCGCCCCATTCTAAGGTCTCCATGGACTTAAACCCACATTATGATCTATCCTCGGTAGAGTCCATGTCAACTCATCACCCTTGGTTTCTCCCCCAGGGCCTGCAGATCAAACCTGCCTTGTTGCTAGGAGACAACTAGAATGGGTGGCGGGCTGACCAGGCATCGATCCTTAGAACCCTACTATGGAGTCGTTCCATATGGAACATCCTAGAGCCATCCAACAGGTCTCAAGTGTCCCACAGAAGGAATCTTTGCAGTCTGGTGCATCTCACAACTCCCATTGTGGGAAAATCTTCATGGCCTCTTCAGACGCTCCACTTTATAAAGGGGCCATCATGGACAGAAACTCCAACCTCAGCAAACGTCTGATATTCGCCCTGGCTTCAGGTGCATGAGATCTTGATACAGCTCTGCAGAGTGTGCCTTCTGTTCCTCACCCCCCAAAAACTAAGCCTAGCTTGTGTTCTCAGACTACCGTCCTCACACCCCTGGCCCAAAAGCGCTACAATTTGGCAATACTGGGGCCACAATGCAGCACTCTGCCTGCCCTCCAGAAGAAAAACGTTGCCTTATGGAGCTACCTAGAAACCCGAATGAGGATCAACTGAACGCCACTCGACTGCACCCCAAATATACAGTCTACCCTGTCTAATGCCCTGTTTGACACAGCATGGGCCCACACCTCCAGACCTACGCTCA
This sequence comes from Mustela putorius furo, assembly GCF_011764305.1. NCBI lineage: Eukaryota > Metazoa > Chordata > Mammalia > Carnivora > Mustelidae > Mustela > Mustela putorius. The sequence goes on along the minus strand of NW_025421547.1, from coordinate 48,424 downwards.
ACAGCTAGCCACACACTGAGCTCATTGCACCCATCAGGTCCTTAGGTCTTCATCTCTTCCCAACCTCGGTTTTCGGGTTTCAGAACCTAGACCTAAACTCCAATCACTGTCCAGGGGTGAACGTGATGCAGAAATCACAACTCTTCCTTCGCCATGGCCGGAAACCATGTGGTTGGCATATTCTCCAACGTTCAGTGTAGTAGAATCCAGCGTGGCCCATGAGGCCCTTCCCATGCTTGAGGGCCTTTTTGGGCACAAATAGGCATTGTGACCCTCAGCATGAGCCCTGTCCTCAAGGAAGACCTCTCAGTGTCTGAATCAAGAGCCCACATATTGGACTTGCCATGCCCCTAGGCACCCAAACTTAAACAGAGCTGGGGTTATCCAGTTGTCCCTACCAAGGACTCTGCTCTGGAATCCCTCTTTTATTGGCACACATGAGGTACATAAAATAAAATAAAAAACAGAAAGGACACCTCCCATCCCACAGAATGTACCCAAACTCTTGGGATTGGGTCAATTCCTCAGAGAAGGAAAGCCGTCCACAACCCATGAGGCCACGCCAGCATTCGACCCACATTGTTGACACAAATCCAGAGACAAAACCTGAGCAAGCACCTCAAACTCACCCTTTTTTCTTATCCCGAATTGTTATCACGGTCTGTAGATTGGGCGTGCCATACCTATGTTCCCAATCCTAAGCGGAATTTGTGTTTTCAGACTTCTGTCCCCACAGGCCTGGCCCACACACCCTCAAGGCTGGGCCCCTCGAGCCAAACTCAGAACTGTGCCTGCCCTCTCCATGGGATTTCTGCCCATTCCATTGGCCACAACCCTATAGATTAGGAGAAACTCCAAAATCCCGAGGCCATTCCCAATATTATAGGCTGCCCAGGACAAACAGGGGCGATCTGACAAAAGCCGAGCAACTAACTCCCCTCAGATCCATAGACACGTATCCCCAGGAAAGAGATTGAACCGGATGGGCACCTAGGCCCTAATCATATCCATTGCTTTTGTTTCCAGGCATCTCTCCTCAGAGGCCTGGTTTCCAATACCAGCATATGGGAGATTCCTTAGGCACTCATCAAAACAATTCTCTTCTCTACATAGGAAACGTACTCTTTAGAGCTCCATCAAAACCTCCGGTTATGAACATCCCTCAAGGCCCCGGATCAAGCACCCCATTCCAAGGTCTCCATGGACACAAATACACATTATGACCCATCCTCAACTCACCCATTTCAACACACCCGCCTCGGTTACTCCCCTAGATCCAGCAGATCGAACTTGCCTTGGCGCTATGAGACACCTGGAATGGGAGGCAGGCTGCCCAGGCATCCATCCTTAGAACCCTGCTCTGGATAACTTCCTTAAGGGATGTCCTGGAGCCATCCAGCAGGTCTCCACTGTCCTACGGAAGGAATCATTGCGGTTTGGAGCATCTCACAATTCCCATCGTGGGAAAACCTCCATGGCCTCGTGACACCCTCCCCTTCATGAAGGGGCCGTCATGGACAGAAACTCCAACCTGAGCCAACGTCTGATCCTAGCTCTGTCTTCAGGTACACGGGATCTCGAATCATCTCTGCAGAGGGTTCCTGCCGTCCCCTCACCCCGAAATCTAAGTCTGCCTTGTGTTCTCAGAATTTTTTCCTCACACTCCTGGCCCACAAGCCTTCCAGTTTGGGAATTCTGGAGCCACTATGTGGCACTGTGTCTTCCTTCCAGAAGAAAAACGTTGCCCTCAGGGGCTACCACCGCAGTAACCACAAATGAGTACCAACCTGCATGAAACTCGACTGCACCCCAATGATACAGTCTAGCCTGGGCACTAATTCCCTGTCTGCCACAGCCTGAGCCTTCACCTCCCAACCCACACTCAACAGCTGGCCGAACACTGAGCACATCAGTCACACCATGGCCTTCGTCTTCATCTCTTCCCAACCTCAGTTTTCAGGCTTCAGAACCTAGACCTTAAATCCAATCACAGTCCGGGAGTGAAAGTGTTGCAGAAATTAGAACTCCTTCTTCCCCATGGCCAGAAAACTTGTGGTTGCCATATTGTGCAACGTTCAGTGTAGGAGGAACCAGCATGGTACATTAGGCCACGCCCTGACTTGAGGGGCTCCTTGGGCACAAAAACACATTGTGAAACTCAATGTGAGCCCTATGCTCAAGGAAGGCCTCTCAGTGTCTGGACCAAGAGCACACATATGGGGCTTGCCATGTTCTTAGGTCCCAATGTTAACCAGAGTTCTGGTTGTCCAGTCGCCCCTCCCCAGGACTCTGCTGTGGAATCCCTCTTTTGGTGGTCCACCTGAGGTAAAAAATAAAAAAATAAATAAATAAAAAATAAAATAAAATAAAAACTGAAAGGCCTCCTCCCTTCCACAGAATGACCCCAAATTCTTGGGATTGGGTCAAAACTAAGAAAGGGAGCCTCATCGATGGCCCATGAGGACACTCGGACATTCCATGGCAATCGGTGACACATATCCAGAAAAAAATAAGCATGAGCAAGCACCTCACTTTCGCCCTTTGTTCATATCCCGAAGAGTTCTCCTCACGGTCTATATATCGGGCCGGCCATACCTACAGACCCAAACCTAAGTGGAGTTTGTGTTTTCAGACTTTTGTCCAAATAGCCCTGGACTACACACGCTCCACACTTGGGTCCCTGGAGCCACACCTCAGGACTGTGCTTCCCTTTCAAGAGAATTCTTCCCATTCCATTGGCCACAACCTTGCAAATTAGGAAAAACCTCCAAAGTTACCGAGGCCATCCCAATAGTGTAGGCCGCCCAGGACAAACAGGTGTGATCTCAAACCAGCTGAGCAACTACCTCACTCAGACAAAAGATGTCCCCAGAGAAGAATATTGAACCGGACAGGCCCCTAGGCCCTAATCAGATCCATTGCTTTGGTTTCCAGGCATCTCTCCTCAGAGGCCTCATTTCCAATACCAGCAAATGGTGGTTTCCTGAGGCACCTATAAGAACAAATCTCGTCTCCCCATGGAAAACTTGCTCATTGGAGCTTTGTTATAACCTGTGGTTAGGAGAATCCTTCAGGGCCCTGGTGCCACTGCCCCATACCAAGGTCTCAATGGACTCAAACCAACATTAAGACCATCCTCAGGAAAGTCCATTTCAACTCATTTAAGACCATCCTCAGGAAAGTCCATTCCAACTCAGCCCCCTCTGATGCTACCCCAAGCCAGCAGATCAAACGTTTCTTGTTGCTAGGAGACAAATGGAAATGAGGCTGTCTGCCCAGGCATCCATCCTTAGAACCCTGTTCTGGAAAAATACCTTAGGAGACGTCCTGGAGCCATACAACAAATCTTAATTGTCCCACAGAAGGAATCCTTGCAGTTTGGAGCATCTCACAACTCTAATAGTGGGAAAACCCCCATGGCCTCATAATGCCCCCCACCTTCATGAAGGGGCCAACATGGACAGAAACTCCAACCTGAGCCAAAGTCTGATCCTCGACCTGACTTCAGACTCATGAGATCTCAATTCAGCTCTGCAGAGTGTGCCTGCCATGTCCATTCCCCGAAACCTAAGCCTAGCTTGTGCTCTCAGACTTCTGTCGTCACTCTCCTGGCCCACAAGCCCTCCAGTTTGGGAATTCCGAAGCCACAATGCAGCACTCTGCCTGCCCTCCAGAAGGAAAACTTTGCCCTATGGTGCTAATAAGAAACCCCAAATGATTATCGAATGCATGCCACTCGACTGTAAAGCAATTATACAGCCTACCCTGAATACTAATGCCCTGTCTGGCACAGCGTGAGACAAGACATCCCAAACGACACCTAGACAGCTGGCTCCAACCTGGACACAAGGGACCCACTGTGGCTGTAGTTCGTCATCTCTTCCCAACCTCGGTTTTCAGGCTTCAGAACCTAGACCTTATCTCCAATCAATGCCCAGGGGTGAACGTGATGCAGAAATTAGAATTCCTCCTTCCCCATGGCCAGAAACCTTGTGGTTGGCATGTTGTCCAACGTTCAATGTGTGAAAACATGCATTGTCGGAAAGGCCACGCCAGGGCTTGAGGGCCGCCTAGGGCACAGACATGCATTGTGACCTGTAGCGTGAGTCCCGTATTAAAGTAACGCCTCTCAGTGGCTGGACCAAGATCCTGCATGTGGGGCTTGTCATATCCATAGGCCCCCAGGCTTAACCAGAGAGCGAATATTCCAGTTGTCAGTACCCACTGCTATGCTCCAGAATCCCTCTACTGGGGGGACACATGAAGCAGAAAACAGGACTCTTCCTTTCCCACAGAATGACCCCAAAGTCTTGGGGGCTGGACAAACTACCAGAGAGGGAGATTTCTACGACCCATGAGGCAACTCCTACATTAAACGGCTATTGTGGACTAAATATCCAGAGAAAAAAGACTGAGCGACTGCCTCCCTCTCACCCTTCTTTCATATCCAGAGGAGCTCCCCTCACGGACTGTAGATCAGGCCTGCCATAACCTCGGCCCCAAACCTGAGCTGAGTTTGGGTTTTTGGATGTCTGTCTGCACAGCCGTGGCCCACACCGCCTCCAGGCTGGGGTCTCTGGAGCCACACCACAGAACTGTGCCTGCTCTCTCCTAAGAAACTGCCCGTATCATTGGCCGCAACTCTATAAAATAGTAGAAACCTCAAGGTCCCCAAGGACATCCCACTACCGCAAGCCGCACTGGACAAACAGGGGTATTATGACACCAGCTGAGCAACTACTACCTCCATGCAGACACACAGACTGATATCCGCAGAGACAGAAGATTGAACCAGACAGGCCCCTAGGCCCTATTATGAACTCTTGCTTTGGTGTCCAGGTATCACTCCTCAGAGGCCTGGGTTCGAAGACCAGCATATGGGGCTATCCTGAGGCACCAGACAGAACACCTCTCATCTCCACATGGAAAGCTTCCTTGTTGGAGTTGTGTCAAACCCTTCGGGTTGGAGAATCCTGCAGAGTCCCTTAGCTACTGCCACATTCCAAGGTCTCCATGGCCACCAACCCACATTATGACTCATCCTCAGGAAAGTCCATTTAAACTCAGCCTTCTGAGTAGCTCACCCAAGAGCCTGCAGATTGAGTGTGCCTTGTCTCGACTAGGCAATGGGAAGGTGAGTTGGCGTTTCTTGGCATCCATGCTTAGGCCCCTGCTCTCGAGTCTTTCTGTATGGGGCATCCTGGAACCATCCAATAGTACTCGACTGTCCTGAAGAAAGAAACTTTGAAGTTTGGAGCAGCTCACAACTCCGAGCGTAAGGAAACCTCCCTGGCCTCATGACGCCCCCACCCCCTTCAGGAAGGGGCCGTCATGGACACAAACTCCAGCTTGAGGCAACATCTGATACTCGCCGTGACCTCAGATGCAGGAGATCTCGATTCAGCCTCTGCACAGTGGGCCCATACCTCGTGCTACCTTGTGTTTTCAGACTTCCTCCCTCACACTCCTGGCAAACATGTCCTCAAGACTTGGAATTCTGGAACCAAAATGCAGCCCTATGCTGGCCCTCCAGAAGGAAAACGTTGCTCTATGGGGATCTCCATCAACCCCAAATGAGGATCAACCTGCTCGGTTCTCGACCTCATGCCAATTGGATTGTTTGGGTTGTCCATTCATCCCTCCCCAGAGCTCTGCTTTGGAATCCCTCTTTTGGTGGGACACCTGAGGTAACAAAACTAAAAGGACTCCTCCCATCCTTCAGATTGACCCCAAACAATTGGGATTGGACCAAATTCACAGAGAAGAAGTCTCGTCCATGGCCCATGAGGCCTCGCCGAGATTCCACAGCCATTGTTGACAACAAATCCAGAGACAAAAGTCTGAGCAAGCGCCTCACACTCGCTCTTTTGTCGTATCCCGAGGAGTTCTCCTCACGGTCTGTAGATCGGGCCTGCCATACCTACTTCCCAAACCTCAGCCGAGTTTGTGTTTTCAGACTTCTGTCCCCACATTCCTGGCCCACAGACCCTTCAGGCTGGGGCCCCTGGAGCCACACATCAGGACTGTGCCTGTCTATACCACGGGAATTCTGCCCATCCATTGTCCACAATCGTACAAATTAGGAAAAACCTCCAGAGTCCCCAAGGACATCCCAATAATGTAGGCCGCCCAGGACAAACAAGGGTCATCTGAAACCAGCTGAGCATCTACCTCTACTCAGCATAGATGGATGTCCCCAGAGAAGAAGATTGAAACAGACAGGCCCCTAGGCCTGAATCAGATTCATTGGTTTCAGTTACAGGTATCACTCCTCAGAGGCCTGGTTTCCAATATTAGCATATGGGGATTTCTTGAGGCAGCAATCAGAACAAATCTCTTCTCCACATGGGAAAATTATCCTTAGAAGATGTCTCAAAACCTCCAGTTAGGAGAATCCTTCAGGCCCTGTGTGCCACTGCCCTATTACAAGGTCTCCATAGACACAAAAACACATTAGGACCCATCTACAGAGGAGTCCATTTCAACTGAGCGTATTCAGTTGCTCCGCGAGATCCAGCAGATCTAACTTGTCTTGTTGCTAGGAGACAAGTGGAATGTGAGGTGGCCTACCCCACCATCCATCCTTAAAACCCTGCTCGGAATCGTTGGCCTGGAGCCAACCAAAAGGTCTCAATTGTCCTGCAGAAGAATCTTTGAAGTTGGGAGCTTCTCAGAACTCCCATCATGAGAGAACCCCCATGGCCACATGATCCCCCCCCCTTCATAAAGGGGCCATCAGTTTCATAAGGTCCAACCTGAGCGATCGTCTGATCCTCACCCTGACTTCAGATGCATGAGATCTCGGTTCAGGTCTGTAGATTGTGCCTGCCATGTCCTCACCCAGAATCCTAAGCCTTTCTTGTGTCCTCAGACTTCTGTCCACAGACTACTGGCTCACAAGCCCTCCAGTTTGGCAATCCAGAACTACAATGCAGCAATCAACCTGCCCTGCAGAAGAAATACATTGCCCTCTGGGGCTACCTAGAAACCCCAAATGAAGATCAACCTGCATGACATTTGGCTATACCCAAAATATATAGTATGACCTGGGCAATAATGCCCTTTCTTTTTTTTTTTTTATTTTTAAAGATTTTATTTCGTTATTTGACAGAGAGAGATCACAAGTAGGCAGAGAGAGAGGAGGAAGCAGGCTCCCTGCTGAGCAGAAAGCCCGATGTGGGACTCGATCCCAGGACCCTGAGATCATGACCTGAGCCGAAGGCAGCGGCTTAACCCACTGAGCCACCCAGGAGCCCCAATAATGCCCTTTCTGACACAGCCTGAGCCTGGACCTCCTGGCCCCACCCAGACAGCTGGCTACAAACTGAGAACTTCAGACCCGCCATGGCCTTAGGTCGTTATCCCTTCCCAGCCTCAGTTTTCAGGCTTCAGAACCTAGACCTTATCTTCAAACACTGCCCAGGTTTGAAAATGATGCAGAAATCAGAAATCCTTCCCGATGGCAGGAAAACTTGTGGTTTCTTGTTGTCCAACGTTCAGTGTAGTGGAAACCAGTGTGTCCCTTGAGGCCCCGCCATTGCTCGTGGTCTAGATAGGTAGCAAACACACATTGTGACCGTCAGCCTTAGCCCAGTCCTCAGGTATGGCCTCTCAGTGGCTAGATGAAGAGACAGCATACTGGGCTTGCCATGCCCCTAGGCCCCAATTTTTAACCAAAGTTCGTGTTGTCCCTTCACTCTTCCCCAGGGCTCTGCGTTGGAATTACTCTTTTGGTGGGACACCTGATGTAACAACCCTAAAACGAGTCCTCCATCCAACAGATTGACGAAAAACAATTGGGATTGGGCCAAATCCACAGAGAGCAAGATTCGTGCATGGCCCAAGAGTCCTCCTCGACATTCCTCGGCCATCGCTGATATAAAGTCCAGAGACAAAAGCCTAAGCAAACGTCTCAGAATCGCACTATCTTCATATCCTGAAGATGTCTTCTCATGGTTTGTAGATCGGGCCTGCCATACCTACGTCCCCAAACATAAGCTGAGTTTGTGTTTTCAGACTTCTGTCCTCAAAGTCCTGGGCCACATACCCTCCAGGCTGGGGACCCTGGAGCCACACATTAGGACTGTGCCTACCCAATCCATGGGAATTCTGCCCATTCCATTGTCCAAAATCGTATAAATTAGGAGAACGCTCCAAAATCCCAGAGGCCATCACAATAGTATAGGTCGCCCGGGACAAAAAAGGGCAGTCTGACACCAGCTGAGCATCTAACTCCACTCATACCCTAGAAGGATGTCCCCAGAGAAGAAGATTGAACCAGACAGGACCCTAGGCCAAAATCGGATCCATTGCTTTGGTTTACAGGCATGTCTCCTCAAAAGCCTGGATTCCAATACCTGCATTGGGGTTTTCCTGAGGCACCCATCAGAACAAACCTCGTCTCCACAAGGAAACTTGTGCATGGGAACTATGTCAAAAGCTGAGGAGAATACTTCAGGGTCCCGGTGCCACCGCCCCATTCCAAGGCCCTCATGGACACAAACACACATTAGACCCATCCTCAGGAAAGTCCATTTCAACTCAGCCACCCCGGTTGCTCCCGCAGAGCCATCAGATCTAAACTGTCTTGTCGCTAGGAGACAATTGGAATGCGAGGAGGGCTTCCCAGGCATCCATCCTCGAACGTTGGTCTGGACTCATCCATATGGGATGTCCTGGAGCTGTCCAACAGGTTTCAATTGTCCCGCAGAAGGAATCCGCGGAGGGGGCATCCCAACACTCCCAAAGTGGGAAAACCTCCACGGCCTCGAGATTCGGCTCCCTTTATGAAGGGGCCGTCATGAACAGAAAATCCAAGCTGAGCCAACGTCTGATCCTCGCTCTGACTTCAGATGCATGAGATATTGCTTCAGATCTTCAGAGGGTACATGCCGTGCCCTCGCCCTGAAACCCAAGTCTAGCTGTCCCTAGGACCCAATTTTAACCAGATTTCTGGTTGTCCAATCACCCCTCCCCAGGGCTCTACTCTGGATTCCCTCAATTGGTGGGTCCCCTGAGTTTGAAAAACAAAACAAAACAAAACAACAACAACAAAAAACGGACTTCTTCCGTCCCAAAGAATGACCCCAAACTCTTTGGTTTGGGCCAAAACCCCAGGGAGTAGGACTCGTCCATTTCCCATGAAGTCACCCGGAATTTTCATGACCATGAATGGCATGATATCCAGAGATAAATACTTGAGCAAGAGTCTCACACTCGCCCTTTTTTCATATCCCGAAGAGTTTTCCTCATGGTCTGTAGATCAGTCCTGCCATACCTATGACCCGAAACATAAGCCGAGTTTGTGTTTTCAGACAACTGTCCAAGCAGCCCTGGCCTACACAGCCTACAGGCTTAGGCCCCTGGAGCCAAGCTGAGGACTGTACTTGCCCTCTCCAAGGGAATTCTGTGTGCCCATTCCAATGGCCACAACACTACTAATAGGATTAACCTCCAAAGTCCCTGATGTCATCCCAATAGTGGTGGCTTCCCAGGACAAACAGGAGCAATATGAGCCCATCTGAGAACATACCTGCACTCAGACTTGTAGACTGATATCCCCAGAGGTAAAAAGGAACGAACAGGCCCCTAGGCCCTAATCGGATCCATTGCTTTGGTTTCCAGGCATCTCTCCTCAGAGGCCTGGATTTCAGTACCAGCATATGGCTGTTTCTTGACTCACACACCAGAACAAATCTCATCTACACATGGGAAACTTGCACGTGGGAGTGATGTCAAAGCCTCTGTTTAGGAGAACCCTTCATGGCCCCAGTGCCACCGCGTCATTCCAAGGTATCCATAGACACAAAAACACATTAGGACCCATCCACAGGAGAGTCCATTTCAACTCAGGGTATTCGGTTGCACTGCGAGATCCAGCACATCTAACTTGTCTTGTTACTAGGAGACAATTGGAACGCGAGGTGTGCTACCCAGCCATCCATCCTTAGAACCCTGCTCAGAATCATTAGCCTGGAGCCAACCAACAGGTCTCAATTGTCCTGCAGAAGAATCTTTGAAGTTGGGAGCTTCTCACAACTCACATCGTGAGAAAACACCATTGGCCTCGTGATCCCCACCCCCTTCATGAAGTGGCCCTCAGGGACATAATGTCCAACCTGAGTGATCGTCTGATCCAAACCCTGACTTCAGATGCACGAGATCTCGGTTCAGATCTGTAGATTGTGCCTGCCATGTCCTCACCCAGAAACCTAAGCCTAGCTTGGGTCCTCAGACTTCCATCCTCAGAATAATGGCCCACAAGCCCTCCAGTTTGGCAATCCAGAATTACAATGCAGCACGCTGCATGCCCTCCAGAAGAAAAACATTGCCTTCTGGGGCTACCCAGAAACCCCAAATGAAGATCAAACTGCACGCCACTTGGCTGTACCCAAAATATATAGGCTGACCTGGGCAATAATGCCCTTTCTGACAGAGGCTGAGCCTGGACCACCTGGCCCAACCCATACAGCTGGCCGCTCACTGAGCACATCGGACCAGCCATTGCCTTAGGTCGTTATCTCTTCCCACCCTCGGTTTTCATGATTTAGAACCTAGACCTTATCTCAAATCACTGCCCATGTTTGAAAATGATGCAGAAATCAGAACTCTTTCCCGATGGCAAGAAACCTTGTGGTAGGCTTGTTGTATAATGTTCAGTGTAGTGGATACCAGTGTGTCCAATGAGGCCCCGCCATTACTCACGGGCCACATAGGTGGCAAACACACATTGTGACCCTCAGCCTTAGCCCAGTCCTCAGGTAAGGCCTCTCAGTGGCTGGATGAAGAGACAGCATATTGGGCATGCCATGCCCCTAGGCCCCAATTTTTAACAATAACTCGGGTTGTCCCTTCACTCTTTCCCAGGGCTTGCTTTGGAACTCCTCTTTTGGTGGGACACCTGAGGTAACAACCCTGAAAGGAGTTCTCCATCCAACAGATTGACGAAAAACAATTGGGATTGGGCCAAATCCACAGAGAGCAAGATTCGTCCATGGCCCATGAGTCCTCCTCGACATTCCAAGGCCATCGCTGAAACAAAAACCAGAGACAAAAGCCTGAGAAAGATCCTCTGACTCGCACTATCTTCATATCCTAAAGATGTCTTCTCATGGTTTGTAGATCGGGCCTGCCATACCTACGTCCCCAAACACAAGCTGAGTTTGTGTTTTCAGACTTCTGTCCTCAAAGTCCTGGGCCACATACCCTCCAGGCTGGGGACACTGGAGCCACACATTAGGACTCTGCCTACCCAATCCATGGGAATTCTGCCCATTCCATTGTCCAAAATCGTACAAATTAGGAGAACCCTCCAAAGTCTCTGAGGCCATCCGAATAGTATAGGTCACCCGGGACAAAAAAGGTCAGTCTGTCACCAGCTGAGCATCTACCTCCACTCATACCCTAGATGGATGTCCCCAGAGAAGAAGATTGTACCAGACAGGACCCTAGGCCAAAATCAGATCCATTGCTTTGGTTTACAGGCATGTCTCCTCAAAACCCTGCATTCCAATACCAGCATTGGGGTTTTCCTGAGGCACCCATAAGAACAAACCTCGTCTCCACAAGGAAACTAGTGCATGGGAGCTATGTCAAAAGCTTAGGAGAATACTTCAGGGTCCCGGTGCCACCGCCCCATTCCAAGGCCCTCATGGACACAAACACACATTAGACCCATCCTCAGGAAATTCCATTTCAACACAGCCACCCCGGTTGCTCCCGCAGAGCCATCAGATCTAAACTGTCTTGTCGCTAGGAGTCAATTGCAATGCGAGGCGGGCTTCCCAGGCATCCATCCTCGAACGTTGGTCTGGACTCATCCATATGGGATGTCCTGGAGCTGTCCAACAGTTCTCAATTTTCCCGCAGAAGGAATCCTAGGAGGGGGCATCCCACCACTCCCAACGTGGAAAAACCTCCACGCTCTCGAGAATCCGCTCCCTTCATGAAGGGGCCGTCATGAACAGAAAATCCAAGCTGAGCCAACATCTGATCGCCGCTCTGACTTCAGAAGCATGAGGTTTTGCTTCAGATCTTCAGGGGGTACATGCCGTGCCCTCGCCCTGAAACCCAAGTCTAGCTTGTGTTCTCAGACTTCCATCCTCACACTACTGGCCCCGAAGGCTACAAGTTTGGCAATTCCGGACCATTATTGCAGCACTCTGCCTGCCCTTTAGAAAAAATATATTGCCTAATGAGTTGCCCGGGCACATTAAATGAGAATAAACCTACACGGCACTCGAAAGTACCCAAAATATATAGTCTAACCTGGGCACTAATGCACTGTCTGACAACCTGAGCCCGGACCTCGTGACTAACACCCAGACAGCCGACCGCACACTGAGCACATCAGACCCGCCATGGCGTTAGGTCATAATCTCTTCCCTACCTCAGTTTTCAGGCTTCAGAACCTAGACCTTATCTCCAATCACTGTGCATGGGTGACTATGATGCTGAAATCAGAACTCCTGCTTACCCAAGGCAAGAAACCTTGTGGTTGCCATGTTGTCCTACGTTCAGTGTAGGAAAAACCAGCATTCACCCTGTGGTAAAGGCCATTGTTGAGTGCGACGAGGGCATAAACACGCATTGTGACCCTCAGTGTGATTCCTGACCTCTAGTAAATTCTCTCAGTGGCTGGACCATTAGATGTCATAATGGGCTTGACATGTCCCTAGGCCCCAATTTTTAACCAGATTTCTGGTTGTCCAGTCACAACTCCCCAGGGCTCTACTGTGGAATCCCTCATTTGGTGGGACACCTGAGGTTGAAAAACAAAACAAAACAAATCACAACAACAAAAAAAACGGACTTCTTCCATCCCACAGAGTGACCCCAAACCCCTTGGACGGGGCCAAACCCCCAGAGAGTAAGACTCGTCCATTTCCCATGAAGTCACCCGGAAATTTCACGACCATGAGTGACACAATATCTGGAGACAAAAACGTTAGCAAGAGCCTCACACTCGCCCATTTTTCATATCCCAAAGTGTTCTCCTCATGGTCTGTAGATGAGTCCTGCCATACCTATGATCTGAAACATAAGCCGAGTTTGTGTTTTCAGACACTGTCCCAACAGCTCTGGTCTACACACCCTACAGGCTCAGGCCCCTGAGGCCAAACCTGAAGACTGTGCTTGGCCTCTCCAAGGGAATTGTGTGTGCCCATTCTAATGGCCACAACCCTACAAAGAGGATAAACCTCCAAAATTCCTGAGGCCATCCCAATAGTGGTGGCTTCCCAGAACAAACAGGGGCTATCTGAGCCCAACTGAGCACCTACCTGCACTCAGACCCGTAGACTGATAACCCCAGAGGTAATAAGAAACGAACAGGCCCCTAGGCACCTATCAGATCCATTGCTTTGGTTTCCAGCCATCTCTCCTCAGAGGCCTGGATTTCAATAACAGCATATGGCTGTTTCTTGACTCACCATCAGAACAAATCTCAGCTACACATGGGAAACTTGCACGATGGACCTGTGTGAAAGCCTCTCTTTAGGAGAACCATTCATGGCCCCAGTGCCACCGCGTCATTCCAAGGTCTCCATAGACACAAAATCATATTAGGTCACATCCACGGGAGAGTCCATTTCAACTCAGCCTCCTCGGTTGCTCCCCTAGATCCAGCAGATCTGACCTGTCTTGTTGCTTGGAGACAATTGGAATGCGAGGTGGGATACCTAGCAATCCATCCTTAGAACCCTGATTGGAATCGTTGTCCTGGAGCCAACCAACAGGTCTCAATTGTTGCAGAAGAATCTTTGCAGTTGGGAGCTTCTCACAACTCCCATCGTGGGAAAAATCCCATGGCCTCGTGATCCCCCCCTTTAAGAAGGGTTACTCAGGGACAGAATGTCCAACCTGAGCGATCATCTAATCCTCGCCCTGACTTCAGATGCACGAGCTCTAGATTCAGGACTGTAGATTGTGCCTGCCATATCCTCACCCAGAAACCTAGGCCTAGCTTGGGTTCTCAGACTTCCGTCCTCAGACTACGGAACCACAAACCTCCAATTAGGCAATTCAGAACTACAATGCAGCACTCTACCTGACCTCAAGAAGAAAAACATTGCCCTCTGGGCCTACCCAGAAACCCCAAATGAGGATCAAACTGCACGCCATTCGGCTGTACCCCAAATATATAGGCTGACCTGGGCACGAATGCCCTTTCTGACGCAGCCTGAGCTGAGCCTCCTGGCCCCACCCAAACAGCTGGCCGCACAATGAGCACATCGGACCCGTCATGGCCTTAGTTCGTCATCTCATCTCAACCTCGGTTTTCAGGCTTCAGAACCTAGACCTTATCTCCAATCAAGGCCCGGTTTTGAAAATGATGCAGACATCAGAACTCTTTCCCCATGGCAAGAAAACTTGTGGATGGCATGTTGTCCAAGGTTCAGTGTAGTTGAAACCAGTGTGGCCCATGAGGCTCTGCCCATGCTTGCAGGCCACATTGGTCACAAACACACATTGAGACCCTCAGCCTGAGCCCAGTCCTCAGGTAAGGCCTCTCAGTGGCTGGATGGAGAGACAGCATATTGGGCTTGCCATGCCCCAAGGCCCCAATTATTAACCGTACTTTGGGTTGTCACTTCACTCTTCCCCAGGGCTCTGCTTTCGAATTCCTCTTTTGGTGGGACCCCTGAGGTAACAAACCTGAAAGGAGTCCTCCCATCCCACAGATTGACGAAAAACAATTGGCATCGGGCCAAATCCACAGAGAGCAAGAATCGTCCGTGGCCCGTGAGGCCTCCCCAACATTCTACGGCCATTACTGATACAAAATCCAGAGACAAAAGCCTGAGCACGCGCCTCAGACTTGCTCATTCTTCAAATCCTGAAGAGTTCTTCAGATAAGAACAGACACGGTACTTGAATGCACCCAAAATATATACTCTAACCTGGGCACTAATGCACTGTCTGACAACCTGAGCCCGGACCTCGTGACCAACACCCAGACAGCTGACCGCACACTGAGCACATCAGACACGCCATGGCCTTAGGTCATCATCTCTTCCTTACCTCAGTTTTCAGGCTTCAGAACCTAGACCTTATCTCCAATCACTGCCTACGGGTCACTGTGATGCAGAAATCAGAACTCTTCCTTACCCATGGCAAGAAACCTTGTGGTTGCCATGTTGTCCAACGTTCAGTGTAGGAGAAACCAGCATTCACCCTGAGGCCCCGCCCATTCTTGAGTGCGACGAGGGCATAAACACGTATTGTGACCATCAGCGTGAGTCCTGTCCTCTAGTACGTCCTCTCTGTGGCTGGATCATTAGATGTCATAATGGGCTTGACATGTCCCTAGGCCCCAAATTTTAACCAGATTTCTGGTTGTCCAGTCGTCCCTCCCTAGTAATCTACTCTGGAATCCCCCATGTGGTGGGACAACTGAGGTTGAAAAACAAAACAAAACAAATCAACAACAACAGAACAACGGACTTCTTCGATCCCACAAAATGACCCCAAACTCTTTGGACGGGACCAAACCCCCAGAGAGTAAGACTCGTCCATTTCCCATGAAGTCACCCGGAAATTTCACGACCATGAGTGATACGATATCCAGTGAGAAAAACTTGAGTAAGAGCCTCACACTCACCCTTTTTCATCTCCCCAAGAGTTCTCCTCCTGGTCTGTAGATCAGTCCTGCCATACCTATGACCCGAAACATAAGCCGAGTTTGTGTTTTCAGACAACTGTCCAAACAGCCCTGACCTACACACCCTACAGGCTCATGCCCCTGGAGCCAAACCTGACGACTGTGCTTGCCCTCTCCAAGGGAATTGTGTGTGCCCATTCCAATGGCCACAACCCTACTAATAGGATAAAACTCCAAAGTCCCTGAGGGCATCCCAATATTTGTGGCTTCCCAGGACAAACAGGTGCAATCTGGGCCCATCTGAGCACCTATTGGCACTCAGACCCGTAGACTGATGTCGCCAAAGGTAAAAAGGTACGAACAGGCCACTAGGCACCTATCGCATACATTACTTTGGTTTCCAGGCATCTCTCCTCAGAGGCCTTGGTTTCATTAACAACATATGGCTGTTTCTTGACTCAACCATCAGAACAAATCTCATCTACACATGGGAAACTTGCACGATGTAGCCGTGTGAAAGCCACTCTTTAGGAGAACCCTTCAGGGCCCCAGTTCCACCGCTTCATTTCAAGGTCTCCATAGACACAAAACCATATTAGGACACATCCACGGGAGAGTCCATTGCAACTCGGCCTCCTCGGTTGCTCCCCCAGATTCCGGAGGTCTAACCTGTCTTGTTGCGTGGAGACAATTGGAATGCCCCAATTTTTAACCATAGTTCAGGTTGTCCCTTCACTCTTCCCCAGGGCTCTGCTTTGGAATTCCTCTTTTGCTGGGACACCTGAGGTAACAAACCTGAAAGTAGTCCTCCCATTCCACAAATTGACAAAAAACAATTGGGATCGGGCCAAATCCACAGAGAGCAAGATTCGTCGATGGCCCATGAGGCTTCCCCAACATTCCACGGCCATCGCTGATACAAAATCCAGAGACAAAAGCCTGAGCACGTGCCTCAGACTCGCTCATTCTTCATATCCTGAAGAGTTCTTCAGATAAGAACCTACACGGCACTCGAATGCACCCAAAATAGATAGTGTAACCTGGGCACTAATGCACTGTCTGACAACCTGTGCCCGGACCTCTTGACAAACACCCAGACAGCTGACCACACACTGAGCACATCAGACACGCCAAGGCCTTAGGTCATCATCTCTTCACTACCTCAGGTTTCAGGCTTCAGATCCTAGAACTTATCTCCAATCACTGCCCAGGGGTGACTGTGATGCAGAAATCAGAACTCTTCCTTACCCATGGTAAGAAACCTTGTGGGTGGCATGTTGTCCAACGTTCAGTGTAAGAGAAATCAGCATTCAGCCTGAGGCCCCGCCCATTCTTGAGTGCGACGAGGGCATAAACATGCAATGTGACCCTCAGCCTGAGTCCGGTCCTCTAGTAAGTCCTCTCAGTGACTGGACCATTAGATGTCATAATGGGCTTGACATGTCCCTAGGCCCCAAGTTTAAACCAGATTTCTGGTTGTCCAGTAGCCCCTCCCCAAGGCTCTACTCTCGAATCCCTCATTTGGTGGGCCACCTGACGTTGAAAAACAAAACAAAACAAATCAACAACAACAGAACAACGGATTTCTTCCATCCACAGAATAACCACAAACTCTTTGGACCGGGCCAAACCCCCAGAGAGTAAGACTCGTCCATTTCCCAGGAAGTCACCCGGAAATTTCACGACCATGAGTGACACGATATCCAGAGACAAAAACTTCAGCAAGAGCCTCACACTCGCCCTTTTTTCATATCCCGAAGAGTTCTACCCATGGTCGGTAGATCAGTCCTGCCATACCTATGACCTGAAACAAAAGCCGAGTTTGTGTTTTCAGACAACTGTCCAAACAGCCCTGGCCTACAGACCCTACAGGCTCAGGCCCCTGGAGCCAAACCTGACGACAGTGCTTGCCCTCTCCAAGGGAATTGTATGTGCCCATTCCAATGGACACAACCCTACTAAGAGGATAAACCTCCAAAGTCCCTGAGGCCATCCCAATATTTGTGGCTTCCCAGGACAAACAGGGGCAATCTGGGCCCATCTAAGCACCTACTGGCACTCTGACCCGTAGACTGATGTGCACAGATGTAAAAAGGAACGAACAGGCCCGTAGGCACCTATGGAATCCATTGCTTTGGTTTCCAGGCATCTCTCCTCAAAGGCCTGGATTTCAATAACAGCATATGGCTGTTTCTTGATTCACCCATCAGAACAAATCTCATCTACACATGGGAAACTTGCATGAAGGATCTATGTGAAAGCCTCTCTTTAGGAGAACCCTTTAGGGCCCCAGTGCCACCGCTTAATTCCAAGTTCTCCATAGACACAAAATCATATTAGGACACATCCACGGGAGAGTCCATTTCAATTCAGCCTCCTCGGTTGCTCCTCCAGATCCAGCAGATCTAAACTGTCTCGTTGCTTGGAGACAATTGGAATGCGAGATGGGCTACCCAGCCATCCATCCTTAGAACCCTGCTCGAATCGTTGTCTTGGGGCCAACAAACACGTCTCAATTGTCCTGCAGAAGAATCTTTGCAGTTGGGAGCTTCTCACAACTCCCATCGTGGTAAAACCCCATGGCCCCGTGATCCACCCCCCCTTCAAGAAGGGGCCATCAGGAACAAAATGTCCATCCTGAGTGATCGTCTGATCCTCTCCCTGACTTCAGTTGCACGAGATCTCGATTCAGTTCTGTAGATTGTGCCTGCCATATCCTCACCCAGAAACCTAGGCCTAGCTTGGGTTCTCAGATTTTCGTCCTCAGACGTGGCCCACAAGCCCTCCAGTTTGGCAACCCAGAACTACAATGCAGCACTCTGCCTACACTCCTGAAGAAAACCATTACCCCCTGGGGCTACGTAGAAACCCCAAATAAGGATCAACCTGCACACCATTCGGCTGTACCCCAAATATATAGGGTGATCTGGGCACTAATGCCCTTTCTGACACAGCGTGAGCCTGGACCTCCTGGCCCCACCCAGACAGCTGGCCGCACACTGAGTACATCAGACCCGCCATGGCCTTAGGTCGTCATCTCTTCTCAACCTTGGTTTTCAGGCTTCAGAACCTAGACCTTATCTCCAATCACGGCCCAGGATTGAAAATGATGCAGAAATCAGAACTCTTACCCCATGGCAAGAAACCTTGTGTTGGCATGTTGTCCAAGGATCAGTGTAGTTGAAATCAGTGTGGCCCATGAGGCTCCGCCCATGCTTGCGGGCCACATTGGTCACAAACACACATTGTGACCCCTCAGCATGAGCCCAGTCCTCACGTAAGGCCTCTCAGTGGCTGGATGGAGAGACAGCATATTGGGCTTGCCATGCCGCTAGCCCCAATTTTTAACCGTACTTTGGGTTGTCCCTTCACTCTTCCCCAAGGCTCCGCTTTGGAATTCCTCTTTTGGTGGGACACCTGAGTTAACAAACCTGAAAGGAGTCCTCCCATCCCACAGAATGACGAAAAACAATTGAGATCGGGCCAAATCCATAGAGAGCATGATTCGGCCATGGCCCATGAGACCTCCCCAACATTCCAAGGCCATCGCTGATACAAAATCCAGAGTCAAAAGGCTGAGCACGCGCCTCAGACTCGCTCATTCTTCATATCATGAAGAGTTCTTCAGATAAGAACCTACACGGCACTCGAATGACCCAAAATATATAGTCTAACCTGGGCACTAATGCACTGTCTGACAACCTGAGTCCGGACCTCGTGACTAACACCCAGACAGCTGACCACACACTGAGCACATCAGACCCGACATGGCCTTAGGTCATCATCTCTTCCCTACCTCAGTTTTCAGGCTTCAGAACCTAGACCTTATCTCCAATCACTGCCCAGGGGTGACTGTGATGCAGAAATCAGAACTCTTCCTTACCCATGGCAAGAAACCTTGTGGTTGGCATGTTGTCCTACGTTCAGTGTAGGAGAAAACAGCATTCACCCTGAGGCCCCGCCCATTCTTGTGTGCGACGAGGGCATAAACATGCATTGTGACCCTCAGCGTGAGTCCTGTCCTCTAGTACGTCCTCTCAGTGGCTGGACCATTAAATGTCATAATGGGCGGACATGTCCCTAGGCCCGATTTTTAACCAGATTTCTGGTTGTCCAGTCGCCCCTCCCCAGGGATCTACTCTGGATCCCTCATTTGTTGGGACACCTGAGGTTGAAAAACAAAACAAAACAAATCAACAACAAAACAACGGACTTCTTCCATCCCACAGAATGACCCCAAACTCTTTGGACGGGGCCAAACCCCAAGAGAGTAAGACTCATCCATTTCCCAGGAAATCACTCAGAAATTTCACGACCATGAGTGACAGGATATCCAGAGACAAAGACTTGAGCAAGAGCCTCACACTCGCCCTTTCATAATATCCCGAAGAGTTGCCTCATGGTCTGTAGATCAGTCCTGACATACCTATGACCCGAAACATAAGCCCAGTTTGTGTTTTCAGACAACTGTCCAAACAGCCCTGGCATACACAGCCTACAGGCTCAGGCCCCTGGAGCCAAACGTGACGACTGTGTTTGCCTTCGCCAAGGGAATGGTATGTGCCCATTCCAATGGCCACAACCCTACTAAGAGGATAAACTTCCAACGTCCTTAGGCCATCCCAATATTTGTGGATTCCAAGGACAAACAGGGGCAATCTGGGCCCATCTTAGCACCTACCGGCACTCAGACCCGTAGACTGATGACCGCAGAGGTAAAAAGGAACAAACAGGCCCCTCGGCACCTATCGGATCCATTGCTTTGGTTTCCAGGCATCTCTCCTCAGAGGCCTGGATTTCATTAACAGCATATGGCTGTTTCTTGACTCACCCATCAGAACAAATCTCATCTACACATGGGAAACTTGCATGATGGAGCTGTGTGAAAGCCTCTGTTTAGGAGAACCCTTCAGGGCCCCAGTGCCACCGCTGCATTCCAAGGTCTCCATAGACACAAAATTATATTAGGACACATCCACGGGAGAGTCCATTGCAACACAGCCTCCTCGGTTGCTCCCCCAGATCCAGCAGATATAACCTGTCTTGTTGCTTGGAGACAATTTGAAGGCGAGGTGGGCTACCCAGCCATCCATCCTTAGAACCCTGCTCAGAATCGTTGTCCTGGAGACAACCAACAGGTCTCAATTGTCCTGCAGAAGAATCTTTGCAGTTGGGAGCTTCTCACAACTCCCATCGTGGGAAAACCCCCATGGCCTCGTGATGCACCCCCCCTTCAAGAAGGGGCCATCAGGGACAGAATGTCCAACCTGAGCGATTGTCTGATCCTCGCCATGACTTCAGATGCACGAGATCTCGATTCAGGTCTGTAGATTGTGCCGGCCATATCCTCACCCAGAAACCTAGGCCAAGCTTGGGTTCTCAGACTTCCGTCCTCAGATACTGGCCCAAAATCCCTCCAGTTTGGCAATACAGAACTACACTGCAGCACTCTGCCTGCCCTCCTGAAGAAAAACATTGCCCTCTGGGGCTACCCAGAAACCCCAAATGAGGATCAACCTGCACGCCATTCGGCTGTACCCCAAATATATAGGCTGACCTGGGCACTAATGCCCTTTCTGACACAGCCTGAGCCTGGACCTCCTGGGCCCACCCAGACAGCTGGCCGCACACTGAGCACATCGGACCCGCCATGGCCTTAGGTCGTCATCTCTTCTCAACCTCGGTTTTCAGGCTTCAGAACCTAGACCTTATCTCCGATCACGGCCCGGGTTTGAAAATGATGCAGAAATCAGAACTCTTTCCCATGGCAAGAAAACTTGTGGTTGGCATGTTTTCAAGGTTCAATGTAGTTGAAACCAGTGTGGCCAATGAGGCCCCGCCCATGCTTGAGGGCCACATTGGTCACAAACACACATTGTGACCCCTCAGCCTGAGCCCAGTCCTCAGGTAAGGCCTCTCAGTGGCTGGATGGAGAGACAGCATATTGGGCTTGCCATGCCCCTAGGCCCCAATTTTTAACCGTACTTTGGGTTGTCCCTTTACTCTTCCCCAAGGCTCCGCTTTGGAATTCATTTTTTTGTGGGACACGTGAGTTAACAAACCTGAAAGGAGTCCTCCCATCCCACAGAATGACGAAAAACAATTGAGATCGGGCCAAATCCATAGAGAGCAAGATTCGGCCATGGCCCATGAGACCTCCCCAACATTCCAAGGCCATCACTGATACAAAATCCAGAGACAAAAGGCTGAGCACGCGCCTCAGACTCGCTCATTCTTCATATCCTGAAGAGTTCTTCAGATAAGAACCTACACGGCACTCGAATGACCCAAAATATATAGTCTAACCTGGGCACTAATGCACTGTCTGACAACCTGAGCCCGGACCTCGTGACCAACACCCAGACAGCTGACCGCACACTGAGCACATCAGACCCGCCATGGCCTTAGGTCATCATCTCTTCCCTACCTCAGTTTTCAGGCTTCAGAACCTAGACCTTATCTCCAATCACTGCCCAGGGGTGACTGTGATGCAGAAATCAGAACTCTTCCTTACCCATGGCAAGAAACCTTGTGGTTGGCATGTTGTCCAACGTTCAGTGTAGGAGAAACCAGCATTCAGCCTGAGACCCCGCCCATTCCTGAGTGCGACGAGGGCATAAACACGCATTGTGACCCTCAGCGTGAGTCCTGTCCTCTAGTACGTCCTCTCAGTGGCTGGACCATAGATGTCATAATGGGCTTGACATGTCCCTAGGCCCGATTTTTAACCAGATTTCTGGTTTTCTAGTCGCCCCTCCCCAGGTATCTACTCTGGATCCCTCATTTGGTGGGAAAACCTGAGGTTGAAAAACAAAACAAAACAAATCAACAACAAAACAACCGACTTCTTCCATCCCACAGAATGACCCCAAACTCTTTGGACGGGGCCTAACCCCAAGAGAGTAAGACTCGTCCATTTCCCAGGAAGTCACCCGGAAATTTCACGACCATGAGTGACACGATATCCAGAGACAAAGACTTGAGCTAGAGCCTCACACTCGCCCTTTTATAATATCCCGAAGAGTTGCCTCATTGTCTGTAGATCAGTCCTGCCATACCTATGACCCGAAACATAAGCCCAGTTTGTGTTTTCAGACAACTGTCCAAACAGCCCTGGCATACACAGCCTACAGGCTCAGGCCCCTGGAGCCAAACCTGACGACTGTGCTTACCTTCGCCAAGGGACTTGTATGTGCCCATTCCAATGGCCACAACCATACTAAGAGGATAAACCTCCAAAGTCCCTGAGGCCATCCCAATATTTGTGGCTTCCCAGGACAAACAGGGGCTATCTGGGAACATCTGAGCACCTACCGGCACTCAGACCCGTAGACTGATGTCTCCAGAGGTAAAAAGGTACGAACATTCCCCTAGGCACCTATCGGATCCATTGCTTTGGTTTCTAGGCATCTCTCCTCAGAGGCCTGGATTTCAATAACAGCATATGGCTGTTTCAAGACTCACCCATCAGAACAAATCTCATCTACACATGGGAAACTTGCACGATGGAGCTGTGTGAAAGCCTCTCTTTAGGAAAACCCTTCAGGCCCCCAGTGCCACCGCTTCATTCCAAGGTCTCCATAGACACAAAATCATATTAGGACACATCCACGGGAAAGTCGATTTCAACTCAGCCTCCTCGGTTGCTCCCCCAGATCCAGCAGATCTAACCTGTCTTGTTGCTTGGAGACAATTGGAATGCGAGGTGGGCTACCCAGTCATCCATCCTTAGAACCCTGATCGGAATCGTTGTAATGGAGCCAACCAACAGGTCTCAATTGTCCTGCAGAAGATTCTTTGCAGTTGGGAGCTTCTCACAACTCCCATCGTGGGAAAAACCCCATGGCCTCGTGATCCACCCCCCCTTCTAGAAGGGGCCCTCAGGCACAGAATGTCCAACCTGAGCGATCATCTGATCCTCGCGCTGACTTCAGGTTCAGGTCTGTAGATTGCGCCTGCCATATCCTCACCCAGAAACTAGGCCTAGATTGGGTTCTCAGACTTCCGTCCTCAGACTACTGGCCCACAAGCCCTCCAGTTTGGCAATCCAGACTATAATGCAGCACTCTGCCTGCCCTCAAGAAGAAAAACATTGCCCTCTGGTGCTAAGCAGAATCCCCAAATGAGGATAAACCTGCACGGCATTCGGCTGTACCCCAAATATATAGGCTGACCTGGGCAGTAATGCCCTTTCTGACACTGCCTGAGCCTAGACCTCCAGGCCCCACCCAGACAGCTGGCCCACACTGAGCACATCAGACCCGCCATTGCCTTAGGTCATCATCTCTTTTTAACCTCGGTTTTCAGGCTTCAGAACCTAGACCTTATCTCCAATCACTGCCCGTGTTTGAAAATGATGCAGAAATCAGAACTCTTTTTCTATGGCAAGGAACCTTGTGGTTGGCATTTTGTCCAAGGTTCAGTGTATTTGAAACCAGTGTGGCCCATGGGGCCCCGCCCATGCTTGGGGGCCACATTGGTCACAAACACACATTGTGACCCTCAGCCTGAGCCCAGTCCTCCGGTAAGGCCCCTCAGTGGCTGGATGGAGAGACAGCATATTGAGCTTGCCATGCCCCTAGGCCCCAATTTTTAACCATAGTTCGGGTTGTACCTTCACTCTTCCCCAGGGCTCTGCTTTGGAATTCCTCTTTTGGTGGGACACCTGAGGTAACGAACCTGAAAGGAGTCCTCCCATCGCACCGATTGACGAAAAACAATTGGGATTGGGCCAAATCCAACGAGAGCAAGATTCGTCCATGGCCCATAAGGCCTCCCCAACATTCCACGGCCATCGCTGATACAAAATCCAGAGACAAAAGCCTGAGCACTTTCCTCAGACTCGCTCATTCTTCATATCCTGAAGAGGTCTTCAGATAAGAACCTACAAGGCACTCGAATGCACCCAAAATATATAGTCTAAACTGGGCACTAATGGACTGTCTGACAACCTGAGCCCGGACCTCGTGACCAACACCCAGACAGCTGACCGCACACTGAGCACATCAGACCCGCCATGACCTTATTTCATCATCTCATCCCTTCCTCAGTTTTCAGGCTTCAGAACCTAGACCTTATTTTCAATCACTGCCCAGGGCTGATTGTGATGCAGTAATCAGAACTCTTCCTTACCCATGGCAAGAAACCTTGTGGTTGGCATGTTGTCCAACATTCTGTGTAGGAGAAACCAGCATTCACCCTGAGGCCCCGCCCATTCTTGAGTGTGACGAGGGCATAAACACGCATTGTGACCTTCAGCGTGAGTCCTGTCCTCTAGTAAGTCCTCTCAGTGGCTGGACCATTAGATGTCATGATGGGCTTGACATGTTCCTAGGGCCAAATTTTTAACCAGATTTCTGGTTGTCCAGCCGCCACTCCCCAGGGCTGTACTCTGGAATCCCTCATTTGGTGGTACAGCTCTGGTTGAAAAACAAACAAAACAAATCAACAACAACAGAATAACGGAATTCTTCCATCCCCAGAATGACCCCAAACTCTTTGGACGGGACCAAACCCCCAGAGAGTAAGACTCGTATATTTCCCATGAAGTCACCCGGAAATTTCACGACCATGCGTGACCCGATATCCAGAGACAAGAACTTGAGCAAGAGCCTCACACTCGCCCTTTTTTCATATCCCGAAGTGTTCTCCTCATGGTATGTAGATCAGTCCTGCCATACCTATGACCCGAAACAGAAGCCGAGTTTGTGTTTTCAGACAACTGTCCAAACAGCCCTGGCCTACACACCCTACAGGCTCAGGCCCCTGGAAACAAACCTGACGACTGTGCTTGCCCTCTCCAAGGGAATTGTATGTGCCCATTCCAATGGCCACAACCCTACTAAGAGGATAGAGCTCCAAAGTCCCTGTGGCCATCCCAATATTTGTGGCTTCCCAGGACAAACAGGGGCAATCTGGGCCCATCTGAGCACCTACCTGCTCTCAGACCCGTAGACTGATGTCTCCAGAGGTAAAAAAGTACGAACAGGACCCTAGGCACCTATCGGATCCATTGCTTTGGTTTCTAGGCATCTCTCCTCAGAGGCCTGGATTTCAATAACAGCATATGGCTGTTTCTTGACTCACCCGTCAGAACAAATCTCATCTACACATGGGAAACTTGCACGATGAAGATGTGTGAAAGCCTCTCTTTAGGAGAACCCTTCAGGGCCCCAGTGCCACCGCTTCATTCCATGGTCTCCATAGACACAAAATCATATTAGGACACATCCACGGAAGAGTCCATTTCAACTCAGCCTCCTCGGTTGCTCCCCCAGATCCAGCAGATCTAACCTGTCTTGTTGCTTGGAGAAAATTGGAATGCGAGGTGGGCTACCCAGCCATCCATTCTTAGAACCCTGCTCGGAATCGTTGTCCTGGAGCCAACCAACAGGTCTCAATTTTCCTGCAGAAGAGTATTTGCAGTTGGGAGCTTCTCACAACTCCCATCGTGGGAAAACCCCCATGGCCTCGTGATCCACCCCCCCTTCTAGAAGGGGCCATTAGGGACAGAATGTCCAACCTGAGCGATCGTCTGATCCTCGCCCTGACTTCAGATTCAGGTCTGTAGATGTGCCGGCCATATCCTCACCCAGAAACTAGGACTAGCTTCGGTTCTCATACTTCCGTCCTCAGACTACTGGCCCACAAGCCCTCCAGTTTGGCAATCCAGACTACAATGCAGCACTCTGCCTGCCCTCCAGAAGAAAAACAATGCCCTCTGGGGCTAATCAGAAACCCCAAATGAGGATCAACCTGCACGGCATTCGGCTGTACCCCAAATATATAGGCTGACCTAGGCACTAGTGCCCTTTCTGACACAGCCTGAGCCTGGACCTCCAGGCCCCACCCAGATAGCTGGCCGCACACTGAGCAAATCTCTGTGGATTTGGCCCGATCCCAATTGTTTTTCGTCAATCTGTGGGATGGGAGGACTCCTTTCAGTTTTGATACCTCAGATGTGCCACCAAAAGAGGAATTCCAAAGCAGAGCCCTGGGGAAGAGTCAAGGGACAACCCGAACTATGGTTAAAAATTGGGGCCGAGGGGCATGGCAAGCCCAATATGATGTCTCTCCATCCAGCCACTGAGAGGCCTTACCTGAGGACTGGGCTCAGGCTGAGGGTCACAATGTGTGTTTGTGACCAATGTGGCCCCCAAGCATGGGCGGGGCCTCATGAGCCACACTGGTTTAAACTACACTGAGCCTTGGACAACATGGCAACCACAAGGTTCTTGCCATAGTGAAAGTGTTCTGATTTCTGCATCATTTTCAAACCCGGGCAGTGATTGGAGATAAGGTCTAGGTTCTGAAGCCTGAAAACCGAGGTTGAGAAGAGATGATGACCTAAGGCCATGGCGGGTCCTATGTGCTCAGTGTGCGGCCAGCTCTCTGGGTGGGGCCAGGACGTCCAGGCTCAGGCTGTGTCAGAAAGGGCCTTAGTGCCTAGGTCATCCTATATATTTGGGGTACAGCCGAATGCTGTGCATGTTGATACTCATTTGCGGTTTCGGAGTAGCCCCAGAAGACAATGTTTTTTTTCTGGAGGGCCGGCAGATTGCCGCATTGTAGTTCTGGATTGCCAAACTGGAGGGCTTGTGGGCCAGTAGTCTGAGGACAGAAGTCTGAGAACCCAAGCTAGGCCTAGGTTTCTGGGTGAGGATATAGCCGGCACAATCTACAGACCTGAATCGAGATCTCGTGCATCTGAAGTCAGGGTGAGGATCAGAACTATCGCTCAGGTTGGAAATTCTGTCCCTGATGGCCCCTTCTTGAAGGGGGGGTGGATCACGAGGCCATCGGGCTTTTCGATGATGGAAGTGTGAGAAGCTCCCAACTGCAAAGATTCTTCTGCAGGACAACTGAGAGCTGTTGGTTGGCTCCAGGTCAACGATTCCGAGCAGGGTCTAAGGATGGATGGCTGGGTAGCCCACCTCCAATTCCAATTGTCTCCAATCAACAAGACAGGTTATATCTGCTGGATCTGGGGGAGCAACCGAGGAGGCTGAGTTGAAATGGACTCTCCCGTGGATGTGTCCTAATGATTTTGTGTCTATGGAGACCATGGAATGACGCGGTGGCACTGGGGCCCTGAAGGGTTCTCCTAAAGAGAGGCTTACACACAGCTCCATCGTGCAAGTTTCCCATGTGCAGATGAGATTTTTTCTGATGGGTGAGTCAAGAAACAGCCATATGCTGTTATTGAAATCCAGGCCTCTGAGGAGAGATGCCTGGGTGCCAAACCAATGGATCAGATAGGTGCCTAGGGGCCTATTCGTTCCTTTTTACCTCTGGGGACATCAGTCTACGGGTCTGAGTGCAGGTAGGTTCTCAGATGGGCTCAGATTGCTCCTGTTTGTCCTGGGAAGCATCACTATTGGGATGACCTCAGGGACTTTGGAGGTTTATCCTATTAGTAGAATTTTGGCCATTGGAATGGGTACATAGAATTCCCTTGGAGAGGGCAAGTACAGTCGTCATCTTGGCTCCAGGGGCATAAGCCTGTAGGCTGTGTAGGCCAGGGCTGTTTGGACAGTTGTCTGAAAACAGAAACTCGGCTTATGTTTTGGGTCATAGGTATGGCAGGACTGATCTACAGACCATGAGGAGAACTCTTCGAGATATGAAAAAAGGGTGAGTGTGAGGCTCTTGCTCAAGTATTTATCTCTGGATATCATGCCATTCATGGTCATGAAATTTCCGGGTGACTTCATGGGAAATGGACGAGTCTTACTCCCTGGGGGTTTGGCCCAATCCAAAGACTTTGGGGTCATTCTGTGGGACGGAAGATGTCCGTTTTTTATTGTTGTTGATTTGTTTTGTTTTGTTTTTCAAACTCAGGGGTCCACCAAATGAGGGATTCCAGAGTAGAGCCCTGGGGAGGGGCGCTTTGACAACCAGAAATCTGGTTAAATTGGGTCCTAGGACAGCTAGACTTTTATTTCAGGGCGAGGGCACGGCATGTACCCCCTGAAGATCGGTAGCAATATCTCATGATTCTGAAGTCAGAGCGTGGATCAGACGTTGGCTCAGCTTGGATTTTCTGTTCATGACGGCCCCTTCATAAAGGGAGCCGAATCTCGAGGCCGTGGAGGTCTTCCCACGTTGGGAGTGGTGGATGCCCCCCTCCAAGGATTCCTTCTGCGGGGCAATTGAGACCTGTTGAACAGCTCCAGGACATCCCATATGGATGAGTCCAGACCAACATTCGAGGATGGATGCCTGGGAAGCCCGCCTCGCATTCCAATTGTCTCCTAGCGACAAGGCAGTTTAGATCTGATGGCTCTGCGGGAGCAACCGGGGTGGCTGAGTTGAAATGGACTTTCCTGAGGATGGGTCTAATGTGTGTTTGTGTCCATGAGGGCCTTGGAATGGGGCGGTGGCACCGGGACCCTGAAGTATTCTCCTCAGCTTTTGACATAGCTCCCATGAACAAGTTTCCTTGTGGAGACGAGGTTTGTTCTGATGGGTGCCTCAGGAAAACCACAATGCTGGTATTGGAATCCAGGCTTTTGAGGAGACATGCCTGTAAACCAAAGCAATGGATCCGATTTTGGCCTAGGGTCCTGTCTGGTTCAATCTTCTTCTCTGGGGACATCCTTCTAGGGTATGAGTGGAGTTAGATGCTCAGCTGGTGTCAGACTTCCCTTTTTTTGTCCCGGGCGACCTATACTATTGGGATGGCCTCGGGGACTTTGGAGGGTTCTCCTAATTTGAACGATTTTGGCAATGGAATGGGCAGAATTCCCATGGATTGGGTAGGCACAGTCCTAATGTGTGGCTCCAGGGTCCCCAGCCTGGATGGTGTGTGGCCCAGGACTTTGAGGACAGAAGTCTGAAAACACAAACTCAGCTTATGTTTGGGGACGTAGGTATGGCAGGCCCGATCTACAAACCATGAGAAGACATCTTCAGGATATGAAGATAGTGCGAGTCTGAGGCGCTTGCTTGGGCTTTTGTCTCTGGATTTTGTATCAGCAATGGCCGTGGAATGTCGTGGAGGCCTCATGGGCCATGGTCGAATGTTGCTCTCTGTGGATTTGGCCCGATCCCAATTGGTTTACGTCAATCTGTTGGATGGAGGACTCCTTTCAGGGTTGTTACATTAGGTGTCCCACCAAAAGAGGAATTCCAAAGCAGAGCCCTGGGGAAGAGTGAAGGGACAACCCGAACTATGGTTAAAAATTGGGGCCTAGGGGCATGGCAAGCCCAATATGCTGTCTCTTCATCCAGCCACTGAGAGGCCTTACCTGAGGACTGGGCTAAGGCTGAGGGTCACAATGTGTGTTTGCTACCTATCTGGACCGCGAGCAATGGTGGTGCCTCAAGGGACACACTGGTTTCCACTACACTGAACGTTGGACAACAAGCCAACCACAACTTTTCCTGCCATCGGGAAGGAGTTCTGATTTCTGCATCTATTTCAAACCTGGGCAGTGATTGGAGATAAGGTCTAGGTTCTGAAGCCTGAAAACTGAGGCTGGGAAGGGATAACGACCTAAGGTCATGGAGGGTCTGAAGTTCTCAGTTTGTAGCCAGCTGTCTGGGTGGGCCTAGGAGGTCCAGGCTCAGGCTGTGTCAGAAAGGGCATTATTGCCCAGGTCATCCTATATATTTTGGGTATAGCCAAGTGTCGTGCAGGTTGATATTCATTTGGGGTTTCTAGGTAGCCCCAGAGGGCAATATATTTCTTCTGCATGGCAGGGAGAGTGCTGCATTGTAGTTCTGGATTGCCAAACTGGAGGGCTTGTGAGCCAGTAGTCTGTGGACAGAAGTCTGAGGACACAAGCAAGGCTTAGGTTTCTGGGTGAGGACATGGGAGGCACAATCTACAGACCTGAACCGAGATCTCGTGCATCTGAAGTCAGGGTGAGGATCAGACGATCGCTCAGGTTGGACCTTATGTCCCTGATGGCCCCTTTATGAAGGGGGGGGGATCATGTGGCCATGGGGGTTCTCTCACAATGGGAGTTCTGAGAAGCTCCCAACTGCAAGATTCTTCTGCAGGACAAGTGAGACCTGTTCGTTGGCTCCAGGCCAACGATTCTGAGCAGGGTTTTATGGATGGATGGCGGGGTAGGCCACCTTACATTCCACTTGTCTCCTAGCAACAAGACATGTTAGATCTGGTGGATCTCGCGGAGCAACCGAATACGCTCAGTTGAAATGGACTCTCCTGTGGATGGGTCCTAATGTGTTTTTGTGACTATGGAGACCTTGTAATGAGGCAGTGGCACACAGGCCCTGAAGGATTCTCCTAACTGGAGGTTTTGAGACATCTTCAAAGGATAATTTTCCCATGTGGAGAAGAGATTTGTTCTGATTGCTGTCTCATGAAATCCCCATATGCTATTATTGGAAACCAGGCCTCTGAGGAGAGATACCTGTAATCGAAAGCAATGAATCTGATTCAGGCCTAGGGGCCTGTCTGATTCAATCTTTTTCTCTGGGGACATCCATCTACGCTGAGTAGAGGTAGATGCTCAGCTGGTTTCAGATGACCCTTGTTTGTCCTGGGCGGCCTACATTATTGGGATGTCCTTGGGGACTATGGAGGTTTTTCCTAATTTTTACGATTGTGGACAATGGAATGGGGAGAATTCCCGTGGAATGGACAGGCACACTCCTGATGTGTGGCTCCAGGGGCCCCAGCCTGAAGGGTCTGTGGGCCAGGAATGTGGGGACAGAAGTCTGAAAACACAAACTCGGCTGAGGTTTGGGAAGTAGGTATGGCAGGCCCGATCCACAAACCGTGAGGAGAACTCTTCGGGATACGACAAAAGAGCGAGTGTGAGGCGCTTGCTCAGACTTTTGTCTCTGGATTTGTTGTCAACAATGGCTGTGGAATCTCGGGGAGGCCTCATGGGCCATGGACGAGACTTCCTCTCTGTGAATTTGGTCCAATCCCAATTGTTTTGGGTCAATCTGAGGGATGGGAGGAGTCCTTTTAGTTTTGTTACCTCAGGTGTCCCACCAAAAAGGGATTCCAAAGCAGAGCTCTGGGGAGGGATGAATGGACAACCCGAACAATCCAATTGGGGTGAGGTCGAGAACCGAGCAGGTTGATCCTCATTTGGGGTTTATGGAGATCCACATAGAGCAACGTTTTTCTTCTGGAGGGCCAGCATAGGGCTGCATTTTGGTTCCAGAATTCCAAGACTTGAGGACATGTTTGCCAGTAGTGTGAGGGAGGAAGTCTGAAAACACAAGGTAGCACGAGGTTTGGGCCCACTGTGCAGAGGCTGAATCGAGATCTCCTGCATCTGAGGTCACGGCGAGTATCAGATGTTGCCTCAAGCTGGAGTTTGTGTCCATGACGGCCCCTTCCTTAAGGGGGTGGGGGCGTCATGAGGCCAGGGATGTTTCCCTACGCTGGGAGTGGTGAGCTGCTCCAAACTTCAAAGTTTCCTTCTTCAGGACAGTCGAGTACTATTGGATGGTTCCAGGATGCCCCATACAGAAAGACTCGAGAGCAGGGGCCTAAGCATGGATGCCGAGAAACGCCAACTCACCTTCCCATTGCCTGGTCGAGACAAGGCACGCTCAATCTGCAGGCTCTTGGGTGAGCTACCCAGAAGGCTGAGTTTAAATGGACTTTCCTGAGGATGAGTCATAATGTGGGTTGGTGGCCATGGAGACCTTGGAATGTGGCAGTAGCTAAGGGACTCTGCATGATTCTCCAACCCGAAGGGTTTGACACAACTCCACCAAGGAAGCTTTCCATGTGGAGATGAGAGGTGTTCTGTCTGGTGCCTCAGGATAGCCCCATATGCTGGTCTTCGAACCCAGGCCTCTGAGGAGTGATACCGGGACACCAAAGCAAGAGTTCATAATAGGGTCTAGGGGCCTGTCTGGTTCAATCTTCTGTCTCTGCGGATATCAGTCTTTGTGTCTGCATGGAGGTAGTAGTTGCTCAGCTGGTGTCATAATGCCCCTGTTTGTCCAGTGCGGCTTGCGGTAGTGGGATGTCCTTGGGGACCTTGAGGTTTCTACTATTTTATAGAGTTGCGGCCAATGGAACGGGCAGTTTCTTAGGAGAGAGCAGGCACAGTTCTGTGGTGTGGCTCCAGAGACCCCAGCCTGGAGGCGGTGTGGGCCACGGCTGTGCAGATAGACATCCAAAAACCCAAACTCAGCTCAGGTTTGGGGCCGAGGTTATGGCAGGCCTGATCTACAGTCCGTGAGGGGAGCTCCTCTGGATATGAAAGAAGGGTGAGAGGGAGGCAGTCGCTCAGTCTTTTGTCTCTGGATATTTTGTCCACAATGGCCGTTTAATGTAGGAGTTGCCTCATGGGTCGTAGAAGTCTCCCTCTCTGGTAGTTTGTCCAGCCCCCAAGAGATTGGGGTCATTCTGTGGGAAGGGAAGAGTCCTGTTTTCTGCTTCATGTGTCCCCCCAGTAGAGGGATTCTGGAGCATAGCAGTGGGTACTGACAACTGGAATACTCGCTCTCTGGTTAAGCCTGGGGGCCTATGGATATGACAAGCCCCATATGCAGGATCTTGGTCCAGGAACTGAGAGGCATTACTTTAATACGGGACTCATGCTAAGGTCACAATGCATGTCTGTGCCCTAGGCGGGCCTCAAGCACTGGCGTGGCCTTTCCGACAATGCAGGTTTTCCCACATTGAACGTTGGACAACATGCCAACCACAAGGTTTCTGGCCATGGGGAAGGAGGAATTCTAATTTCTGCATCACGTTCACCCCTGGGAAGTGATTGGAGATAAGGTCTAGGTTCTGAAGCCTGAAAACCGAGGTTGGGAAGAGATGACGAACTACAGCCATAGCGGGTCCCTTGTGTCCAGGTTGGAGCCAGCTGTCTAGGTGTCGTTTGGGATGTCTTGTCTCAGGCTGTGCCAGACAGGGCATTGGTATTCAGGGTAGGCTGTATAATTGCTTTACAGTCGAGTGGCATGCATTAGATAATCATTTGGGGTTTCTTATTAGCAGCATAGGGCAAAGTTTTTCTTCTGGATGGCAGGCAGATTGCTGCATTGTGGCTTCGGAAATCCCAAACTGGAGGGCTTGTGGGCCAGGAGAGTGAGGACAGAAGTCTGAGAACACAAGCTAGGCTTAGGTTTCGGGGAATGGACATGACAGGCACACTCTGCAGTGCTGAATTGAGATCTCATGAGTCTGAAGTCAGGTCGAGGATCAGACTTTGGCTCAGGTTGGAGTTTCTGTGCATGTTGGCCCCTTCATGAAGGGGGGGGCATTATGAGGCCATGGGGGTTTTCCCACTATTAGAGTTGTGAAATGCTCCAAACCGCAAGGATTCCTTCTGTGGGACAGTTAAGATTTGTTGGATGGCTCCAGGACGTTTCCTAAGGTATTTTTCCAGAACAGGGTTCTAAGGATGGATGCCTGGGCAGACAGCCTCAATTCCAATTGTCTCCTAGGAACAAGAAACGTTTGATCTGCTGGCTTGGGGTATCATCAGTGGGGGCTGAGTTAGAATGGACTTTCCTAAGGATGGTCTTAAATGAGTTGACATGGACTTTCCTGAGGATGGTCTTAATGTTGGTTTGAGTCCATTGAG
The DNA here is from genome assembly GCF_011764305.1 of Mustela putorius furo. Classification (NCBI taxonomy): domain Eukaryota; kingdom Metazoa; phylum Chordata; class Mammalia; order Carnivora; family Mustelidae; genus Mustela; species Mustela putorius. The sequence continues at coordinate 14,284 of NW_025421547.1, read as the reverse complement.
ACCTTGGTATGGAGCAGTGGCACCAGGGCCCTGAAGGATTCTCCTAACCAGAGGTGATAACAAAGCTCCAATGAGCAAGTTTTCCATGGGGAGACGAGATTTGTTCTTATGGGTGCCTCAGGAAACCACCATTTGCTGGTATTGGAAATGAGGCCTCTGAGGAGAGATGCCTGGAAACCAAAGCAATGGATCTGATTAGGGCCGAGGGGCCTGTCCGGTTCAATATTCTTCTCTGGGGACATCTTTTGTCTGAGTGGAGGTAGTTGCTCAGCTGGTTTGAGATCACACCTGTTTGTCCTGGGCGGCCTACACTATTGGGATGGCCTCGGTAACTTTGGAGGTTTTTCCTAATTTGCAAGGTTGTGGCCAATGGAATGGGAAGAATTCTCTTGAAAGGAAAGCACAGTCCTGAGGTGTGGCTCCAGGGACCCAAGTGTGGAGCGTGTGTGGTCCAGGGCTATTTGGACAAAAGTCGGAAAACACAAACTCCACTTAGGTTTGGGTCTGTATGAATGGCCGGCCCGATATATAGACCGTGAGCAGAACTCTTCGGGATATGAACAAAGGGCGAAAGTGAGGTGATTGCTCATGCTTATTTTTTTCTGGAAATGTGTCACCGATTGCCATGGAATGTCCGGGAGTCCTCATGGGCCATCGATGAGGCTCCCTTTCTGGGGATTTGACCCAATCCCAAGAATTTGGGGTCATTCTGTGGGAAGGGAGGAGGCCTTTCTGTTTTTTTTTTTTTTTTTTTTTTTTTTTTTTTTTTTTTTTTTTTTTTTACCTCAGGTGGACCACATAAAGAGGGATTCCACAGCAGAGTCCTGGGGAGGGGCGACTGGACAACCAGAACTCTGGTTAACATTGGGACCTAAGAACATGGCAAGCCCCATATGTGGGCTCGTGGTGCAGACACTGAGAGTCCTTCCTTGAGCATAGGGCTCACATTGAGTTTCACAATGTGTTTTTGTGCCCAAGGAGCCCCTCAAGTCAGGGCGTGGCCTAATGTACCATGCTGGTTCCTCCTACACTGAACGTTGCACAATATGGCAACCACAAGTTTTCTGGCCATGGGGAAGAAGGAGTTCTAATTTCCGCAAAACTTTCACTCCTGGACTTGATTGGATTTAAGGTCTAGGTTCTGAAGCCTGAAAACTGAGGTTGGGAAGAGATGAAGACCTAAGGCCATGGTGTGACTGATGTGCTCAGTGTTCGGCCAGCTGTTGAGTGTGGGTTGGGAGGTGCAGGCTCAGGCTGTGGCAGACAGGGAATTAGTGCCCAGGCTAGACTGTATCATTGGGGTACAGTCGAGTTTCGTGCAGGTTGGTACTCATTTGTGGTTACTGGGTAGCCCCAGAGGGCAACGTTTTTCTTCTGGAAGGAAGACACAGTGCCACATAGTGGCTCCAGAATTCCCAAACTGGAAGGCTTGTGGGCCAGGAGTGTGAGGAAAAAATTCTGAGAACAGAAGGCAGACTTAGATTTCGGGGTGAGGGGACGGCAGGAACCCTCTGCAGAGATGATTCGAGATCCCGTGTACCTGAAGACAGAGCTAGGATCAGACGTTGGCCCAGGTTGGAGTTTCTGTCCATGAAGGCCCCTTCATGAAGGGGAGGGTGTCACGAGGCCATGGAGGTTTTCCCACGATGGGAATTGTGAGATGCTCCAAACCGCAATGATTCCTTCCGTGGGACAGTGGAGACCTGCTGGATGGCTCCAGGACATCCCATAAGGAAGTTATCCAGAGCAGGGTTCTAAGGATGGATGCCTGGGCAGCCTGCCTCCCATTCCAGGTGTCTCATAGCGCCAAGGCAAGTTCGATCTGCTGGATCTAGGGGAGTAACCGAGGCGGGTGTGTTGAAATGGGTGAGTTGAGGATGGGTCATAATGTGCATTTGTGTCCATGGAGACCTTGGAATGGGGTGCTTGATCCGGGGCCTTGAGGGATGTTCATAACCGGAGGTTTTGATGGAGCTCTAAAGAGTACGTTTCCTATGTAGAGAAGAGAATTGTTTTGATGAGTGCCTAAGGAATCTCCCATATGCTGGTATTGGAAACCAGGCCTCTGAGGAGAGATGCCTGGAAACAAAAGCAATGGATATGATTAGGGCCTAGGTGCCTATCCGGTTCAATCTCTTTCCTGGGGATACGTGTCTATGGATCTGAGGGTTGGTAGTTGCTCGGCTTGTGTCAGATCGCCCCTGTTTGTCCTGGGCAGCCTATAATATTGGGAATGGCCTCGGGACTTTGGAGTTTCTCCTAATCTATAGGGTTGTGGCCAATGGAATGGGCAGAAATCCCCTGGAGAGGGCAGGCACAGTTCTGAGTTTGGCTCTAGGGGCCCAGCCTTGAGGGTGTGTGGGCCAGGCCTGTGGGGACAGAAGTCTGAAAACACAAATTCCGCTTAGGATTGGGGACATAGGTATGGCATGCCCAATCTACAGACCGTGATAACACTTCGGGATATGAAAAAGGGTGAGTTTGAGGTGCTTGCTCAGGTTTTGTCTCTGGATTTGTGTCAAAAATGTGGGTCGAATGCTGGCGTGGCCTCATGGGTTGTGGATGGCTTTCCTTCTCTGAGGATTTGACACAATCCCAAGAGTTTGGGTAAATTCTGTGGGATGGGAGGTGTCCTTTCTGTTTTTTATTTTATTTTATGTACTTCATGTGTGCCAATAAAAGAGGGATTCCAGAGCAGAGTACTTGGTAGGGACAACTGGATAACCCCACCTCTGTTTAAGTTTGGGGGCCTAGGGGCATGGCAAGTCCAATATGTGGGCACTTGAATCAGACACTGAGAAGTCTTCCTTGAGGACAGGGCTCATGCTGAGGGTCACAATGCCTATTTGTGCCCAACAAGGCCCTCAAGCATCGAAGGGCCTCATGGGCCACGCTGGATTCTCCTACACTGAACGTTGGAGAATATGCCAACCACAAGGTTTCCGGCCATGGCGAAGGAAGAGTTGTGATTTCTGCATCACGTTCACCCCTGGACAGTGATTGGAGTTTAGGTCTAGGTTCTGAAACCCGAAAACCGAGGTTGGGAAGAGATGAAGACCTAAGGACCTGATGGGTACAATGAGCTCAGTGTGTGGCTAGCTGTTGAGCATAGGTCTGGAGGTGTGGGCTCATGCTGTATCAGACAGGGCATTAGACAGGGTAGACTGTATATTTGGGGTGCAGTCGAGTGGTGTTCAGTTGATCCTCATTCGGGTTTCTAGGTAGCTCCATAAGGCAACGTTTTTCTTCTGGAGGGCAGGCAGAGTGCTGCATTGTGGCCCCAGTATTGCCAAATTGTAGGGCTTTTGGGCCAGGGGTGTGAGGACGGTAGTCTGAGAACACAAGCTAGGCTTAGTTTTTGGGGTGAGGGCACAGAAGGCACACTCTGCAGACCTGAATCAAGATCTCATGCACCTGAAGCCAGGGCGAATATCAGACGTTTGCTCAGGTTGGAGTTTCTGTCCATGATGGCCCCTTTATAAAGTGGAGCGTCTGAAGAGGCCATGAAGATTTTCCCACAATGGGAGTTGTGAGATGCACCAGACTGCAAAGATTCCTTCTGTGGGACACTTGAGACCTGTTGGATGGCTCTAGGATGTCCCATATGGAACGACTCCAGAGTAGGATTCTAAGGATGGATGCCTGGGCAGCCCGCCTCCCATTCTAGTTGTCTCCTAGCAACAAGGCAGGTTTGATCTGCAGGCCATGGGGGAGAAACCAAGGGGGATGAGTTGACATGGACTCTACCGAGGATAGATCATAATGTGGGTTTAAGTCCATCGAGACCTTGTAATGGGGCGCTTGATCCGGGGCCCTGAAAGATTCTCCTAAACAGAGGTTTTTATAGAGCTCCAAAGAGTACATTTCCTATGTGGAGACGAGATTTTCTATGAGTGCCTCAGTAATCCCACATATGCTGGTATTGGTAACGAGGCCTCTGAGGAGAGATGCCTGGAAACAAAAGCAATGGATCTGATTAGGGCCTAAGTGCCTGTCCAGTTCAATCTTATTCTATGGGGATATCTGTCTCTGGGTCTGAGTGGAGGTAGTTTCCTAACTTGTGAAAGATCATCCCTGTTTGTCCTGGGCAGCCAATACTATTGGGATGGCCTCGGGGAGTTTGGAGGTTTCTCCTAATCTATAGGGTTTCGGCCAATGGAAATGGCAGAATTCCCCTGGAGAAGGAAGCCACAGTCCTCAGGTGTGGCTCCAGGGGCCCCAGCTTGGATGGTGTGTGGGCCAGGACTGTGGGGACAGAAGTCTGAAAACACAAACTCAGTTAGGTTTGGGGATGTATGTATGAAGGCTCGATCTACAGACCGTGAGAATTTTCCGGGCTATGAACAAAGGGCGAGTATGTGGCGTTTGCTCAGGCTTTTGTCTCTGGATTTTGTGCCTACGGTGGCCGTGGAATGTCGGGGGGTCCTCAAGGGCCATGGACAAGTCTTTCTCTGGTGATTTGGCCTGATCCCAAGTGGTTGGGATAATTCTGTGGATGGGAAGAGTCCTTTCTGTATTTTTTTTTTTTTTTACCTCAGGTGTCCCACCAAAGAGGGATTCCAGAGCAGTGCCCTGAGTAGGGGTGTCTAGACATCTCTAACTCTGGTTGAGATTGGGGGACTAGGGGCTTGGCAAGCCCCATATGTGGGCTGTTGTTCCAGTCACTAAGACGCTTTACATGAGGTTAGGGCTCACGCTGAGGGTCACAATGTGTGTTTGTGCAAATTGTAGCCCTCAGCGATAGGTGGGGCCTCATAGTCCATGCTGCTTTCTCCTACAATGAACGTTGGACCACATGCCAACCACAAGGTTTCTTGCCATAGCGAAGGAGAAGTTCTGATTCTTGTATCACGTTCACTCCTGAGCAGTGAGTGGAGATAAGGTCTAGGTTCTGAAGGTGAAAACTGAGGTTGGGTAGAGATGATGGCCGAAAGCCATTGTGGGTTTGATATGCTCAGTGTACGGCCAGCTGTCTGGGTGTTGGACTGGAGGTCTGCCTTCAGGCTGTGTCATACAGGGCTTTAGTGCACAGGCTAGATTGTATAATTACGGTATGGTCGAGTGGCATGCAGGTTGTTACACTTTTGGCGTTTCTGGTTAGCCCTATAGGGCAACATTTTTCTTCTGGAGGGCAGGCAGAGTGCTGCATTGTGTCTCCAGAATTGCCAAACTGGAGGGGTGTGGCCAGGATTGTGAAGACGGAAGTCTGAGAACACAAGTTAGGCTTAGGTTTCAGGGCGAGGGCACAGCAGGCACACTCTCAAGTGCTGAATCGAGATCTCGTGCTTCTAAATTCAGGGCGCGGATCAGACTTTGGCTTAGGATGGAGTTTCTGTCCATGATGGCCCATTTATGAAGGTGTGGGGCCTCATGAGGAAATGGAGGTTTTCTCACAGTGGGATTGTGTGATGCTTCAAACCACAAGGATTCATTCTGCGAGACAGTCAAGACAGGTTGGTTGGATTCAAGACGTCCCATAAAGAAATTCTCCAGAGCAGGGTTCTAAGGATGGATGCCTGGGCAGCCCACCTCGCATTCCAACTGTCTCCTAGTGACAAGGCAGGTTTTATCTGCTGGCTCTGGGTGAGCAGCCGAGGGGGCTGATTTGAAATGGACTCTCCTGAGGATGGATCATAATGTAAGTTTGTGTCCTTGGAGACCTTGGAATTGGGCCATGGTGCCAGCGCCCTGAAGGATCCTCCTAACCTGAGGTATTGACACAGCTCCAAAGAGCAAGTTTCTCATGTGGAGATGAGATCTGTTCTGATTGTTTCCTTAGGAAACCCCCATATTCTGATATTGGAAACCAGGCCTCTGAGGAGAGATACATAGAAACCAAAGCAATGGATCAGAAGTTGGCTCACGTTGGAGTTTCTGTCCATGATGGCCCCTTTATAAAGGGGAGCATCTCATGCGGCCATGTAGGTTTTCCCACGATAGGAGTTGTGAGATGCTCCAATCTGCAAGGATTCCTTCTGCAGGACAGTCAAGACCTGTAGGAAGGCTCCCAGGACATCCCATATGAAACGGCGCCAGAGCAGGATTCCAACGATGGATGCCTAGAGAGTCTGCTTTGCATTCCAGTTGTCTCCTAGTGACAAGGCAGGTTTGATATTCTGGCTCTGGGGGAGTAATCAACGGGGCTGAGTTGAAATGTACTCTCCTGCCGAATGGTCATAATGCGGGTTTGTGTCCATGGAGACCTTGGAATAGGGCGCTGGCTCCGGTTACCTGAAGTTTTCTCCTAACTGGAGGTTTTTAAAGAGCTCCAAAGGATAAGTTTCCCATGTGGAGACAAGATTTGTTCTGATTGGTATCTCTGGAATCCCCCATATGCTGGTATTGGAAAACAGGCCTCTGAGGAGAGATGCTAAGAAACAAAAGCAATGAAACCAATTACGTACTAGGGGCCTGTCCAGTTTAATACCTTTCTCTTGGGATATCTGTCTACGGGTGAGTTGAGGTCGTTGCTCAGCTTGTGACAGATCACCCCTCTTTGTACTGGGCGGCCTACACTATTGGAATGGCCTCTGGGACTTTGGAGGTTTCTCCTAATCTGTAGGGTTGTGGCCAATGGAATGGGAAGAATTTCCTTGGAGAGGGCAGGCACAGTCCTGAGGTGTGGCTCCAGGGGCCTCAGCCTGGAGGGTGTGTGTGACAGGGATGTCAGGATAGAAGTCTGAAAACACGGTTTGGGGACGTAGGTATGGCAGGCCCGATCTACAGACTGTGAGGAGAATTTTTGGGGCTATGACCTAAGGGTGAAGCTTATGTCTCTGGATTTTGTGTCAATAGTGGCCGTGGAATGTCGGGCTGTCCTCATGGGCCATGGACGAGTCTTTCTCTCTGGGGAGGGCCTGATCCCAAGTGATTGGGGTCATTCTGTGGGTGGGAGGAATTCTTTCTGTGTTTACTTACCTCAAATGTCCCACCAAAGAGGGATTCCAGAGCAGAGCCCTGAGTAGGGGTGACTAGATGTCTCTACCTCTGGTTAAGATTGGGTGACTTGGGGCATGGCAGGCCCCATATGTGGGCTCATGGTCCAGCCACTGAGAGGCTTTACTTGAGGACAGGGTTCAAACTGAGGGTCCCAATGTGTGTTTGTGCCCACCGCAGCTCTTAAGCATGTGCAGGGCCTCAGGGACCCTACACTACCCTCAGGGGCCCTACTTACTCTTGTAGGCCCTACAGGGGTCCTACACTGAACTTTGGATAAGATGCCAACCACAAGATTCTGGGGAGAGGGAAGGAGGAGTTATGATTTCTGCATCAAGTTCACCCATTGGAAATGAGTAGAGATAAGGTCTAGGTTTCTGTAGCCTGAAAACAAGGTTGGAAAGAGATGGCAACCTAAGGCCATGGCGGTTCAGATGTTCTCAGTGTACGGCAAGCTGTCTGGGTGTCGGTTGGGAATTCAGGCCTCAGGTTGTGTCAGACAGGGCATTAGTGCACAGGCTAGACTATATAATTGGTGTCCAGTTGAGTGGCATGCAGGTTTATCCTCATTTGAGGTTTCTTGGTAGACCCATAGGGCAAAGTTTTTCTTCTAGAGGGCAGGCAGAGTGCAGCACTGTGTCATCGGAAATCCCAAAATGGAGGGCGTGTGGTCCATGAGAGTGAGGACGGAAGTCTGAGTACACTAGCTATGCTTACGTTTTGGGGTGAGGGCACAGCAGGTGCACTCTGAAGAGCTTAATCAAGATCTCGTGCATCTGGAGTCAAGGCGAAGATCAGCCGTTGGCTAAGGTTGGAGTTTCTTTCCATGATCCGACTCCATGAAGATGGGGGCATCATGTGACCTTGGAAGCTTTCCATGATATGAGTTGTGAGGTGGTCCATGAACAAGGACTCCTGTGGGACAGTCGACAACTGTTGGATGGCTCAAGGATGTCCCATAAGGAACGACGCAAGAGCAGGGTTCTAAGGGTTCTAAGGATCTCTAAGAAAGGATGCATCGAAACCAAAGCAATAGATCCGATAGGTGCCTATGGGCCTGTTCGTTCCTTTTTACCTCTGAGGACATCAGTCTACGGGTCTGAGTGCCGGTAGGTGCTCAGATGGGCCCAGATTGCCCCTGTTTGTCCTGGAAGCCACAAATATTAGGATGGCCACAGGGACTTTGGAGGTTTATCCTCTTAGTAGGTTTGTGGCCAATGGAATGGGCACATACAATTCCCTTGGAGAGGGCAAGTACAGTCGTCAGGTTTGGCTCCAGGGGCCTGAGCCTGTAGGGTGTGTAGGCCAGGGCTGTTTGGACAGTTCTCTGAAAACACAAACTCGGCTTATGTTTCTGGTCATAGGTATGGCATGATTGATCTACGGACCATGAGGAGAACTCTTCAGGATTGAAAAAAGGGCGAGTGTGAGGATCTTGCTCAAGTTTTTGTCTCTGGATATCGTGTCACTCACGGTCGTGAAATTTCCGGGTGACTTCATGGGAAATGGACGAGTCTTACTCTCTGGGGGTTTGGCCCGTCCAAAGAGTTTGGGGTCATTCTTTGGGATGGAAGAAGTCTGTTGTTCTGTTGTTGTTAATTTGTTTTGCTTTGTTTTTCAACCTCAGGTGTCCCACCAAATGGGGGATTCCAGAGTAGAGCCCTGGGAAGGGCCGACTGGCCAACAGAATTCTGGTTAAAATTTGGGGCTTAGGGACATGTCAAGCCCATTATGACATCTAATGGTCCAGCCACTGAGAGGACGTACTAGAGCAAAGGCTCACGCTGAGTGTCACAATGCGTGTTTATGCCCTCGTCGCACTCAAGAAAGGGCGGGGCCTCAGGGTGAATGCTGGTTTCTCCTACACTGAACGTTGGACAACATGCCAAACATAAGGTTTCTTGCCATGCATAAGGAAGAGTTCTGATTTCTGCATCACAGTCACCCCTGGGCAGTGATTGGAGATAAGGTCTAGGTTCTGAAGCCTGAAAACTGAGGTAGGGTAGAGATGATGACCTAAGGCCATGGCGGGTCTGATGTGCTCTGTGTGCGGTCAGCTGTCTGGATGTTGGTCACGAGGTCCGGGCTCAGGTTGTCAGACAGTGCATTAGTGCCCAGGTTAGACTATATATTTTGGGTGCATTCGAGTGCCGTGTAGGTTCTTATCTGAAGAACTCTTCAGGATATGAAGATTGAGCGAGTCTGAGGCGCGTGCTCAGGCTTTTGTCCCTGGATTGTGTATCAGGGATGGCCGTGGAATGTTGGGGAGGCCTCATGGGCCATGGACGAATCTTGCTCTCTGTGGATTTGGCCCGATCCCAATTGTTTTTCGTCAATCTGTGGAATGGGAGGACTTCTTTAATGTTTGTTACCTCAGGTGTCCCACCAAAAGAGGAATTCCAAAGCAGAGCCCTGGGGAAGAGTGAAGGGACAACCCGAACTATGGTTTAAAATTGGGGCCTAGGGGCATGGCAAGCCCAATATGCTGTCTCTCCATCCAGCCACTGAGAGGCCTTACCTGAGGACTGGGCTCAGGCTGAGGGTCACAATGTGTGTTTGTGACCAATGTGGCCCGCAAGCATGGGCGGTGTCGCTCTCGACCCGCAAGAACGACCCTCAGACGAGGTGGGTGGCAAACTTCTTTATTCAGTCTTCAGCCCCGGGACCCCGAACATCGATTACAGCCCCAAGTTATAGGATACAGTGGATAAAAAGTAACCAATCACCACATAACACAACTACTATAACATCCAATCAGAAGGGATACAGATGACTTCAATCCAGATCATGCGGGGAGCTCGTGCCTACTGACGTGAGCCCCCGAAACTTATTGTTCACTCTGTTTTTGTGCCGTTCCCATGTGCCGTTCCCATGGTTCCTGGTTAATCTTATACTAGTCCCGATACTTCAGTACAGGTTGTGCGTTCCCTGGAGCGCTCCCACATAAACATTCATCTGCCCTTCTCCTCAAGCCTCGCCTAGTATGTGACTCCCAGCTTCTGCTGCATGGCTCTCCACAGCTCCCCCTTTTTGTATTTTTACATGGCAGGGGTCGTGCCTGTCTTAGGTTGCCAATCCTCAACACACATGCTTACCCGTCATCGGGTACTCCCCTTCACCGAGGAGCCCCTGTCTTAGGTTGCTATGGTGTGGGATCAGTCTTACCCGTCTTTGGCTACCGACCCAGCATACAGAGCCATATTCAGGGGGAGGCATCAATTACTAGTTCCTTTTAGGTAGCAAAGCCAGTTTTGAGACGCCTGAGGCAGCAGGGTACTAGCTATGGTGGGAGCAACCATAATCAAGGTTGCCGTGTAGTTTTGTCACGAGCAGCCCGTTGCTGATTCCGCACAATGGCTCGCACTTTATATAATTCTGTAAGCATGAATTTCATCACACAGGGAAAGAGGCACATGAATAAAAGCATAAGTATTAACACTCCTATAATAGAGCCTATAGCATACCAAGTACGTGATAGCGAAGGAATATGAGAAAAATAGCGAATTTACAAAATTGTCAGCAAGCTGAGCCACGGGCAGCTTGGCATGCGGAGCTTCTGCAATATTCAAAATCTCTTGATGTAACTGCAGCCAGTCAAGGGACACATTAGAGTTAGACCATACCCCTTCAAGGTGGTACAACACTCGACCCCAGGAAGTTTCTGTGACATTATAGCGCTTGGGGGTGACACAGATCCAGTGGTAGTCACTATGGCATTGGATCCTAGTTCGCAATTTCAAACTTTGAAGTTCGTCCCCCAGAAACTTCACAGCATCATATAAGGCATTTAGTCTGGTTTCAACCCTTTTGTCTATATCCTCTTGTGTTCCCAAGGCCAGAGAGAATGTGTGCCAGATGATCTACAGTATCTGCAGCTTGCAACTGCTTGAGTTAAAGAAATAGATGCAGTAACAGTTGTAGCAATTATTGTTATAAGAGAAACTATACCTAAGATCAACAAACCTAATTCTCGTCTAGGTCGACTAAGGGCATTTTGTACCCGATCCCACAATTCTAACCCAGGGTTAGAGTACCATGGCTTAGATATATTAACAGGAAGCATGATAAAGGGGGGGTTGTCGAACTACTAATACACCATCATCTACCGAGACACCCTGAATGCAGTTAGTTAAAGTACAATTCGGACAGAGCAGGTGATATGTAGCTTTATCTTTTTTAATGGTGAGATCCCCTACTAACAGCATAAAAGGTCTAGGCACACACGCTTGAGGGTATCTATCCTCTAGATCTTGGGCTTCCTTGTTCCAACGGGTTGCTTTTCTAAAAGCGGCTAAAAGCTTCCATATTTCCGTTTGTACTGGATACCCTCTTGGCGGAGCAAGTATAGGAGGTACCTTTGGCTTAAAAACCTGGGTAGGTGCCCTAGATCCCCAATTTAAAAGTGTAAATCCCTCCTCAAGGGTGTAAGCAGTGGCCTTCTTTTCCACACATAACCTCCAGGGAACGTCTATTCCTTTAGATATCCCCAACTGAGCTGCACATAATGGGATATCCCGGGGAATCTTACCTATTGATGTTGCGCGGCCAGCAGTTACCCCTGCTATAGTCACATCATCATAATGAACTAGTGTAAACACCCACAAGCAATGTGATCGTCTACCATTCATGGAGAAACACATAGGATACATGTCAGAATAGCCCTTATAAGAAATATTCGCCTGTTGCGGCTGTATATGTACTGAGGAAGGGGATCCTAGTAAAACAGTATCATTAACATAGACAGGGACAGAACTCATTTCCCAACTTACAGGTTGCAGTAAAGGCGGATCAGGAACGTATGCCCAGTATACAGAGCCTTGAACCGTTAACACTTGCATACAAATGAACAGTAATGACAGGTGCAAGTCCAAAAGAGAAAGTTGTGCTTTAGACTGAGTCATTTGAGGAAGGAGTCGAAGCTTGGTGATCTTCTGCCTCGGCGACAGTTGGGTCAGTTCCAGGTCCACGGGGGCAGGCTGCAGGATGATCATCATCACTGTCATCCGCAGTAGCAGCATCTTCCACAGGTTCCACGGCCACCAGCCTGGTGAGACGTTCCGGCACCCAGAGCGGGACAGGCGCATCCTGTGGAAAAACACAAAGGGAACCTCGGTGCCACCGGAGCACCGGGTCAGGGCCCTTCCATGAACCAGTAAGGACATCCTTCCACTTCACCATAGATTGGTGCGTTTTCTGTTGGCCCCAATGGCGCTCTGCGGCTGAAACGCCGTCTTTGTCAAGTGTGAGAAAATTTAAAATAAAAGTGGTCAAGTTGGTAAGGTCTGTAGGCGTGTGATGCTCCTCTCCAATTCCCCCTTTTGTATTTTTTTGCAAGGTAGTTTTTAAAGGTCAGGTGAGTGCGCTCTATGACACCCTGGCCTCGAGGGTTATAAGGAATGCCTGTAACATGGTGAATATTATAAACAGGCTAGAAAGTTTGAAAAGCTTTTAGAAGTATAAGCAGGAGCATTGTCTGTTTTTAACTGTTTAGGCACACTCCCCAGCAGGCAAAGCTGCGCAGGCAATGAGATATCACATTTTTAACATTTTCTCCTCGCAGGGGGGTTGCGCTAACGACCCCTGAGCAAGTATCCACACTCACATGAACGTATTTTTGTTGCCCAAAAGAAGGTATATGTGTTACATCCATTTGCCACAGATGGTTGGGCAATAGTCCTTTAGGGTTTACCCCGAAGGAGGGCATGGGCAAGTGTACCACACAATTGCCACAAGACTTTACGATATCTCGTGCGTCAGCTCTGGAGATATGAAAGCGTGCCTTTAATGTTTGGGCATTCACATGCCATTATCATGATAATCTCTTAGCATCTTCTAGAGCACTGCAAACATAAAAGCGCGCAGCTGCTGAATCAGCTATTCGGTTCCCTCAGCCATAGGTCCTGGAAGGTCTGACTGTGTGCTCTAAGATGTCCAATATAAAAAGGGGCACCACGGGAGAGTATGGACCGAGTATAAGGTGTTGCAATTCAGCCAGCCAGGGAGGACATTTCTGACTGGCTGGCTGAAATAATAGTCAGTTTCTATAGACGCTGGTTGGCTGCAACCGCATATTTGGCTATCTGAGATAAGATAACTGGTTGAGTCAGAAACCTTGGTAAAAAACACACATAATCACCAACAATCTGTTCTATGGAGCTGAAGTCGAGGCACCAACACAACACAGGAATTAATTTTTCTTCTTTTTTACCCACAATAATCGCGCAGTTCTCCCCTGCCTAAACTGCCATCTTTAAAATCTGTGAGGCCCCTATTAATGGCTCCCATTCGACAGGATTTAAGGCCAAATAAGGGGTGTATTTTGATCAAACTCAAGGACGCAGGAGTCTCGTAACTACCTCTCCCTGTGAGGTATAATTAATTATCAAATTTTGTTAAGCAGGATAAGTACCTGTCAGGATGGCCCACTCGTCATTTTCATGCGTTTCAAAATTGTTTATTGGGTTTATCATAAGGGATTATGCAAAACATCTGTGCCAGTTCCCTAGGACCCTGTAGCAATACGGGGGGGTGATGACCACGGCTAAGGTTATGGGGTAGTTAGATAAATCCATAGTAGGGGTGCCTCATTGCCATAAGGCCCCCGTGGGTGATCAAGGGGATGGGGATAATTATGACACTATAGGCTTTTCGGGTTACATCTATCTGCCTGCTGTTGTATATTAAAGCTAGCCGCTTTTCAAATAACTGTAATGATTTGAATTTTGCAAGATCCGGAGTGAAGTCTCTTGGGGGGAGTATAACGGAGGGTCCCCAGGGGTATAGAATATCGAACTTAAAGGTTTTTCGATCTGCTAGTAGTAATTTTTATGTATGGTCGAAATCCAGTTTAATGTCCCCTAAAATTTTTGGAAATCATTCAATGTATGCAAGTGATTTCACGGATTTGTATTAGCTGAGGCTTTACTGACGTTTTAGAGAGCTGCATACCAAGGCTACTCTTGTAGGTCCTGCTTGGATTTTTTCAGGGATATAGTTAGACCCTACTTTGCTAACTGTTCCTGTAGAGGAAGGTTAGAGCTGAAGGAAGAGACCTTCATTTGGCCTTCACAAATTAAGATATCATCCATATAATGATAATAAAGCAGGTCTGGAAATGCTTTTTGAAAGGCTCTAGTGCTTGGCTTACATACAACTGGACACAAGGTGGGGCTATTGGCCATCCCCTGAGGGAGTACTTTCCATTCATACCTTTGATCTGGCTCAGCATGATTAATTGATGGCAGAGTAAATGCGAAGCACTCTATATCTGCAGGGTGTAGTGGAATGGAAAAGAAACAGTCTTTGATGTCAATTACAATAGAAGGCCAGTTTCTGGCAACGCGTCACG